>NC_092047.1:71601572-71949000 GCF_003086295.3 Arachis hypogaea | reverse complement strand
AGCATCATCAGTACGGGTCGGAATTGCTTCCACCCATTTGGAAACATAATCCACAGCTAACAATGTATAAAAATAACCATTAGAATTTGGAAATGGACCCATGAAGTCAATGCCCCAAACATAAAAAATCTCATAGAAAAGCATAATTTATTGAGGCATTTCATCCCTCCTGGATATATTACCAAATTTTTTGGCATGGGAGACAAGATTTACAAAACTCAGCAGCGTCTCTAAAAAGAGTAGGCCACCAGAATCCACAGTCTAAGACCTTTGTAGCTGTTCTTTGAGGGCCAAAATGTCCTCCACTCTCAGATGAGTGACAGGCCTCTAAGATGGACTGGAATTCTGATTGAGGCACACACCGTCTAATTACCTGATCAGTGCCATATCTCCATAAATATGGGTCATCCCATATATAATATTTAGACTCGCTTTTCAGCTTGTCTTTTTGATGCTTAGAAAAGTTAGGAGAAAATGTGCGTCTAACTAGATAATTAGCTACAGGTGCATACCAGGGAGATATCTCAGATACTGCTTGCAGGTTATCAAATGGAAAATGATCATCTATAGGAGTAGAATCATCCTTAATGTGCTCAAGGCGACTCAAGTGGTCTGCCACTAAATTCTGGTTACCACTCCTATCCTTTATTTCTAAATCAAATTCTTGTAATAGCAGTATCCAACGTATAAGCCTTGGTTTGGACTCCTTTTAGCTAATAGATACTTTAAAGCTGCATGATCCGAATACACTACTACTCTAGTACCAAGTAAATAAGCTCGGAATTTATCCAGAGCAAAAACAATAGCAGAAGCTCTTCTCAGTAGTAGTATAATTGATGGCAGTGTCTAAGTCTTAGACGCATAAGCAAAACAAAAGGTCCTTACCTTCACGCTGAGCCAGCGCTGCTCCTATTGCTTGTAGAAGCATCGCACATGATTTCAACGGCTGGCTCCAGTCTGGTCCTCTCACAATTGGAGCTTGAGTTAGTGCGGTCTTCAGCTTATCAACGCTTGCTTGCAATCTTCACCGAACTCGAACTCAATATTCTTCTGTAGTAATCTGGATAAGGAAGTGCTACCTTACTGAAGTCCTTTATGAATCTCCTGTAAAAACCTGCATGGCCATGGAACGAACGAACTTCCCTCACAGAAGAGGGTAAGGTAAACTAGAAATAACATTCACCTTTGCTGGGTCTACAGAAATGCTAGTATTAGATACCACATGTCCTAGTACAATCCCTTGTTTTACCATAAAATGACATTTTTCAAAATTCAATACAAGGTTTGTATTAACACATCTATCTAATACTCTAGATAATCCATCTAAGCAAAGGTTAAAAGAATCACCATAAATGCTAAAATCATCCATATAAACCTCCATACAGTCCTCGATAAGATCAGAGAAAAGACTCATCATGCACCTTTGGAAAGTAGCTGGTGCATTGCACAAGCCAAAGGGCATTCGTTTGTAAGCATAAGTCCCAAAAGGACATGTAAAAGTGGTCTTTTCTTGATCCTCAGGAGCTATATAAATCTGGAAATAACCTGTGTGACCATCTAAAAAGCAATAATGTGATTTACCTGACAGGCGATCCAGCATTTGATCAATGAATGGAAGTGGATAGTGATCCTTACGGGTTGCTTGGTTGAGACGCCTGTAATCAATGCAGACTCTCCAAGCATTCTGAACTCTAGTTGCTATGAGCTCTCCATGCTCATTCTTCACTGTAGTGACTCCAGACTTCTTGGGCACCACTTGTACTGGGCTAACCCATTCGCTGTCTGAGATGGGATAGATGATATCTGCTTCCAATAGTCTGGTCACGTCCTTTTTGACAACTTCCAAGATAGTGGGATTCAATCTTCTTTAGGGTTGACGGACAGGTCTTGCTCCCTCTTCTAAGAATATTTTGTGTTCACATACTTGAGGGTTGATGCTTACTATGTCTACCAAACTCCACCCAATTGCCTTCTTGTGCTTCCTCAGTACGTCAAGTAACTGCTCTTCTTGTTGAGAAGTAAGTTCCCTTGCAATGATGACCGGAAACTTCTGCTCATCTTCAAGATAAGCATATTTGAGATGTGGAAGGAGGGGTTTCAACTCTAAATTCTGATCATGGGCAGGCTCTGGATTATCTGGAGCTTGTGAAAATGGCGAAGTGCCCTCATTGTCAGTTAAGAGGGTCCCCACACTTGGACCTTGTCCAGTGTGCCTCTTTTCTAATTCTTCCTTGTGAACTGCAGCTACAGTTTCATCTATGACATCACACTGGAAGATAGATTGATCTTCTGGAGGGTTTTTTATGACTCCATTCAGATTGAAGATTACTATGCGGCCATCTATTTCAAAAGAGTATGTTCCTGAAAAAGCATCCAATTTGAATTTTGATGTCTTCAGGAATGGTCTTTGATGGGAAGCAGAAGCTGGTGAATTAAAAATTTATTAAATTGGTTACGTTGCAGGCATAGTTCTTAACTCACCGAGAATCTGCTTATCAATTTAGAAATATGTCACAGAGAGTTTAAATTAAAATTACTGGGAGTTTTAAGTCCCAGGTCGTCTCCCAACGAGTTGCAGAAAAGTGTGCTGTTTTATTAATCAGATGTTCCAAGAAGTTGAGCTAAGTAAATTGGAATTTAAATTGAGGATTTTTAAATAATATAAATAAAAGCCTTGACTGGGAATTGATTGGTTAGAATCTCTATCATTGATGGTGTGATTGTAAGATTAATTTATAATTAATGGTTGTTCTGTTTGGTTATCCTTTACTAGGTAAGGGAAAGTCAAACAAGTGGGAATGCCAGATCTGTTCACAAGTTGCAACCCACTTAGTTCAAAGGGATTGGCGTCGGTGACAGGATAGCAATCCAACATTCAACCCAATTACAAATTTTCTTTCAATCCTTCCAACTCAAGAGTTCCTTTTAATCAACTCCCCATCAAGTAAGGAAACTACTCACGCATTATAAATAAAGAATCCATAGCGCATGTAAGGGAATTAAAAGAAGACATGATTATTGGAATTGAAATTGAATTAAAAAGAAATAATCCTTGCATTAAATAATCATAAAAGTATCTGAATGACAAAATTGAACATAACAAAGAACATGGAAGAATAGAACCAAGTTAAGAGAACAAACTAGAATGATGAAGTCTTGATGAGGAAATAACTCTTCTCACTATTCCAATGCTAAGACCAATTGAAAATTAAAATTCTAAAAACTAAAGAGAAAAACCTAAGAGAGTGAAAAACTAGATCTAAAACTACTGAATGAATGTGTCCCTTGTTTCTGCATATTCTCTGACTCTAGTCTGCTGTTCCGGGCCGAAAACTGAGCCGAAATAAGGTCCAAAATCGCCCCCATCGAATTCTGCAGATTATGCAGATCGCGCATGTCACGCGATCGCGTCGTCCATGCGGACGCGTCGCTTGCGCTTTTTCCTCTCCACACGTTTGCGTCGTCATCGCTACCGCGTCGCTTGTGCTTTCCAATCTGCGCGGTCGCGCAAGCCATGCGGCCGCGTTACTGCGAATTGCGCTCCTTCGCGCGGTCGCGTGAGCCATGCGACCGCGTCACTTCTCGCTGGTTATCTCCTCAAATTCTTGTGTTCCTTCCATTTTTTGCTAGCTTCCTTTCCAATCTCCAACTCATTCATGCCCTATAAAGTCTGAAACACTTAACACACAGATCACGGCGTTGAATGGAATAAAGGAGAATTAAAAATAAATAATTAAAGTCTCTAGGAAGCAATTTTCAAACATGTACTGAATTTAGGAAGGAAATCTAAATGCATGCTAAATTGATGAATAAGTGGGTAAGGATCATGACAAAACCACACAATTAAACACAATATAAACTATAAAATAGTGGTTTATCAACCTCCCCACACTTAAACATTAGCATGTCCTCATGCTAAATTGAAGGAGACAAGGAAATAAGTATGAACATGCAGAAACTCATGAAATGCAATGCAGTCCTACATATATAAATTAATGCAACTATATGATTATTGTCCACTTGATCAAAAGTAAATAAGCCTTTCAAAACAGTTACAAATCAAATTCCACTAATTCTATCATCATACAATAAAACTGATAAAAGTGCAAGAAGATAGCTTATGAAAGCAGGAAACATGAGAATTCAAGCATTGAACCCTTACTGATAATGTATGTATGCTCTAATCTCTAGTGTATATGGTAATCACTCTATTCTTCTCTAGTCATGTTTTCCAGCTTTTGTTTTTCTCTTAACCAATCAACAACAGTTAATATACCAATGCAAACATCATGAGGTCTTTTCAGGGTTGTAATGGGGCCAAGGTGCAGGTAAGGATATACATATGGCTAAGTGAGCTTTATAAATTGAATATTTAATTAACCTAAGCTCTCACCTAATATACATATATTCTATATACTTTTAAATTCATGCTTAGCTACCCATAATTCCCTTTTTCAACCCATACTCAGGTTTCAACTTTGTGTTTTAATTCTATCATATGTGCATTGATCTTTGAATTCTGAATTTAACATTGGGGTAATTTTGTCCCCTTATTTCTTGATTTTTTTTATGGAATACATAAAGCTTATCAATGCACATAGATTTTTCATTCTTATATTTTCACATGATTAGGTATCCAAATTCCCTTTAAATTTTCATGACATATTCCTTCAACAACTTTTGTTCCCATAATTTCCCATACTTAACTAACACACACAATTCTATCTTAAGCTAACCAAAGATTCAATTTGGGATATATAATTATTTTTTCGGCTTAAGGTTAGTAATGTGGTAAAATATCGAACAAATGGGAATTAAAGGCTCAAAGTGGTTAACAAAGGTAATTGAGAAGGGTAGGCTTGATTTGGATAAGTGAGTTTAAACAAATAATGGCCTCAATCATGTGCAAGCATGTAAATATAATAAATATTGGACATATAAGATAAAACAAAATATAGATTACAATCATAGAGAAGTAAACACACAAGAATAAAATGATTATGGTTAAATAATGTAACCATACATAAAGGCTCAAATCTTTCACAGGTTGTGTGTTCTTTAGCTCAAACATCATGTTCCAAATACAACTCAAGCAGATTTATCATAAAAATTTTGAAAAATTAGTGAAATTTTGTTCCAAAGATAGATTTTTAAAAGAAACTTATTGTCTTTTCAATCAAGTAGAACATGCATGCAACTATTCTAACCTATACAATTTATTCTATTCTATAAAAGAAAGAAAATCTAACTAAAATATCCTAATTATTGGTGCCAGAGAAGAGAATTTACCTCCGGAAGTCAGGTACTGACCGACCTCCTTACACTTAAGGCTTTGCACCGTCCTCGGTGCCATCTGTCAGGAATAGGGGTGGGCTGGTAGCAGTATCTCCACAGTCAGAACCATCATGGCTCCCGGTGCTGGTAAAAGAAGTGGAGTTCGGAGTGTCTGAGTCCTTGAATTTGCCCATGATCAGCTCCTTGAGGTATGTGAATCGGCGCTTGTTACGGCGCTCTCTCATCTTAGCTTTCTGTTCATGCTGATCCAACTTTTCAAGTAACTGTTGGAGCGATTTCTCAGTGGTAGATGCTTGTGGTGTTGAAGAAGAAATATCTTCAACTGGCTCAGTAAGTGGCTACTGAAAGTCTGAGGTATTTCCCGTTAGGGACATATTGATCATCCCGTGGAAGCATGGCTGTGGTGTCCCCAGCTCTGTAGGAGACTCCGGCTGCTGAGACAAGATCTGAGACCAGGGCGGGAAAAGGTAGGTTGCCCGCAATTTGTACGTGTTCCATAGCATTCCGAATATGTCTTGAGAGATTCAGAGGTTGGTCTGTAAGGATGCACCATAGTAGAACAGCCATGTCTGCAGTGAAGGAGGACTCATGAGTGCTTGGAAAGACGTAATGGGACATGATCTGTGCCCATACGCGGGCCTCCAAGGTAAGTGCGGAAGCCAAGATTCCCTTAGGGCGGGTACAGTGGTATCCGTAGATCCAACGGCTGCCAGGTAAAGCGATGACTCCAAGAACGGAGTCCCAGTCAAATTGGTATCTCTGGCACTGAAGGGTGGCTTCTTGAAAGGCGTCCATTCCTGCTGGAATAGCGGGAAGACTCAGAGCTTGTTGAATGGCCTCTTCTGTGATGGGGCCTTGCTTCTGCCGGACATAAATAGACTGCAGGGTCGGTATGTAGAAGTTGGAGTAGAACTCAACTACCCAAGAGAGATTGACCTGCCTCGGCTGTCTCCGTAAGAAACCCCATTGTCTTCGCTCAATTTGCGGCTCAACAAAGGCGGCAATATTGGACGGGAGGATAAGAAGGTATTCATTGTTATAGTTCCTTTCTGCTAGGATAGGGAACATCTGCTCACAGTAGCGATTGGGAAATCGCGCAGTGTCCTTTGCTGGAAAGGCTTTCTCCTTGTCGTCCACCTTTATTATCCTCTTAACTCTTTTTGTTGAGGGCTTGACTGCGGTTGAAGAAGGCTCTGCCACTAATGCTCTTTTAGTTCCTCTTCTTGCTGGTGGTTTGGAAGTAGCTTTCTCTTTTCCTTTCTTGGTGGCCATCTTGAAAGAAGGGAAGAGAAAGGAAATTAAATTCAAAGAGATAAAGCAAGGAAGAGGGTATTGTAAGTGATAGTCAATGCACAATAAAGATAAATAGCATTAACACATGGTCCAAATTACATGTGAAAAGCTCATCAATGGAAATATAGCAAGTGCATGTAGGACAATGGAATGCAAGAGGTTTATTGGCATGCAGGCAAAGGCATGAGTAGCATATATCAAACATTCAATGTCCAGTTTAGATTACCATTTGTAACAAACTATCACGTTTGTATTGACAATTAAATCTAATTAATAAAATAATAAGGGAAAGTTGTGAAAAGCAAGCATTGAATAGTATAGCAACATAGAGAAGTGCATAATGCCACATGAGATTTTTCACAAACATATAGCATGCATGGTGAATAGGGTATAGAAAATATGAAGATAAACATGCAAGCAATCCCTTAAATAGGAGAAAAATAATTGTCAAACAATTTGCAATAATCCACAGGCATATAATGGGGGATGATGACTCAAAAGATTTCTAACACCATGTTAAAGGAAAAGAAGAAGAAGAAAAATAAAAGTTTGAAAAGAAAAAAGAAAAGAAAAAGAAAATAATAATATATATACATAATAGAATAAGAATGATAGAAAAGAGAAGAAGGAAGAAGAAGGTAAAACCTTGTTAATGGAGGAGAGAGAGAGAGAGTGAGAGGTGAGATAGAAAGGGGAAGGGGGAAAAGAAAAAAAAGGAGGGAAAAGAAAAATTAGGATTTGGAGGAAAGAAAGATAAGATAATTTGGCAATTGGGGTTTAGCTGTGCGACGCATGCGACGCGGCCGCCTGGGGCACGCGTTCGCGTGGGGATTCGTCAGGGAAGGGGATGCGATCGCGTCGGTCACGCGGTCGCGTGACCTGTGTTGCGCTGCTGGCGTGAGTGCAGCCTCGCTCCAGCACAACTCTCTGTTCGATTCATTTTAATTGCCAAAATTGGGTGACGCGATCGCGTGGGTCACGCGATCGCATGAGTGTGCGTTATAAAATAGGGGACACGGCCGCGTCAGCGACACGGTCGCGTGACAGGGATTGTGCTTCCAGCACCAATCCAGAACCACTCTCGCGCAATATAGCGTTGTGCACCCTTTTACGTCGAAAATGCAGGGCACGCGGCCGCGTGGGACACGCGGTCGCGTGGGAGGCCATGATTCCTATGCGACGCGGACGCGTCAGCGACGCGGTCGTGCGGGGTAACTTGTGCCATTGGCACGACTCCAGCGCTCCTCCTGCGTAACTTTCTGTTCATTTTTGTTTTTCTGTACTCCCCATGCCACGCGGACGCGTCGCTGGTGCGATCGCGTCGCGCGGCAATTTTTTTTTTTTTTAGGGAAAGATATGTAATTGAAAGAGCACGAAAGTACTAATAAAGAGAAGAGTTATTAAAGAAGAAAAACTAAGAGTGAAGAAAAGAACGATCATACTGCGGTGGGTTGTCTCCCACCAAGCACTTTGCTTTTACGTCCGTAAGTTGGACGCTCCAATAGCTCAATCTGCTGCGATGTGGGGATCTTCCAGGCGGAAGATTTCAAGCTCCTTATTTTTTTGCACTTTCTCACCATGGTATAGCTTCAGGCGCTATCCATTAACCTTAATAAGTTCAGAGCTTGAAGGATGGCTTAGGTGATAGACTCCGTACGGTTCAGCCTTCTCTACTCTGTATGGACCTTCCTATTTTGATCTCAACTTACCAGGCATGAGCCTCTGTCGAGATTTGTAAAGGAGAACAAAATTTCCAGGTTGGAACTCTCTCTTCTTGATGTTTTGATCATGCACAGCTTTCATCTTTTCCTTGTACATTCTGGAGTTCTCATAAGCTTCCAGGCGAAGGTTCTCCAGTTCCTGCAGTTGCAACTTTCTTTCAGGTCCAGCATTCTCAGTTCCCATGTTGCACTCCTTAACTGCCCAGAAGGCTCTGTGTTCTATTTCAACTGGGAGATGGCAAGCTTTTCCATAAACCAAGCGGAAGAGACTCATCCCAATGGGTGTCTTGTATGCTGTTCTGTATGCCCACAGTGCATCTTGTAGTCTGGTGCTCCAGTCTTTTCTATGAGGCTTTACTATCTTTTGCAAAATACGCTTAATTTCTCTGTTTGACACCTCAGCTTGCCCATTAGTTTGGGGATGGTAAGCTGTTGCAACTTTATGGATTATCCCATGCTTCTTCATCAAGCCTGTTAGTCTCCTGTTACAAAAATGGGTGCCTTGATCGCTCACGATCGCTCGTGGTGATCCAAAGCGGCATATAATATGGTTTCTCACAAAGGAAACAACAGTGTTAGCATCATCAGTGCGGGTAGGAATTGCTTCCACCCATTTGGAAACATAATCCACAGCTAACAATATATAAAAATATCCACTAGAATTTGGAAATGGACCCATGAAGTCAATGCCCCATACATAAAAAATTTCACAGAAAAGCATATATTGTTGAGGCATCTCATCCCTCCTGGATATGTTACCAAATTTCTGGCATGGGTGACAAGATTTACAAAACTCAGGGGCATCTCTAAAAAGAGTAGGCCACCAGAATCCACAGTCTAAGATCTTTCTAGCTGTTCTTTGAGGGCCAAAGTGTCCTCCACTCTCAGATGAGTGACAGGCCTCTAAAATGGACTGGAATTCTGATTGAGGTACACAACGTCTAATTATCTGGTCAGTGCCACATCTCCATAAATATGGGTCATCCCATATATAATATTTAGACTCGCTTTTCAGCTTGTCTCTTTGATGTTTAGAAAAATGTGGAGGAAATGTGCGGCTAACTAAATAATTAGCAACAGGTGCATACCAAGGGACTACCTCAGATACTGCTTGCAGGTTGTCAAAAGGAAAATTATCATCTATAGGAGTAGAATCATCCTTAATATGTTCAAGGCGACTCAAGTGGTCTGCTACTAAATTTTGATTACCACTCCTATCCTTTATTTCTAAATCAAATTCTTGTAACAGCAGTATCCAACGTATAAGTCTTGGTTTGGATTCCTTTTTAGCTAATAAATACTTTAGAGCTGCATGGTCCGAATACACTACTACTCTAGTACCAAGTAAATAAGCTCAGAATTTATCCAGAGCAAAAACAATAGCAAGTAGCTCTTTCTCAGTAGTAGTATAATTGGACTGGGCAGTGTCTAAAGTCTTAGACGCATAGGCAATAACAAAAGGGTGCTTACCTTCACGCTGAGCCAGCGCTGCTCCTACTGCATGGTTGGAAGCATCGCACATGATTTCAAACGGCTGGCTCCAGTCGGGTCCTCTCACAATTGGGGCTTGAGTTAGAGCAGTCTTCAGCCTATCAAATGCTTGTTTGCAATCTTCACTGAACTCGAACTCAATGTCCTTCTGCAGTAATCTGGATAAGGGAAGTGCCACCTTACTAAAGTCTTTAATAAATCTCCTGTAGAAAGCTGCATGGCCAAGGAACGAACGGACTTCCTTCACAGAAGAGGGGTAAGGTAAACTAGAAATAATATTCACCTTTGCTGGGTCTACAGAAAGGCCATTATTAGATACCATATGTCCTAATACAATTCCTTGCTTTACCATAAAGTGGCATTTTTTGAAATTCAGTACATGGTTTGTATTAACACATCTATCTAATACTCTAGATAATCCATCTAATCAAAGGTTAAAAGAATCACCATAAATTCTAAAATTGTCCATAAAAACTTCCATATAGTCCTCAATAAGATCAGAGAAAAGACTCATCATGCACCTTTGGAAGGTGGCTGGTGCATTGCACAAGCCAAAGGGCATTCTCTTATAAGCATAAGTCCCAAAAGGACATGTAAAAGTAGTCTTTTCCTGATCCTCAGGAGCTATATGAATCTGGAAATAACCTGTGTAACCATCTAGAAAGCAATAATGTGATTTACCTGACAGGCGATCTAGCATTTAATCAATGAATGAGAGTGGGTAGTGATCCTTACGGGTAGCTTGGTTGAGACGCCTGTAATCAATGCAGACTCTCCAAGCATTCTGAACTCTAGTTGCTATGAGCTCTCCATGCTCATTCTTCACTGTAGTGACTCCAGATTTCTTGGGCACCACTTGTACTGGACTTACCCATTCACTGTCTGAAATGGGATATATGATACCTGCTTCCAATAGTCTGGTCACTTCCTTTTTGACAACTTCCAAGATGGTGGGATTCAATCTTCTTTGTGGTTGACAGACCGGTCTTGCTCCTTCTTCTAAAAATATTCTGTGCTCACATACTTGAGGGTTAATTCCCATAATGTCTGCCAAACTCCACCCAATTGCCTTCTTATGCTTCCTCAGTACATCAAGTAACTGCTCTTCTTGTTGAGAAGTCAGTTCCCTTGCAATAATAACCGGAAGCTTCTGCTCATCCTCAAGATAAGCATATTTGAGATGTGGAGGGAGAGGTTTCAATTCTAACTTTTGATCATGGGCAGGCTCTGGATTAACTGGGGCTTACGAAAATGGCGAAGTGTCCTCATTGTCAGTTAAGAGAGTCCCCACACTCGGACCTTGTCCAGTGTGCCTCTCTTCAAACTCTTCTTTTTGGACTTCAGCCACACTTTTGTCTATGACATCACACTGGAAGATAGAACGATCTTCTGGGGGGTTGTTAATGACTCCATTCAGATTGAAGATCACTATGCGGCCATCTATTTCAAAGGAGTATGTTCCTGAAAAAGCATCCAATTTGAATTTTGATGTCTTCAGGAATGGTCTTCCAAGTAGGATTGATAATGGCTTATCTGAATCATTATGGGGCATCTCCAAGATATAAAAATCAGTGGGAAATGTGAGTCCTTTAATGTTCACCAAAACATCTTCAGCAACTCCAGCCACTGTAATAATGCTTTTATCTGCTAACACAAAACGAGCTGCCGACCTTTTTAAGGGAGGGAGCCTTAAAACATCATATATAGACAAAGGCATTATACTGACACATGCTCCTAAATCACACATGCAATCATAAATTACTACACCACCAATAGTACAACTAACTATGCAAGGACCTAGATCACTACATTTTTCAGGTAATCCTCCCATTAAAGCAGATATAGAACTACCTAAAGGAATAGTTTCTAATTCATTAATTTTGTCTTTATGGATACATAAGTCTTTTAGAAACTTTGCATATTTAGGTACCTGCTGAATAACATCAAAAAGGGGAACAGTTACCTCAACCTTTTTGAATATTTCAACCATTTTAGGATCAGGTTCCAGCTGCTTCCTGGGCTTCCTTGCAAGTTGTGGAAATGGAATGGGAGTAGTGTTTTCTGTGGTGCCTGTGCCTTTTTGTGCTTCTTCCTGTGGTTGAGCTATCTCTTCTTCAGCTATGTCCTGTATGTCCTCTTCCTCTTCAACATCTTCGATTTCTACCACCTCTTTAGCTGAGGCGTATTCTGGTGAGCTTGGTTCCTCCTGATTCCTCTCCTGCAGTGTGGTTCCGGACCTCAGGGTGATGGCATTAATGCCTCCCTTTGGATTTGGTAATGGTTGAGAGGGGATTCCAGTGGTGCTTGAAGGTTGGTTACTGGAATTTTGTGCTGAACCAAGTTGTGTCATAAAAGCTTGCAGAGTAGAGGTGAAACCATTCAGACTGGCATTAATACTGTTCACGATGGTATTTTCCATGGCCAGTTGTCTTTTCTCAAAAGCTTGTAATAAATCTTCATTAGAAGATACAGAAGAATGAGTAAATTGAGAGGTTTGCTGCTGATTGTTCGGTGGTCCTTGGTTTTGCCTCAGGTGAGGTGCTCGGTAAGGTTGATTTTGTTGCCTGTTGTTGTTATTATTCCACCTCTGATTTCCCTGGTTATCTCTGCCTCCCCTATTATTGTTGTCTCTCCAATTTTGGTTTGAATTGTCCTGCCATCCATGGTTATTATTTTCACTTTGATTGTACCCTTGGTTGGGGCGATCATAGAAGTTGTGAGTGGATGCCACCATGTTGTCTTCTTGTTGGAGCTGCGGGCATTCATCAGTGTAATGGCTGTAATCAGCACAAATTCCGCAAATTCTTTGTGGAACTAGTTGTTGGTTTTGCTGTGGTTGAGTTTGCTGAGCTTGTTGACTCAACTGCATTTGCTTCAGCAGGTTGGTCATCTCACAGATGCTTCGATTTAGAGCAGCAGTCTCTATGCCAGAAGATACTTCTGCAATGGCTTTTGAACGGCCTTACTTCTGTCTGTGGTTCCGAGTAGATTCAGCTAAATCACTGATCAATTGCCAAGCTTCATCAGTGGTCTTGTACTTCTTCATAGACCCATTGCTGGCACTTTCCAATGTGGTCTTATCTTGGGGCCTCATACCTTGTGTGATATAGCTGAGTAGCACGATCTTGTCAATCATGTGGTGGGGGCATGCTTCCAGAAGATTATTGAAGCGCTCCTAGTATTCAAAGAGAGTCTCATTGTCATCCTGAACAATTGTAGAGATATCCTTCCTCAGTTTATCAGTAACTTCGGATGGAAAGAATTTCTCCAGAAACTCCTTTCTGAGCGTATCCCAGTTGGATACATTTGCTAGAGGTTGAGTGTAGTACCACTCTCTTGCTTTTCCCTCAAGAGAGAACGGAAAAGCTTTCAACAGGATTGAAGTTTCATCAGTGCCATCACGCCTGATAGTAGAACAGGCTGCCTGGAAGTCTCTCAAGTGCTTGATAGGCTCTTGAGCAGGTAGGCCATGAAACTTGGGCATCAAATTTAGCAGTGCGGTCTTTATTTCAAAATCCATAGCTACCGCTGGATGATGCGCTTGAAACGGTTGCATTGTAAAATCAGGAGCTCCTTCCTCCTGAATGGTAACTCTTCTAGCTGCCATGTTTTCTGCACATAAAACAACTGAATCAGTAGAACGGGGGCTGGTTTCTTCCTCAGATTCACTTTCAGATCCGCCCTCAGAGCGGGCTAACCTACGCTGTTCTTGCCTTATTCGTGAAATAGTCCTTTCAATTTCAGGATCGAATATTAGCAAGCGCGGATAAGGAAGTGAACGCATCATTTGAAGGAAGAAACATGCAGCTCATAGTAGTAAAATTAAATAAAATACAAATAAATAAATTCTAATTAATAAAATTAGCACTCTATTGGAACTCCCCGGCAACGACGCCAAAAATTGATGGGAAGCAGAAGCTGGTGAATTAAAAATTTATTAAAATGGTTAGGTTGCAGGCATAGTTCTTAACTCACCGAAAATCTGCTTATCAATTTAGAAATATGTCACAGAGAGTTTAAATTAAAATTACTGGGAGTTTTAAGTCCCAGGTCATCTCCCAACGAGTTGCAGAAAAGTGTGCTGTTTT
The DNA here is from genome assembly GCF_003086295.3 of Arachis hypogaea. Taxonomy (NCBI): domain Eukaryota; kingdom Viridiplantae; phylum Streptophyta; class Magnoliopsida; order Fabales; family Fabaceae; genus Arachis; species Arachis hypogaea. The sequence goes on along the minus strand of NC_092047.1, from coordinate 71,935,112 downwards.
ATTAATCAGATGTTCCAAGAAGTTGAGCTAAGTAAATTGGAATTTAAATTGAGGATTTTTAAATAATATAAATAAAAGCCTTGACTGGGAATTGATTGGTTAGAATCTCTATCATTGATGGTGTGATTGTAAGATTAATTTATAATTAATGGTTGTTCTGTTTGGTTATCCTTTACTAGGTAAGGGAAAGTCAAACAAGTGGGAATGCCAGATCTGTTCACAAGTTGTAACCCACTTAGTTCAAAGGGATTGGCGTCAGTGACAGGATAGCAATCCAACATTTAACCCAATTACAAATTTTCTTTCAATCCTTCCAACTCAAGAGTTCCTTTTAATCAACTCCCCATCAAGTAAGGAAACTACTCACGCATTATAAATAAAGAATCCATAGCGCATGAAAGGGAATTAAAAGAAGACATGATTATTGGAATTGAAATTGAATTAAAAAGAAATAATCCTTGCATTAAATAATCATAAAAGTATCTGAATGACAAAATTGAACATAACAAAGAACATGGAAGAATAGAACCAAGTTAAGAGAACAAACTAGAATGATGAAGTCTTGATGAGGAAATAACTCTTCTCACTGGTCCAATGCTAAGACCAATTGAAAATTAAAATTATAAAAACTAGAGAGAAAAACCTAAGAGAGTGAAAAACTAGATCTAAAACTACTGAATGAATGTGTCCCTTGTTTCTGCATATTCTCTGACTCTAGTCTGCTGTTCCGGGCCGAAAACTGGGCCGAAATAAGGTCCAAAATCGCCCCCATCAAATTCTGCAGATTATGCAGATCACGCATGTCACGCGATCGCGTTGTCCATGCGGACGCGTCACTTGTGCTTTTTCCTCTCCACGCGTTTGCGTCGTCCACGCTACCGCGTCGCTTGCGCTTTCCAATCCGCGCGGTCGCGCAAGCCATGTGGCCGCGTTACTGCGAATTGCGCTCCTTCGCGCGGTCGCGTGAGCCATGCGACCGCGTCACTTCTCGCTGGTTATCTCCTCAAATTCTTGTGTTCCTTCCATTTTTTGCTAGCTTCCTTTCCAATCTCCAACTCATTCATGGCCTATAAAGTCTGAAACACTTAACACACAGATCACGGCGTCGAATGGAATAAAGGAGAATTAAAAATAAATAATTAAAGTCTCTAGGAAGCAATTTTCAAACATGTACTCAATTTAGGAAGGAAATCTAAATGCATGCTAAATTGATGAATAAGTGGGTAAGGATCATGACAAAACCACACAATTAAACACAATATAAACTATAAAATAGTGGTTTATCAGTCTTCCAAGTAGGATTGATGATGGCTTATCTGAGTCATTATGGGGCATCTCCAAGATATTAAAATCAGTGGGAAATGTAAGCCCTTTAATGTTCACTAAAACATCTTCAACAACTCCAGCAATTGTAATAATGCTTTTATCTGCTAACACAAAATGAGCTGCCGACCTTTTTAAGGGAGGTAGCCTCAAAATATCATATATAGACAAAGGCATTATACTGACACATGCTCCTAAATCACACATGCAGTCATAAATTACTACTCCACCAATAGTACAACTAACTATACAAGGACCTGGGTCACTACACTTCTCAGGTAATCCTCCCATTAAAGCAGATATGGAACTACCTTAAGGAATAGTTTCTAATTCATTAATTTTGTCTTTATGTATACATAAATCTTTTAGAAACTTTGCATATTTAGGTACTTGTTGAATAACATCAAAAAGAGGAACGGTTACCTCAACCTTTTTGAATATTTCTACCATTTTGGGATCGGGTTCCAGCTGCTTCCTGGGCTTCCTTGCAAGTTGTGGAAATAGAATAGGAGTGTTGTTTTCAGCAGTGTCTTCGCCTCTTGGTGCTTCCTCCTGTGGTTGGACTTCTTCTTTTTCAGCTATGTCCTGTATGTCCTCTTCCTCTTCGACATCTTCTATTTCTACTACCTCTTCAGCTGAGGTGTGTTCTGGTGAGCTTGGCTCCTCCTGATTCCTCTCCTGTAGTGTGGTTTCGGACCTCAAGGTGATGGCATTAATGCCTCCCTTTGGATTGGGTAATGGTTGAGAGGGGATTCCAGTGGAGCTTGAAGGTTGGTTACTGGAATTTTGCATTGATCCAATCTGTGAAACAAGAGCTTGCAAAGTAGAACTCAGACCATTCAGGCTGGCATTAATGTTATTCATAATGTTATTTTCCATGGTCTGTTGTCTCCGCTCAAAAGATTGTAGTAACTCTTCATTAGGGGATAAAGAAGAATGAGTAAATTGAGAGGTCTGCTGCTGGGTATTCTGTGGTCCTTGGGATTGCCTCAGGTGAGGTACTCTGTAAGGTTGGTTCTGCTGCCTGTTGTTATTATTATTCCACCTCTGATTTCCCTGATTATCTCTGCCTCCTCTGTTATTGTTGTCCCTCCAATTCTGGTTAGAATTGTCCTGCCATCCATGGTTATGATTTCCACCTTGATTGTGCCCTTGGTTGGGGTGGTCATAGAAGTTATGAGTGGATGCCACCATGTTGTCTTCCTGTTGGAGTTGCGGGCATTCATCAGTATAATGGTTATAATCAGCACAAATTCCACAAACTCTCTGTAGGACTAACTGTTGGCTTTACTATGCTGGAGAAGGTTGAGCTTGCTGAACTTGTTGTTGATTCAATTGCATTTGCTTCAGCAAGTTGGTCATTTCACAGATACTTTGAGTCAGAGCAGCAGTCTCTCTGCTAGAGGATACTTTTGCAACGGCTTTTGAACGGCCTTGCTTCTGTCTGTGGTTCCTAGTAGATTCAGCTAAGTCGCTGATCAATTGCCATGCCTCATCAGTGGTCTTGTACTTCTTCATAGACCCATTGCTAGCACTTTCCAATGTGGTCTTATCTTGTGGCGTCATACCCTGTGTGATATAGCTGAGTAACACTATCTTGTCAATCATGTGGTGGGGGCATCCTTCCAAAAGATTATTGAAGCGCTCCCAGTATTCAAAGAGAGTCTCGTTGTCATCTTGAACAATCGTGGAAATGTCTTTCCTCAGTTTATCAGTAACTTCAGCTGGAAAGAACTTCTCCAAAAACTCTTTTTTAAGCATATCCCAGTTGGATACGTTTGTTAGGGGTTGAGTGTAGTACCACTCTCTTGCTTTTCCTTCAAGAGAAAACGGGAAAGCTTTCAGCAGAATTGAAGTTTCATCTGTACCATCACGCCTGACAGTAGAACAGGCTGCCTGGAAATCTCTCAGGTGCTTGATGGGCTCTTGAGCAGGTAAGCCATGAAACTTGGGCATCAAATTGAGCAGTGCGGTCTTTATTTCAAAATCTATAGCCACTACTGGGTGATGCGCTTGAAACGGTTACATTGTAAAATTAGGGGCTCCTTCCTCCTGGATGGTAACTCTCCTAGGTTCTGCCATGTCTTCTGCACGTGAATCAACCGAATTAGTAGAACAGGAGCTGGTTTCTTCCTCAAGTTCATTTTCAGATCCGCCCTCAGAGCGGACTAACCGATGCTGAGCTCGCCTTATTCGTGAAATAGTCCTTTCAATTTCAGGATCGAATATTAGCAAGCGCGGATCAGAAAGTGAACGCGTCATTTGACGAAAGAAACATGCAGCTCATAGTAGCAAAATAAAATAAAATACAAATAAATAAATTCTAATTAATAACTTTAGCACTCTATTGCAACTCCCCGGCAACGGCGCCAAAAATTGATGGTGTGCAGAAATTGGCAAATTAAAAATTGTTAAAACATTTACGTTGTAAGTATAGTTCTTAACTTGCCAGAAATCTGCTCCTCAATTTAGAAAGGTGTCACAGAAAATTGAATTTAAAATACTGGGAGTATGAATCCCAGGTTGTCTCCCAATGAGTTGCAGAAAAGTGTGCAATTTTATTAATCAGAGGTTTTCAAAAAAAAAAAGGGTTTGAATTGGGCAAACAGGAAATTAAATTAATGAATTTGAATAATGTAAATAAAAGTCTTGACTGGGAATTGATTAGTTGGAATTCCTATTATTATTGGAATGCTCTCAGGATTAATTGACAATTAAAGGTTATCCTGTTTAGTTATCCTTCACTAGGTGAAGGAAAGTTAAACAAGTTGGAATGCTACGTCCGTTCACAAGTTGCAATCCACTTAATTAAAAGGGATTGGTGTTAGTGATTAGGAGGCAATCCAACCATAAACCCAATTACAGTTTTTCCTTCAAGCCTTCCAACTCAAGGGTTCCTTTCAATCAATTCCCCATCAAGTTAGGGAACTACTCACTCATTGTAAAGGTAAAATTCATAGCATATGAAAAGAAATTAAGGAAAGACATTGTAAATAAAATTAAAATCGTCAATTAAAAATAAAAGTGATCCTTGTATTAAATAACCCTAAGAATATTCCAATGGTAAAATTAAACAAAGCAAAGAACATGGAAGAGTAAGACCAAGTAAAGAAAACGAACTAAAATGACGAAGTCTTGATGAGGTGATAACTCTTCTCAATATCCCAAACTATGTATGAGTAAAGAGAAAAACCTAGAGGAAGAGTAAAACTAGATCTAAAACTAAAAATTGTGTAGAATGAATGTTGTCTTTGGTTTCTGCATGTTCTCTGGCTCTAGTCTGCTATTCCGGGCCGAAAACTGGGTCAAGATAGGGCCCGAAATCGTCCCCAGCGAATCTACAAATTATGCAGATCACACACGTCACGTGATCGCGTCACTCATGCGAACGCGTCATTCGTGTTTCTGCTTTGCCACACGGATGCGTCGTCCATGCGGCCGCGTCACTCGTGCTATTCCGTGCCGCGCGGTCGCGTCATCCATGCGGCCGCGTCACTGGGACTTGATCTTCTCCGCGCGGTCGCGTCGTCCATGCGGCCGCGTCGCTTCTCGCTGGTCATCTCCTCAATTTATGTATTCCTTCCATTTTTGCTAGCTTCCTTTCCAATCTCCAATTCATTCATGCCCTATAAAGCCTGAAACACTTAACACACAGATCACGGCATCGAATGGAATAAGGGAAAAATAAAATACATAATTAAAAGTCTCTAGGAAGCAAGTTTTCAACCATAAAACATCTTTAGGAAGGAAATATAAATGCATGCTTATTTAATGAATAAGTGGGTAAAGATCATGATAAAACCACACAATTAAACACAATATAAACCATGAAATAGTGGTTTATCACTTTTATTTATTGATCCCTTTTTCTTTTCAGGGTTTGATTGTGTTCTTTAGACTAGGTGCTTTGTAAGGGGGCGACTCTTTAAGATAAGCTTTCAGCCAGCACTCTCGAACCAGTTGGTCTAAGGTGCTGGGTGTTAAGACACCCCTAAGGACTTACTCCCTCAAGTCTCTTTCCCCCATACATATACACCACAGGCACATGGTTTGTTATTTTCTTACTTGAGGCCTTGGTGTCCAGTACCTCTTTGGGTTACTAAGTGTTCTGTAGCAAAGGTTACTCTTGATAGTGGACTTTCAGCTGATAATCCCGGGTTAGTTAACCCAAGTTACCAAGTGATAAGGCACCCCTAGAGCTTATTCATCCAAGTATATCCTTTGCACAGGAGCACCACTGACACATGCCTTAAGATTCAACCCTTGGTGCCTAGCCTTATTTCTTATTCTTTTTCTTTATTTCTCAACTTTCATTTTTCTTTCTCTTTTTCTAATTAGGATCTTGTTATGTAGCTAGTCTCATGGGGTGTGTTTCAAGCATATGATTTAGGACAGATAGTTGCCTTCCTACCTTGTTGGTGAACCAACTTAGCTAAGTAATTACTACACCACAAGCTTAAGAACTTTAATCCACAAATTGAACATCACTCTGGTCTTTCATAACATTTCTTTTTATTTGACTTCAAAGGACAAGCATACAAGTAAAAAAGGTGAAAATGCAGCAGATTATTTGGCACAGCTAGCATAGACCTAAGCAGGGGAAAACAAACATTAAATTCTAGTGATTTAAACTAAAGAGTAACTAATAATTCAGGGACACATTCAGATTTCCCATCTTTTTGAGCATTTCCAAGCATATAGAATCAAGTAACAATACAACCTTTTGGTGGTGTCTTCTAGCTATCTCTTTGTTGTCATCATCCTCCTTGGATGACGGTGTACTATTTTTCCAGAAGGTTACTTGAATCCCTGCAGAGTTATGGAAAGTTGCTTGTTCCCCAAGCACTTGAGAAATAGTCAGCATGCATGTATACTCATGAATTTCTGAACTTCATTTGGTGTGTGAACACCAAACTTAGTTCCTTACCTAATGCAACAGATTGAATACATGCAGAGAACCTCATCTGCTTTTATTAATAAAACGAATATGAACTAGAAACTAAACTGTTGTTAAGTGGTTTCCCTAATTGGTTGGGGCTAGCAATATGCCCCTTGAAGAGGTGTAGTGTGATTCTAACTGAAATCTTTGATGGAACACCAAACTTAGAATTACGCATTCACTTTTGGATTGTTTTGGTGTGCAACACCAAACTTAGCTCCTTACAATACAGGGAAAACTACTTGTAACTTTTATTGAAAAGATCATGAAAAGGAAACTACCTTAGGTTGGGTTGCCTCCCAACGAAGTGCTCTTTTAACGTCACTAGCTCGACGATTTCTCCATCAGTTGAGATGATACTTCATTTTGGGGTTTTCCCCCATGTTTCCCATGTAGTGCTTGAGCCTCTGTCCGTTCACAGTGAAAGTCCTCTTTGAACTTTCCTCCATAATTTCTATGTGTCCATGTGGTGAGACCTTTGTGATGAGAAAGGGTCTAGACCACCTTGATTTGAGTTTCCCAGGGAAGAGTTTCAATTTGGAGTTGTAGAGGAGCACTTGCTGTCCTTTTTTGAAGCTCCTGGGTGTCAGATTGAGGTCATGTCTTCTCTTTGCCTTTTCTTTATAGATCTTGGCATTTTCATAGGCTTGAGATCTAAACTCTTCCATTTCCTGCAGCTGCAAGACTCTTTTTTCACCAGCAGCAATGCTATCAAAATTTAGTAGCTTGAGAGCCCAGAGGGCTTTATGTTCCAGCTCCAGTGGTAAATGACAGGCCTTTCCATACACCAGTTGATACGGGGACATCCCAAGAGGTGTTTTGAATGCCGTTCTGTATGCCCAAAGAGCATCATCTAGCTTCTTCGCCCAGTCTTTTCTTGATGCTCCTACAGTCTTCTCCAGAATCCTTTTTAGCTCTCTGTTAGATATCTCGGTTTGCCCACTTGTTTGGGGGTGGTAAGGTGTGGCAACCTTGTGTTTCACCCCATATCGTAAGAGAAGAGCTTCTAGTGGTCTGTTACAGAAATGGCTTCTTCCATCACTGATGAGTGCTCGTGGGACTCCGAACCGGCTAAAAATATTCTTTCTGAGGAAGTTTATGACCACCTTGTTATCATTTATTGGGGTTGTAATAGCCTCTACCCACTTGAAAACATAATCCACTGCTACCAAGATATACTTGTTTGAATATGAGGTTAGGAATGGTCCCATGAAATCGATCCCCCATACATCAAACAGTTCCAGCTCTAAGATGAAATTCTACGGCATCTCATTTCTTTTGGGTAGGTTTCCAGCTCTTTGGCATTTATTGCAGTTCTTTGCTACTTCCTTGGCATCCTTGAAAAGGGTGGGCCAAAAGAATCCACTCTGTAATACCTTGGCTGCAGTTCTTTCCCCTCCAAAGTGGCCTCCATAGCATGAGCCATGACAGTTCCATAGGACCTCTCTTCCCTCTTCTTCTGAAACACATCTTCTCAGGATTCCATCTGAACACTTCTTGAAGAGATATGGCTCATCCCAGACAAAATATTTTGCATCATTGATGAGCTTTCTTTTTTTATGTTTGTTGATCTCTGGAGGTAAAGCCCCAGTTGCCTTAAAATTGGCAATGTTTGCAAACCAGGGTGCTTTGTGAACCGTCATTAACTGCTCATCTGGGAAACATTCATTCACACTTGTATCATGTGTTCCACCTTTGTCATGAGGGATTCTAGATAAGTGATTGGCTACCTTGTTCTCCACTCCTTTCTTGTCTCTAATCTCAATATTGAATTCCTGCAACAATAAGATCCATCTTATCAGTCTTGGTTTTAATTCCTGCTTGGCAAACAAATATTTAAGTGCTGTGTGGTCTGTGAAAACAATCACTTTGGCACCAATGAGGTATGATCTAAACTTGTCAAATACAAAAACTATTGCCAGCAACTCCTTTTCAGTAGTGGTATAATTTCTTTGAGTGTCATTGAGGACTTTGCTGGCATAGTATATCACATGGACTAAGTTATCTTTCCTCTGCCCAAACACTGCCCCAACTGCAAAATCAGATGCATCACACATCAGTTCAAATGATAAGTTCCAGTCAGGTGGGGAAATGATTCCTCTTCTTTAAATTTTTTAATGCTAGCATGCATTTTTCATCAAAGACAAATGGTGTATCAGATACAAGGAGATTGCTTAAGGGCTTGGCTATCTTTGAAAAATCTTTAATAAACCTTCTGTAAAAGCCAGCATGCCCCAGAAAGCTCCTAATTGCCTTGACATCACTTGGTGGGGGTAATTTTTCAATGAGTTCCACCTTAGCTCTGTCTACCTCAATGCCTTAGTTAGAAACCTTATGGCCAAGAACTATTCCTCCTGTCACCATAAAGTGACATTTTTCCCAGTTCAAGACCAAATTAGTCTCTTGACATCTTTTTAATACCAGGGAAAGGTGATTTAGGCAATTAGGAAAGGAATCTTCGAATACTGAAAAGTCGTCCATAAAGACTTCAATGAATTTTTCTATCATATCTGAGAAAACGGAGAGCATGCAGCGTTGGAAGGTTACAGGTGCATTAGATAGCCCAAATGGCATGCGCCTGTAGGCAAACACTCCACATGGGCAAGTGAATAAGGTTTTCTCTTGGTCTCTCGAATCAACCACTATTTGGTTATATCCTGAATAACCATCGAGAAAACAGTAATATGCATGTCCTGCAAGTCTTTCCAGCATCTGATCCATGAAAGGAAGGGGGAAATGATCTTTTCTTGTAGCTTCATTGAGTTTTCTGTAGTCTATGCACATCCGCCATCCTGTGATGGTCCTTGTAGGGATCAGTTCGTTCTTCTCGTTGGGGACTACAGTGATTCCTCTTTTTTTTGGGATAACTTGCACGGGACTGACCCATGGGCTGTATGAGATCGGGTAAATTACCCCTCCCTACCATAACTTCATGACTTCTTTCTGTACCACTTCCTTCATGACTAGATTCAGCCTCCTTTGGGGTTGAATGGATGGTTTGGCATCCTCTTCCAACAGTATCTTGTGCATGCATATGGCCGAACTGATTTCCTTCAGGTCAGCAAGGGTCCATCCAATGGCATCCTTATGCTTTCGCAATACTTGGAGTAGTTCATCCTCTTGATCTTGGCTGAGGGCTGAGTTTATGATCATTGGGTAACTTTCATTCTCTCCTAAATACGCATATTTGAGAGTGGGTGACAGTGCTTTGAGTTCAAGTTTGGGTGCTTCTTTTCTTTCATCCTCCTCTTTTAGTGCACCCTGAACATGAATCTCCACTGTTGCAGCCTCTTCGCTAGATGCTGATACTTCTTCTGTTAACCCTTCAAGTTCTTCTTCTTCAAAAATTTCTTGTACTGCATCTTCCAGTGAATCTAACCTCATACACTCTCCTAATAGTTCTTATGAGTAGCTCATGGCCTTGAATACATTGAATGTCATCTTCTCATTGTGTAATCTCAGGGTGAGTTCACCTTTTTGGACATCAATGATAGCTCCAGCAGTGGCCAAGAACGGTCTTCCCAGGATGATGGAGGGAGGCCTTGGCTTCCTCTTTCATGTCCAGCACTACAAAGTCTGCTGGGAAGATAAAATCTCCTACCTTCACTAGCAAATCCTCGACTATGCCATGAGGAAACTTGAACGATCGGTCTGCCAGTTGTAGGGACATTTTTGTTGGCTTAGCCTCCTCAATCCTCATTTTTCTCATCATAGCTATTGACATCAGATTTATGCTGGCTCCTAAGTCACATAGAGCCTTCTCCACTGTGATTTCCCCTATAATACAAGGGATCTGGAAGCTCCCAGGATCCTTCAATTTCTGGGGTAGCTTGTGCTGAATGATGGCACTACATTCTTCGGTTAGTATCACAGTCTCATTTTTCTTCCAGCTTCTCTTTTTGGTCATCAATTCCTTCAAGAACTTGGCATAAAGCGGCATTTTCTCTATTACTTCAGCAAAGGGTATGTTGATTTGTAGTTTCTTGAAGATTTCCAAAAACCTTAAGAACTGGTTGTCGTCCCACTTCTTCTTCAATTGCTGAGGGTATGGAGCTTTTGGGACGTCTGGCTTTAGCATTTCTCCTTTTTGCTGTGAACTGGGAATGGGAATTTAGACTTCATCTCGCTCCTTTTCCCTTTCATTTGAGTTCTTCTCTTGTGAATCCTTGAAAATTTCCTTTAATTCCTTCCCACTTCTAAGGGTGATAGCCTGACATTCCTCTCTTGAGTTTGGATCGATATTGCTGCACAGGTCATGGCTGGGAATTTGCTTGAATAGGTAGCCAATTTGTGTCTCAAGTTTTTTGATGGCAGCATCTTAATTCTGCATATTGGAGCGCTCTTCCTCCCGGAACATTTTACTGTCTTGAACTTCCTTGCATATACGTTCAAGTAGAGTCTCAATCCTTGAGAGTCTATCTTCAGATGTTGATGAGTTGGAGTTGGATGATGAGAAGGGCCATTTTGGCTTTGGTGTGGATGTTGAGGTGTGTTGTTAGGTAGGTGCTGATATGATCTCTGTGTGGAATGTTGGTGGGCTGCATTGTTATTGGGGTTGTGGCGTCTCTGATCTTGGCCTTGATCTTATTGATTTCCCCACCCAAAGTTTAGGTGGTTCCTCCAACCAGTATTATAAGTTTTGGAATATGGATCATGGGTCTGCCTAGGTGAGTTTCCAATGTAGTTGGCTTGTTCCTGATCACCCCCTGCCTCTGCATTTACTCCTTCTTGAGTTGCTGATGAGGTGGTGATTGCTGCTACTTGGTTCCTCTCCATCTTTTTGGTAAGGTCAGCCAGCTACTTGGTAATCAGCTTGTTTTGGGCCAGTAGTGCATCCACATTATTTAGCTCCATTACTTTTCTAGTGTTGCCTCTTTCAGAAGCATAGAAGTAGTCATTCTTGGCTACAGTCTCAATAACATCTATGGCTTCTTCAATGGTCTTCTTCTTGTTCAGAGATCCCCCAGATGAGTGGTCTACTGCCTTCTTTGATTCGTAAGAAAGACTCTCATAGAAGATGTGTAACTGCACCCATTCGTTGAACATATCTGGTGGGCACCTTCTTGTCAAGTCCTTAAACCTCTCCCATGCTTCATATAGAGTCTCACCATCTTGTTGCCTGAAGGTCTGTACCTCAGCTCTCAACCTGTTGATCCATTGAGGAGGATAGAATCTCGCCAAGAATTTGTTCACCACATCTTCCCAGGTTGTTAAACTCTCCTTCGGGAAGGATTCTAGCCATTTGGATGCTTTGTCCTTGAGTGAGAAGGGAAACAAAAGCAGTCTATAGGTGTCGGGATGAACACCATTAGACTTCACAGTATCACATATCCTCAGGAATGTGGTTAGATGTTGATTGGGGTCTTCTTGGACACTTCCTCCGAATGAACAGTTGTTCTGAACAAGGGTGATGAGCTGTGGCTTTAGTTCGAAGTTATTGGCATGTATGGTTGGCTTTTGAATGCTACTTCTACAGTTTCCTGGGTTTGGATTGATGTAAGATCCCAGAACTCTTCCCTCTTGCCCAGCATGATTTGCTGGACCTTCTCTGCCATGGTTGTGAGCCTCTTCTTCATGATGGTTCTCCATATTCTAATCCATGTCTGGTTCAAAGTACTCTTCCTCTTCCTCAGAACCAACATTTCTCTTTCCTCTTGCTTCCCTCCTTAGTATAAGGAAGGTCCTCTCAGGTTCGGAATCGAAGGAAGTTAAAACCCCGCTTCTTCTACCTGTCTTACAACCAACAAGGCCAAAGCAAAAGGAAGATAGAGAGTATTCTTTGTTAAAAAAAATGCTGTTAGTATGAGTGATACAATATATCAAATAGTTAATGGGTTAGTGAACTAAATTGTAACAACTACGAGAACACCACTAACGGGTAGGGGTAAAGGGAAGGAAATAACTAAAATAGAAAGTAAATTACTCAAACAGAATTTAAATCAAACAAAAGAAAAATGCTCAATCTAGTTATCCACCAATTTAATCATTGTTGATACAAAATCAATCCCCGGCAATGGCGCCATAAACTTGATGCTCAAAAACTTGTCTCTCAACAATTTTCCCTCGACAAGTATACCGAATTGTCGTCAAGTAAAAAGTCACAATAGAGTGAGGTCAAATCCCACAGGCCACAGGGATTGATTGGTCAAGCAACTTTAATTGGAGGAATGTTCTAGTTGAGCTAAGTAGAATTTGATTTGAGAATTGCAGGAAATTAAATGGCGGGAAAGTAAATAACAGAAAGTGTAAATGCTGGAATTAAAGAGCAAAATATAAATGGCGGAAAGTAAATTGCAGAATCTTAAATGGGGATTTGGGGAAATGAACATAAAAGTAAATGGCAGAAAGTAAAGAGAATGGGTAAGATCAGAAATGGGGGATTCATTGGGCTCAGGAGATGTTGTATTCTCTGGATCAAGTTCATCTCCATCTGTTCCTCAATCAATGCATTCATTGATCTCCTTGGCAATCTTAAGTGGTTGAATTCCAATTCCTTGGTAATTCAATCTCTCAAATCTTGATCAATAGCCAATTTCTTGGTCTAATTGCTCATGAGAAGAGATGAAGAGTGGTCACTGATTATACCACATGTATTCCCAAATCAAAGTGTTGGTAGGATTATATGTCACTATATCCATCCAAACCCCAATTTGGTCCAACATGAGAAAGCATTTCTAGCATGATCTCTTCATTCCACTTCCAAGGTTCCGAAGAGATCCAAGTATGAATATCTTCTTTTCCAAGACAACTACCCAATTGGATGAAGATTGAAAGCTTTCTAGTAAAATCAAGAGAAAAGAAAGAAGAAGAATAATAAAAACTATTATTGATCCATCAAATTACAACAGAGCTCCCTAACCCAATGAAAGGGGTTTAGTTGTTCATAGCTCTGGAAATGGAAAGCAAAGATGGAGAATACATTCTGAAAGTAAAACTAGAAGTTGCAGAGAAAGTAAAATTATACAGAGAGTAGTTCTACAAAAGCTACTCCTATATATACTACTCTTCTGATCTTCTAGTTGGCTCTTCAAGTCTTTGGATATGGGCCTTTGGATCTTGAGTTTGAAGCAGTTTGGAATCTTTAGTGGGCTCAGCTTTACTTGCAGAGAAAGTGTGAAGTAGGCATGGACTTTAGCTAGGACGTTAGTGGCGTTAACGTTAAGTGAAAATGTGGGTTCGAGAACGTTAGTGACGATCACCTTTTTCACTAACGTTCCTAGCCCAAGATGGTTCACGTTAACTTCAACGTTAGTGGCACTAACGTGACCACTAACGTTGCCTCTTAGTCCATCGCAAGCATTATTGGTGTTTACCTTTGCCAATAACATTGCTCTTAGCCCCTCTTTTCTCACGTTAGAGTCCCTGTTAGTATAACTAACGTGGCTCTTAACGTGGGCATGCCTTAACCTCGAGAACGTTAGTGACACTTACCTTTGTCACTAACGCTCCAAACGCCCCTTCTCACGTTAGTGCCTCACGTTAATTGTCTTAACGTGGGTACTAACATCGTGGTGACAGCCATCTCCAGTGTCACTAACGTTGGCTCATCATTTCTTCCTCCACGTTAGCTTCCACGTTAATGCAATTAACATGGCGGCCAACGTGGCTCATAGTGGCTTGGTCCAATGTTAGTGACAAAGGTGAGTGTCACTAACGTTGGTGATTCCTTGCTCCTCCCACGTTAGAGTTCACGTTAATGTAGTTAACGTGACTCTTAACGTGGTCAATTGGGCTTAGTCCAACGTTAGTGACAAAGGTGAGTGTCACTAACGTTGGCATGGTCTTCCTTTCCACGTTAGAGTTCACGTTAACTAAGTTAACGTGACTCTTAACGTGGCTAATTACCAATTTGGAGTGTTAGTGGTGTTCACTTTTACCACTAACGCTGGAGCTCCCTTTTTCTCCACGTTAACTATCGTTAACGTGACAATTAACGTGGGCCATGATGGTCTCGAAGGCGTTATTGGCAATCACTTTTCTCATTAACGTTGCAAGTTTATTCCCATTCCACGTTAGAGGTCACGTTAATTAGATTAACGTGGCTGCTAACGTGGCTCTTCCTTGCTTCCTTTGTCCTGAAATCAAGCAAATAAAGTGCATCAAAGCTCTAATCCAAGTTATGAGACATGCATTATCTAATTTGTCATTCAATTCATGCATAATTCTCATAAAATCACATGAAATTCATAATGTTTGCTTGAATCAAGATGTAAGTGATTATCTACCCAAGACTTGCTTATTAACTAAGAAAATGCATGAAACTACCCTAAAATAGTAAAGAAAAGGTCAGTAAAACTGGCCAAAATACCCTGGCATCAGCTGGCGTTTAACGCTAGACATGCATTCTAAGGGCGTTTGCATGCCTAAATGGAGCATGGATGCTAATTCTTTGACCCCTCTGGATCTGTGGACCCCACAAGATCCCTACCTACCCCACCTCTTCTTCTCTCCTCTTCACACCTTTTCATAACTCTCTTCCCCAAATACCCTTCACCAATCACCTCCATACCTCTTCCCCAAATACCCTTAACCACTCACATCCATCTACTCTTCTCCATAAACCCCACCTACCTCCAAAATTCAAATTCTTTTCCCTCCCAAACCCAACTCTTGGCCGAATACACTCTCTCCCTCCATCTCCTCCATTTTCTTCTTCTTCTACTACTTTCTTTCTTCTTTTGCTTGAGGACGAGCAAACCTTTTAAGTTTGGTGTGGTAAAAGCATTGCTTTTTGTTTTTCCAAAACTATTTATGGCACCTAAGGCCGGAGAAACCTCTAGAAAGAGGAAAGGGAAGACAAAAGCTTCCACCTTCGAGTCATGGGAGATGGAGAGATTCATCTCAAGGGTCCATAGCTCAGTAGTAGAGCATTTGACTGCACAACAAGAGAGCCCACTCATGGATCTCAACAAGAGCATGAGGAATTCCCTCACCAAGAAATCCCTGAGATACCTCAAGGGATACATTTTCCTCCACACAACTATTGGGAGCAACTAAGGATAGGAGCACCAAAATCACTAGGGATGAAGCAACAAAGGCAAGGAAGAGACATAGAGGAGCTCAAGAGCACCATTGGTTCTTCAAGAAGAGGAAGACGCCACCGTCACTAAGATGGACCCGTTCCTTAATCTCCTTGTTCTTATTTTCCTGTTTTTCAATTTTTGAGCCTTATGTTTTATTTATGTTTGTGTCTTTACTATATGATCATTAGTGTTTAAGTGTCTATGTCTTAAAGCTATGAATGTCCTATGAATCCATCACCTCTCTTAAATGAAAAATATTTTAATTACAAAAGAACAAGAAGTACATAATTTCGAATTCATCCTTGAAATTAGTTTAATTATTTTGATGTGGTGACAATACTTTTTGCTTTCTGAATGAATGCTTGAACAGTGCATATGTCTTTTGAATTTGTTGTTTATGAATGTTAAATTTGTTGGTTCTTGAAAGAATGATGAAAAAGGAGAAATGTTATTTGATAATATGAAAAATCATAAAATTGATTCTTGAAGCAAGAAAAAGCAGTGAATACAAAGCTTGCGAAAAAAAATGGCGAAAAAAAAGAATGAAAAAGAAAAAGCAAGCAGAAAAAGCCAAGAGCTCTTTAAACCAAAAGGCAAGAGCAAAAAGCCAATAGCCCTTAAAACCAAAAGGCAAGGGTAATAAAAAAGGATCCAAGGCTTTGAGCATTAATGGATAGGAGGACCCAAAGGAATAAAATCCTCGCCTAAGCGGCTAAACCAAGCTGTCCCTAACCATGTTCTTGTGGCCTGAAGGTGTCAAGTGAAAAGCTTGAGACTGAGCGGTTAAAGTCAAGGTCCAAAGCAAAAACAGAGTGTGCTTAAGAACCCTGGACACCTCTAATTGGGGACTTTAGCAAAGCTGAGTCACAATCTGAAAAGGTTCACCCAGTTATGTGTCTGTGGCATTTATGTATCCGGTGGTAATACTGGAAAACAAAGTGCTTAAGGCCACGGCCAAGACTCATAAAGTAGCTGTGTTCAAGAATCAACATACTGAACTAGGAGAATCAATAACACTATCTAAATTCTGAGTTCCTATAGATGACAATCATTCTGAATTTCAAAGGATAAAGTGAGATGCAAAACTGTTTAGAGGCAAAAAGCTACTAGTCCCGCTCATCTGATTGGAGCTAAGTTTCATTGATATTTTGGGATTTATAGTATATTCTCTTCTTTTTATCCTATTTAATTTTCAGTTGCTTGGGGACAAGCAACAATTTAAGTTTGGTGTTGTGATGAGCGGATAATTTATACGCTTTTTGGCATTATTTTTACATAGTTTTTAGTATGATTTAGTTAGTTTTTAGTATATTTTTGTTAGTTTTTAAATCAAAATCACATTTCTGGACTTTACTATGAGTTTGTGTGTTTTTCTGTGATTTCAGGTATTTTCTGGCTGAAATTGAGGGACTTAAGCAAAAATCTGATTCAGAGGCTGAAGAAGGACTGTAGATGCTGTTGGATTCTGACCTCCCTGCACTCGAAATAGATTTTCTGAAGCTACAGAAACCCAATTGGTGCGCTCCCAATCCAGGGCTTTCCAGCAATATATAATAGTCTATACTTTGCCCGAGTTTATACGACACAAATTGGCGTTTAACGCCAGCTTTCTGCCCTATTCTGGCGTTAAACGCTAGAAATAAGTTGCAAAGCAGAGTTAAACGTCAGAAACAAGTTACAAACTGGCGTTTAACTCCAAAAAGAGTCTCTACATATGAAAGCTCAATGCTCAGTCCAAGCACACACCAAGTGGGCCCGGAAGTGGATTTCTACATCATTTACTTATCTTACGTAACCCTAGCTACTAGTTTAGTATAAAAACTACTTTTAGTGATTTATTTTATATCTTTTGATCATCCTTGATCAGGGATCAGTCTTTTGACCACCTTTAGGGTCTTGGTTATTCTGGTTCCCTCTCTGGGGCCGAAGCCAATGAACACTATTATCACTTATGTATTTTCAACGGTGGAGTTTCTACACACCATAGATTAGGGTATGGAGCTCTGCTGTTCCTCATGAATTAATGCAAAGTACTATTATTTTTCTGTTCAACTCAAGCCTATTTCTTCTCTAAGATATTCATTCGCACACAAGAACATGATGAATGTGATGATTATGTGACGCTCATCACCATTCTCACCTATGAACGCGTGCCTGACAAACACTTCCGTTCTACATGAAAACAAGCTTGAATGCATATCTCTTAGCCTCCTGATCTATGAGCAGAGTCTTTGTGGTATAGGCTAGAATTATTGGCGGCCATTCTTGAGATCTGGAAAGTCTAAACCTTGTCTGTGGTATTCCGAGTAGGATCTGGGAAGGGATGGCTGTGATGAGCTTCAAACTCGCGAGTGCTGGGCATAGCGACAGACGCAAAAGGATTACTGAATTCTATTCTAGCATGATTGAGAACCGACAGATGATTAGCCGTGCGGTGACAGCGCATTTGGACCATTTTCACTGAGAGGACGGGATGTAGCCATTGACAACGGTGATGCCCAACATACAGCTTGCCATGGAATGGAGTATGAAGGATTGGATGAAGGCAGTAGAAAATCAGAGATTCAGAAGGAACAAAGCATCTCCATACGCTTATCTAAAATTCTCACTAATGAATTATATAAGTATCTCTATCTTTATTTTACGTTTATTTATCTTTTAATTATTAAAACTCTATAACCATTTGAATCTGCCTGACTGAGATTTACAAGGTGACCATAGCTTGCTTCAAGCCGACAATTTCTGTGGGATCGACTCTTACTCACGTAAGGTTTATTACTTGGATGACCCAGTGCACTTGCTGGTTAGTTGTGCGAAGTTATGAAAAAGAACTAAGATTATGAACGTGCGTATTAAGTTTTTGGCACCGTTATCAAGGAATGAACGATCACGATTTCGTGCACCAAGTACGTTGCGTATGCATGGTAGACGAATATTCCCATTAACAACCACGTACAGGGTACATGCAGGGACATATGCGAAGAGGTCCACAATGCAGATACAGTTGAGCAGTCGTAGCCTCTGTAAGCATCTGAGGTAAATCTTCTGCTCAGGTGTACTTCACACATTCTTTCAACAAATAACTGATTTGTTGGAACCCTTTTGTCTTGATATGTAGCTTCCCGGTGGACCCAAAGCTGCCTCCGAAACCTCAGACGAAGCTCCACAGCCGGAGGATGTTACTATGGTCAAAGGTGCTCAGATCCAGCCGGAGGAGGACTGGTCGTTTCCGAAGATCGGTCTCATCGTCAAGGACTTGATGAGGGGCCTCATGGAAAAGGTCCAGGTTAGGATTTACTCCTTGGCCATGTATGTAACGTGTCTTGTTGGTGTCCCTTATCCTAAACAGGTTTAGCTTACACTCTGACAGAGGGACCTCGAGAAGGAAACTGACAACCCAGCTGCTGCAATCCCTGAAAAAACCATCGTGTTGTTGGACTCCGATGGGGGAGACGGATGAACAGTCAACCCCACAGTCCATGAAAGTTGCATCTGGCATCATAAGTGGAACTCCGGTTGCCCCAGATTCGGCTGAAAAGAGTACTCCTCCCTTGACAGGAACCAACAGCATCATGCGAAAGTTGTTTCGCACACCACCATCGGCCACAAGGATCGCCAATCGGCCAGTTCTGGTGAGGGAACGGATAGATCTGTGCGATCTGGCTCCAGCAACGGAAAGTCTACCCATTCAACGAGCAAGAAGGTAAATAATCGGTTAGTTAGTTTAACCCCAAATGCGACTACCGACTGACGTTAGACAAACCTGTGTCGTAGATGAGATTAAAGATCACTTCTGCCATGGACTTCAACAACCGACAGTCGGCCTTATTCGCGTATGTGTTCGACGGGAATCTTGATCCATGGTAAAACTTGAGCTTCTGTGTGTTTAAACCTGCCTATCATGGTTATTTTAACGCCTTAACACTTTCCTCCTACTGTAGCGAGGAACTTGTTCGTATTGGAGTCAAGTCGGCGGACAGAGTTGATTTACATAGCTTACTACCGGGAAATGACGTTGACGACAATGTATGGCACTTGTTTAGGCTTGTTTTGACGAGGAAAAACACATATAGGGTATCGCGAGACATCATCAGATTTTTGTTTGCTGTTCCTTGTTACCAGATCATCCATATGGTTGCCATGACAATGACTAGTGCTGAGATCCTTGCCACGTCCCCCTCGTACTGGTGCCTTCCGCCGTCTGTCTTGGTAACTTAACTCTGTCTGATGTTGGTACTCGAAATGAATCATTGTGCCATTAACGATCATTGATAGTCGTTGGCGCTCGGATATATATAGAACAGAACTTATTTTATTCGTCAACGTTGTCTTTGTAGGATGATATTTTGAACGGGGAGACGACAGAGCTAATGCTCAATCGTTACATGGAGAAATGGATGATGCCATCCAGATTCCTTGAACTTGTCTGTTGATGGAGAACTATTTGTTAATTGAAACCCAAACCACGAACAAGTTTCTTCAGTGTATTAACTATACGTGTTTATTTTGTGCAGATTTATGTCCCCATGCTGGACGTGTTGGGCCACTGGTTTTTGATGCTCGTGTCTTTCAAAGACTGGGCAATTTACAACATTGATTCATCGCCGAACCAGTTCGAGACACCGCACCAGAAAGACCGGATCCGGAAAACGGTTACCAGACAATTTTGATTGTAGTCTTTACTTTAAATTTGGCATACCATGCAACAATTTTAATTGTAGTCTTTACTTTAATTTGGCATACCATGCAACACGACGTGCATAAAAGCGTTCTAACTTATGTTTCACGGTTCGTGTAGGCAAGGGTCTTATACGACATGACACAGGCAGTATACGAGAAGCACTTAATGAACTTACCATGCAACTTCGGAGATTTCCCGATAAGGAGCCCCATAGGGATACCAAATTGTGGGCAGAGGTACGTTATCACCCAGTAAAACATGCATGTATGACATCTAAGCATTTCACGGGTTATCCATAATACGTACTGACGGTTACTGTCTATTCATCCGAACAACATTCAACATGAACTCTGGGATATGGGTCATTGGGTAGCTCAACATGGGGGACAACTTCAACCCGATCATGGACGGGATTGTAAGTACTGATGCACCACTATTTCGTGGTACATCTTGTGCTTAATTGAGTGGATTTTATCTACTATTCTCACATTTATTCATGTAATTGCATGTTTTACATTTTTCTTTCTAACCTTGTGCTATGATTGAAAACATGCTTCTTTGGCTTCAATTTCACTAATTTTAATACTCTCTTATTACCATTCAATGCCTTGATATGTGTCTTAAGTGATTTCAGAGTTTATAGGACAGGAATGGTTTGGAGGATGGAAAGGAAGCATGCAAAATTAGAAGGAATACAAGAAACTAAAGGAACTGCTAAAGCTGTCAAGCCTAACCTCTTGCTACTAAATCGACCATAACTTAAGCTACAGAGGTCCAAATGAGGCGGTTTCAGTTGCGTTGGAAAGCTAACATCCGTAGTTTCCAAATATATATAATTTGCCATAGCTTCCCTGAAGATAGGTGATGTGCACGCGTGGATCACGCGTACGCGTGACCTGGAGAAAATTCAATCCATACGTACGCGTGGACGACGCGTACGCGTGACTTTGCCGTGTGCTGGACGTATCAGAAATCGTTGGGGGCAATTTTTGGGCTATTTTTGACTCAGTTTTCAGCCCAGAAAATACAGATTAGAGGCTATAAAGTGGAGGAATGCATTCGTTTATTGACACAACTTTCATAATTCACAATCTTAGGTTTTTAGATGTAGTTTCTAGAGAGAGGCTCTCTCCTCTCTCTTAGGTTTTAGGATTTAGGATTTCTCTTAGTTTTAGGTTTGATTCTTCTTCTCAATTTTAGGTTCAATGTTCCTTTAATTTAGTTTCTCTTCTACTTTTAATTATTCTATTACTTTAGTTGTTTATTTTTCCAATTTGGTTTATGAATTCTTATGTTTAATTTGATTTTCTATTTAATACAATTTGAGATATTTCAGAATTAAGATTGCTTTCTTCAAATTCACGTTATTGATGCTTTTAGTTTAATTTAGATTTCTCCCCCTTGGCTTTGGTTGAGTAATTGGTGACATTTGAGTTATCAAACTCCTTTGTTGATTGAAAATTGGAATTTGCTGATTGATTTGGATCTCTCTAAAGCTAGTCTTTCCTTAGGAGTTGATTAGGACTTGAGGAATCCCATTGATTAGTCCACTTGAATTTCCTTTATTTAGTAAGGGTTAACTAAGTGGGAGCAATAAACAATTCTCATCACAATTGATAAGGATAACTAGGATGGGATTTCCAGTTCTTATACCTTGCAAGGGTTTTCATGATTATTAATTTACTTTCTTGCCAATTTATTTCCTTGTTCCCTATTTCAAAAACCTGAAAAGATACTTTTCCATAACCAATAATAAATCATACTTCCCTGCAATTCCTTGAGAGACGACCCGAGGTTTAAATACTTTGGTTATAAATTTATTGGGTTTGCTTTAGTGACAAACAAGTTTTTGTACGAAAGGATTATTGTTAGTTTAGAAACTATACTTACAACGAGGATATATTTGTGAATTTCTTTACCGATAGAAATTCCAAATCATCAAAATGGCGCCGTTGCCGGAGAATTGCAAATGTGTGCCTTATTATTAGTTATTGTAAATATTTGCTTTTTCGTTTCTTTGTTAGTGTTTCTAGTTTTAGGAGTTTATTTTCATTAATTTTTATTTGTTTTAGTTTTTATTTTCTTTAGCTACTATGAATTCTCACCCATCTGGCTTTAAGTTTGGTTCCAATGTTGTTGTAAGGAATGGAAGCTATAATGAGAACAGGCATCAAGGTTGGAAGAATCAAAGATGGGAGGAGCCATAAGGATTTGATCAACCCTCTTGGTAACAACCCCCTCTAATGCGCTATAACCAACAACCATTCTGTGATGCATACCAAGACAACAGTTATGGTAGACCCTTTCGTGACAAACCACCTCCACCAAATTACTATGGTCAAGAGCTATTCCAGGGAGCGTACCAAGATGATGAATATGGTGGACCCCCTTTTAGTTACCAACAAGCCCCACCATATGCTTATGAACTACCTCCCCAACATACCTTTGAACCACCATACTCACAAGCCCCTTTACACCATTCACCTCCATATGATCCCAACCCTTATCCACCATACCAACCACCATATGAACCGTATGAATCATAAATAGAGCCACCCCAATTCCATCCCAATTACTCCCAAGAACCACTACCTCCATATACACCATGTCTATATCCATCAATCAAAGAGCACTGTGATCCTACTTATGATAGACGAGCACAACAAGAATCATAGGATCGTCTCACGGAAACAGTGGATCAATTTCATGCAACCCTTCATCAACTGGAGCAAGCGATAAATCAATTAGCATCTCGACGTTCGGGCACTCAAGGAACCCCCATGGATTCATATGGAGAATCTAATGAAGAACGTAGCATAAAAGAGACACTAGAAACTTCGGTGGATAGTAAGGAGCATGACTTTGTACTGGAACAAGTGGAGGAAGCCGGAATTATTGAAGAGGAAGAAGTGGTCGAAGACTTAGGAGATGCGGAACGTCCATGGGAAAGTCCAGTCATAGAGCCCCCTTCTAAGGAGTTTGAATTTGATGTTGAGGAGGGTGTACAACCTCCAAGGCATATCATGGTTGAAGACTTTGAAGGGGATGATCAAGAGATGGATTCAATCATTGATGAATTCTTATCTACATTTGAATCCTCTCCCATTGGACTTGACATGGAGATTAAAGAAGAAGAAGCACAACCTCCCATACCCTTGGTGAACAATGAAGAAGAGATCGAATTGGAAGAAAACTACCAAGAGGAAGAGGTTGATATTGAAGAAGCTTGCAAAGAGGTGGAAGTTGTCAAAGAGGAGTCCAAGGGAATGGAGCTGGAGATCACCTTGCCAAGGTTGTTGGAGACTTCTCCCCCAAAGCCATTACCATCCATCCCTTCATTCAAGTGGGTTAATCTCTCATCTCTAACCTTAATTAGCCCACTTGAATATACTTTGCTTGAGATGGATGGGCAACTTAGAGCTCTTTGTGGCTATAAGAGTAAGAGGGAGATGGTCAGTGGTTGGCAACACAATCCTAGGTTCATTGTGGTAGGAAGCTCGCGGATGAATTATCATGGTTGGAAGAATACTAAATTGTATGGGTCTAGGAAGCTGTTTGGATGCCTCAGTGAGAATTCGGATTGCTTACACCTGGTTGGAACAAAGATGGTCAACAAGAAGACGGGTGCAAAAGCAAGGTTTGGGACCCCGAAATTCAGTCTAGCAATCAACACTCTCGGGGCCTTGTCACTTGCTTAATCTTGCTTGAAGGCTCTTTATGCCTAGTTTGGGATCTCGGAGGCCATTGGAATTACAAACATTGGTGGGGATTCCTGGATGAGTTCAAGCACAAGCCACCATAACAAGGGATTCACCAAATGACCAACTTAAGGCCTTTAACTAAAAGTGCTAGGTGGGAGACAACCCACCATAGTATATTCTTTCTTTTTTGTTCTTAGTTTTATTTTATTTTATTTTCATTCGTGTTCATTCATAATTTCTGCATAGTCATCTGCATTCTGCATACTGCATAAGAAAAAAAAATTCGCACACGACGCATAAGCGTCGCTGACGCGTACGCGTCATAAGTGCATGCAAAACAAAGAAGAATGAAACAGAGAGTTACGCGGGAGCATGGCTGGAGGCGTGCTTTAGGCACAAACACACCTAGGCGTACGCGTCCCTGACGCGTATGCATCCCTTGCAAAATCAGCCCTCCACGCGTGCGCGTCACCCACGCGTACACGTGACCCTACAAATCGGCGTAAATGGGTGTATGGCCAGAGAGTTATGATGGTGTGGGGCTGGAATTGTACTGGAAGCACAAGCGCTATCATGCATACGCATCATTTTTCCAATTCAAGCCATTCACGCGTGCGCGTCACTGACGCGCACGCGTCACCTCAAAATTTTGACAAGTGTGTGTATTAAACAGAGAGTCGTGCGTGCGCGAGGCTGCCTCCGCGCCAATTGCACAACCCTTGTCACGCGTACGCATCGCTTGAAAATAGTGCGATCCACGCATACGCGTGATGTACGCGTACGCGTCGCAAGTGACGCACAGCTAAACCACCTCAGCGCCTGATTTTAAATCTCCCACCCTCCAATCCTACTTATCTTTGTATTATCATTCTTTCTTCTTTCTTCTATCTTTTCTTATTCTTTCTTCCTCCCTTACTTTCTTCATCTTCATTTCTTTAACCTTCTTATCCTTATTCTCTTTCTTTCTATTTTCCTTATTGTATTTGTATACTTTGATTCATTGCATTTTAACTTTGTTCATGATTTTATTTTCTTTTCTAAGTCTATTATTTTTCCGTTGGTGTTAATTGTTCTTATTCAACTGTTGTATCTTCTCTGGTATTATTTTGGTGCTTCGTGACTTGTTCTTAACTGTTGGGTAATATTATTTAAGTCAATACTAATCTTTTATGATAATTGTACTCCTTTTGCATTGACATGAATTTATATTGTCTTTCATTACCCATTATCTCTCCCCATTGTTGCAGTTTTTGCACTATTTGATATGCCATTTACTTTTACTATTTTCTCACTTGCATGTTGTAGCTACCATGTAGTTGAGACCCTCATTAATTAGCATTCACCCACCCATATTTTCTTTGTTTTCTATCTTTGTTTTTGGGTTACTTTTCTCCTTTATCCTCTCCTTTCAGGATTGCCACCGAGAAGGGAAAGGGAAAGCTTCTCAATGGGGCAACAGACAAGTCCATCTGCACAATCTTTGGAGAAAAGCATCAGTTGTAGCAGCCCGTCCACTTGCACATCTTAGCATGCACCGAGGACGGTTCAATATTTAAGTGTGGAAAGGTCGATACCGACTTCCGTGGGTTAGTTATTTTCCTCTCAACACCAATGTTTTATTTTCTTTGTTAGTTCATTGTTGCATTTGCATGTTTGATTGCATATTTGTTTGATTTTGTGCATATTTTACCACCACTTGGTTAAAGTAATATTTTCTTTTTCAAGAAACTTTTTATAACATTTCACTAATTTGATTTAAAATTTTTGATAAACTTGCTTGAAGAATTTTATTTTGGAACATGGTTTAGAGCTCGAACACACAAAACCTAGTAAGATTTTGAGCCTATTTGATTGGTTGCATTTTATCAACCAATATTTTAGTTTTGGTGTGTGTTTTTCTCTTTAAAAATTGTGATCTTTGTCTTGCTTAATTCTATATTTCCATTTGTTTGATGTATGCATGCACTTATATGATTGAGGCCTTTGTTTCACTGAGCTTACATACCCATATGGCCTTACCCTTTCATTATACTTTGCAAACCAATGTTGAGCCTATTATACCCCATTTATTCTTTACTTTAGCTCATCAGTAACTCTAAGCGAAAAACAATAATGTCCTTAATTTGAATCCTTGGTTAGCTTAGACTAGTGAGAGTGTTCATGATTTAAGTGTGGGGAAGTTGAATTTGAAAACATTTGGTTTAAGAATTGGGTGTTATATATCTTTATGAAAATGTGAAAGAAATGTTTAGGACATGTTCATGCATTCAATAATTTAATCATATGCATTGAGAAAAAAAAGAAAAAAAAGAAAAAAAATATAAAATAAAGGAGAAAAAGAAAAGAAAAAGATCAAACAATAAAAAGGGGACAAAATGCCCCAAAGTAAACGATAGCAATGCATATGTACTGTACTCAAAATCAGATGCATGAATATGTGGTAAACATAGTAAATGGGTAGTTAGATTTTATATTATGATTACATGGACTGTCTTAAATTATGTGGAAAGTTTAAGTTAATTAAGGATTCAGATTTTAGTCAACTTGACCAAATACAATCCTACCTTGACTCTAACCCTATTACAACCCTTAAAAGACCTCTTGATATGTGTATTTGTGCATTAAATTTCTGTTGATTGGTAGAAGAAGAGCAAGCCTTAGAAAGCAAGGTTAGTAGAGAATTGAGAGATGGAACCTTAAACATCTGAACGATTAGAGTGCATACACTTCCAGTGAGGGTTCGATGCTCGATTCCTTGTTCTCAGCTTTCATGAGCTATTTTCTTCTGCAAGTTCACTTGTACTTTATTTTGTGATTTGAATTAGTAAAATCCAGTTCATATTTTTTCTTAAAATATTTGTTTACTTTTAACCAAGTAGGTAGAAACAATTTGCATGTAGTTGCATTCATATAGATAGGTTGCATCTCATACTTTTTACCATTCCTCTTCACTCTTATAGTTTCTCTTGGGCTTAGCATGAGGACATGCTAATGTTTAAGTGTGGGGAGATTTGATGCACCACTATTTCGTGGTACATCTTGTGCTTAATTGAGTGGATTTTATCCACTATTCTCACATTTATTCATGTAATTGCATGTTTTATATTTTCCTTCCTAACCTTGTGCTATGATTGAAAATATACTTCTTTGGCTTCAATTTCACTAATTTTAATCCTCTCTTATTACCATTCAATGCCTTGATATGTGTGTTAAGTGATTTCAGGGTTTATAGGGCAGGAATGGTTTGTAGGATGGAAAGGAAGCATGCAAAAGTGGAAGGAATACAAGAAACTGAAGGAACTGCTAAAGCTATCCAGCCTAATCTCTTGCTACTAAATCGACCATAACTTGAGCTACAGAGGTCCAAATGAGGCGGTTTTAGTTGCATTGGAAAGCTAACGTCCAGGACTTTGCAAAGATATATAATTTGCCATAGCTGCCTTGAAGATAGGTGATGCGCACGCGTGGATCACGCGTACGCGTGACCTAGAGAAAATTCAATCCACGCGTACGCGTAGACGACGCATACGCGTGATTTTGCCGCGTGCTGGACGTATCAGAAATCACTGGGGGTGATTTCTGGGCGGTTTTTGACCCAGTTTTCAGCCCACAAAATACAGATTAGAGGCTATAAAGTGGAGGAATGCATTCATTCATTGACACAAATTTCATAATTTACAATTTTAGGTTTTTAGATGTAGTTTCTAGAGAGAGAGAGGCTCTCTCCTCTCTCTTAGGTTTTAGGATTTAGGATTTCTCTTAGTTTTAGGTTTGATTCTTCTTCTCAATTTCAGGTTCAATGTTCTTTTAATTTAGTTTCTCTTCTACTTTTAATTATTCTATTACTTTAGTTGTTTATTTTTCCAATTTGGTTTATGAATTCTTATGTTTAATTTGATTTTCTATTTAATACAATTTGAGATATTTCAGAATTAAGATTGCTTTCTTCAAATTCATGTTATTGATGCTTTTAATTTAATTTAGATTTCTCCCCCTTGGCTTTGGTTGAGTAATTGGTGACACTTGAGTTATCAAACTCCTTTGTTGATTGAAAATTAGAATTTGCTGATTGATTTGGATCCCTCTAAAGCTAGTCTTTCCTTAGGAGTTGACTAGGACTTGAGGAATCCCATTGATTAGTCCACTTGACTTTCCTTTATTTAGTAAGGGTTAACTAAGTGGGAGCAATAAACAATTCTCATCACAATTGATAAGGATAACTAGGATGGGATTTCCAATTCTTATACCTTGCAAGCGTTTTCATGATTATTAATTTACTTTTTTTCCAATTTATTTCCTTGTTCCCTATTTCAAAAACCTAAAAAGATACTTTTCCATAACCAATAATAAATCATACTTCCCAGCAATTCCTTGAGAGACGACCCGAGGTTTAAATACTTCGGTTATAAATTTATTGGGTTTGCTTTAGTGATAAACAAGTTTTTGTACGAAAGGATTATTGTTAGTTTAGAAACTATACTTACAATGAGGATATATTTGTGAATTTCTTTACAGATAGAAAATCCGAATCATCAAGTACGCTCAAATAAAAAAAAGTAGATTATGGCTATTATATTATACGGGCACATTAAACCCGAGTGTTGACCATTTTATAGTTACAGGAGAACGAGATGAGGGCAACAACTGCGGTGAACCTGACGAGCACACCATTCAACAAACTCAGGGAGCGTGTGTTGAGCAAGGCAGAGTTATGGAGGATGAAATAAAAGAAAAACATCTAAGTCAACCGCCTTGTACTGCATAGGATACATGGTTCAACCAGCTATGACGCTAATGGCCCCCCAAGTTAGTATTAGGTTGCTTCTTTCTTTAGTTTTTATTTGGGTACACTGCGAGCATGTGTGGCAATTCAAGTTTGTCTTACTCACAAATTAGGACTTTGTATGTTTACGGCCTTTCCCTTTATGTTTCGTCTTTCGTGCATGGACATCTGTTGCAATTTCCAAGACTGATTTTCCTTAATTATATATATATATATATATATATATATATATATATATATATATATATATATATATATGAATGCGATGATGATTAGTTAAAATATATTTTATTTAGAGGATTTTATTTTAACCTTCCTAGCCATCGACGAAATACACACCAGCGAGTAAAGACAAATCTAATACATGCCCTCAATTAATAATGTTATTTATATTTGCAATGCAAGTGCATAGAAGCCTTTTTTCTTTGAAAAAAATAAAAATGGATTTCACCGAGGATAAGATGCGACGGTTATGGCTGAGGGAACTAGATTCCAAAGGGCACAGTTAAACCATAAATATACTAGCAGGCGTATTCTCAACACCACTGGATA
Organism: Arachis hypogaea; assembly: GCF_003086295.3. NCBI lineage: Eukaryota > Viridiplantae > Streptophyta > Magnoliopsida > Fabales > Fabaceae > Arachis > Arachis hypogaea. The sequence goes on along the minus strand of NC_092047.1, from coordinate 71,906,110 downwards.
ACACCGTCTTAAGCATATACACTGCCAGGCCCTCGTCCAACGAAAAGTTACAATGGAGTGTTTGTCTACCGCCGTCGAACTACCCCATGACGTTTGGTTAGCCATAGCCATTAAAGTCGCGAAAAACTCCATTGAGGACCTGTGCAGGTTCCGTATGGCGTGTTGCGTTGCGCGCGATGTAGGCGACGAGGAGACTGTGCTCAGGATGGTTGTCATACTACCCCCGCATGAGATGAATTGGTGGTAGATACGAGACCCGGTAGGCGAAGATTTTTTGAGAGGTGTTTTGAGATTGGTCACCCAGAGCTTCTGTTTCGGGAGGCACTGTGGGAGCTCTACATACGACGTAACCATGCCATCGGATGGGAAATGTGTAGAATGCAGCAAGCAATGGGTTGGATGCTACCAAGTATGCACTTTCAATGGAGTTGCTCATCCGAAGGGACGACAGCGAGGCCATAAAAAAGGTTTGGAACTATTTCGCACGCTTGAAGCGGGTGGCTTACTCCCCGCATGTTACTCGAGTTGCTTCACGGTCCTCACAATTTCTTGGCCGGATGAAGTCTAAATGCCGAAAAAGGGAGAAGAACACACGGTCTGTAACTTGACCAGATGCTTGACTCGAGGCCACATGGGTCTTCTGTATGACTACCGCCGAAGGCCGGCAGAGCGGGGCTCCGTCCATGGTGTCAGAGGCGCCGATCATATTCGGTGCATCTGCTGTCGTGCCGACTATGAGGTGGAACGATACATAGACATTCCTAGGGTTTAGGATTGTCATGCATATTGCGTTTAGTATTGACGTATAATTAAATATTATATTGTTTATCGTGTAATTAATGCTATGTTTTTTATATATCCATGATGTAAATATTTGACAGCGATTTATATTATCTACCCGATTACTCGTTTATAAATCCCAACAAATAACAGGCAAACCGTGTCTTGGTTAAACCGATACTTATTATATATATATTGACCGGATACTACAACACAAAAAGAGCAAAAAAAAATGGGAAACCTTAAGCGACAAAATGGAAAAAACGGAAGTGAAAAAGAAAGTTATTGACCGGAAATTTAAAAAAAATCAAAAATAAAAAATAATCTGAATACAAGGGACGTGTTTGCTAAGGAAGCCGTGTGTGAGGCGACGGGAAACTGAATCGGCACGCTCCCTAATCGATGTGAGTGTGGCTGAGTTGGTGTAGAGGCACGGTACATAACTGATGGGATACCATCGCAAACGGCACCGGGTGGCTATAAAGACACCGTAAACAACAGCCATTGACATAACTACTTGGAGCATTTGTGTTGTCCCCTCCTTATACATAACTGCACATTCAACTATTGCATCAGGCACTCAACATAAGGATAGGAAATGGAGCGTCCGACAGGAACCGCCAACCTTCCCCACAATATTTGGACTTTAATTACCGCGAGGATCGAAGCACAATCCGTCAGGGACTTGTGCAGTCTCAGGATGTCGTGCACCGCTGCACGCAATTCAGGAGATGAGGATTTCGTATACCGATGCGTCTCGATTCCAATTTTTGACCAACGATGGTGGAGTTTCAGTTCGATGCACCAAGGGTGGAGGGACTTCTTAGCGCAATGCAGGCAGAGCGGGCACCTGGAAGTTCTGTTTCGGTCTGCTGTGTCTGACCTTTTCCTCGGCGGGTGTCGTTTTGCTGGGATGGAAATGATGCACGTTGTCGCAGCCCACGGCCATTCGGCCGCCTGGTACATAGTGTTAATGATGTTGATGCTACGTGATGACACCGAGGCAAAGAACAAGGGCTTGGAAACATTTCGTGGGCTTGAGGCGGCCGGTGCCCTAACAACCTACAAATTGGTGTTCCGTGGCGTTATCCAAGGGACGTGGACACACCTGCGTTGCGTGCCAATGCTAAACACAGAGAATCTAGTTTATTCTTCGTATGCATGTCCAAGCCGTGGAAATATGGGTGCTATTTACCACCATCAACGCTATAGAAGAGGGTGGCACGTAACGACGGTGATGGAGGTGCTGCTCATCTTCTGTGCGTGCATTGTCGGGCAGACTATGATTTGATCATGTTTGTCCACCTCTTTGACTGATAGGATAGGATTGGGTTCACCATAATTTTTTTGGTTATCCTATCTAATATATGTATTATGTAAGGGTTTTTCTATTATGTGAGTCGTGTTGCTATCATTTTATTTATGTGTTTTGTGTTTTGTATTAAAAATTTATTTATAAAAAAACAATTTTCCCTATTATTGACCTCCCATTCGGTGATTCCCCATTGCCTCTACAATTAATCGTTTTTGTATAAACTCACCGTCAGTCCCGTCTACCACATTATTCATAGCAGTCCATAACCCTTCTGCCCTTCATGTCTATTCTAACGTCACATTGTCAAGTTTTGCATTTATTGCAAATTCTGCGCAATCAGTGCAGCACACGTTTCCCTAGGTTTTTTCTTCGTTTACCGATAAAACCGCCAGGGGCATTATTATCTTCGTTTTTCAAGGAATAGCAGACGTACATTAATTAAACACATTAAAATGTATTAATTTATTTATTCGTAACTAAAATTTTGATTAAAAAATGTATATTAATGCACAAGTAAGTCCGTCATAAGTCATAACCATTCGTCAGTTCTTATAATCCGTACCTTCTTCTCTAACCTCTCTGCCGAGAGAAAAATTATTGCTTTAAGGGCCTTCATCGTCTAGTAGACCTCCCCGTCTTCATCTGAGAAAATGTAACACAAATCCCTCAACGACCACGCCGTTAGTCCCGACGACCTCGCGGAACTTCCGACTGCAGATCTAATCGACACCCTCCAATGGAGGATGAGGTTTTTGAGGGATAGTCTTCAAATGACACAAGAAGAACTAAGGCAGGCGAGGATGGAGATAATCACCACGAAGTTCAGGGCGAGTATAAGGAAGCATGAACTAGAGGAAGGTTGTCAGTTGCAAAAGAAGTTGCGCATGGAGCTGGAACAGCATCAAACGACCATTCACGAACTGGATGACAAAGCAAACGAATTGAAGGCGAAAATTGCCGATCTTCGTCAAAGGTAACAACAAAAAATGGCACCGTGGCGTGAAATGGAAGGCAGGCTCGAGGTTGTGGAGATCAAGCTAGGGTTATTGGCCCGCCAATTGTATGGTCAAGCTCCGGTAACGGAACACGACTCTAACTATCAGGAGCCCGCTGGGCAGAATGGAGACCATGTCGGGGGTATATGACCTATGGCTTCTATGTTCCAAATCTTTATTTGCTTTGTTTCTTTAGCCATTCTTTTGATGTTCTGTAATCCCTACATAAAACTCGATTTTATTAATTATATTTAATTTCTGCAGCATTTGAATTTTCTCTGGTTTTTTTTTTCTCGTTCCGGATGAAGCTATGTAATAATGCGTGAACAACAATGTGAAATAGATTGTTAACAAATTGCCAGTTGCTCGCCACTGTTTTGGCAGATTGCATAAAGATAACCCCACAATAGTTCATTCGGGTGCAGATTGATAAGAGTGATAAACAACCACGTTCACTAAAATCTAAACATCTCAAGGAAAACCCTGAACTCGTAATCCGCCAGGCAGTGCACACACAAGACACGGGACACATCATTCACACAAGCCATGGTGCCGCGGGTAGTGCAAGTGGTGGACCGACAAGCCACGACATGTCTCGGATCCGATGGTCTCTTGTCAACCTATCGCTCCCAGAAATTGTCCGCGAAGAACTCCCTGCACCTTTTGACCTCTCCAGAAGTGAGGATAGACTCTAACATTTCAACACCCCTGTGCACTTCTTCTTGGTTCTCGTGATCACACAGTAGCAACACAGCAGACAGGTAGCCTGCTTCGACGATGCCCTCCGTCGAGGCCTTAGAAAGCAGTTCTATCCCAATGCCACGGCGGGCAATCCAGAAATACTCTGTCAACCGCTATCGGAGTATAGCATTAGCATTTTCTGCTTCAACGCAGCGATCGAGGAACCTCCTTTCCGGCCGGTCAAGGTAAAATAAAAAGGACATTAACGGTATAACCCGCACCGTCGCATGTTGGTACACAGCTTCGGAACTCGCTGCATCCAGAAAAACCTTGCAACTCGCCTGCATGTTGAACAGATCATGAATCGAATTCGATGCAACCTTAGTGGCAATCCTTACCCATATATCGTGAAAAAGAAGATTCAGCGGACATTCATGCTCGACGGGCACGTTCCCTTCCTTTCTATTTGTCTCGGAAGATCCAGCCATTTGCAAGGGCTCGGCAGAGGCTGGAGGGGGGTTGTTGAGGGATTATCGAAAATTATTAACAGGAGAAACGACCGCCAATTAAGAGACGGAATGTAAGCTTTTATATATTATTATTATCATTTAAACTTATCGGTTATCGCGATAATACCAATTTCCAAAACGTGTATATCGAGCCCTCAACTATAACATTTATATATTTTCTATCCTATAAAAGTTAATTTAACTATAAATATATTTATATAATATATCACATTATCGGTCAGAAAAAATTATATATTATATTATATACTGACATTAATTAATTATTATGGCTTAGCGCGTCAGACGTTTCGTTGCCCAATATTATGGATAATACCAGATAATTAATACATTTAATATATGTACTTATACCCATATTTATCTATACGTACAAGTAGAAGTGTCTTTCTTCTGCCAAATGGTAGTGGACAGTCTCGTTTTCATTTTCCAATTTGCCTCAATATCCGGAAATGGGAAACGTGAATGACGTTTTGGTTGTTTTGCAGTTAATTTCATTCATTTTAATATGTTGATTGACAAAACAAACTTTTTTTTTCTATCTAAGTGGGTGCAGTACACCCCTACTCCTGACCCTGGTATCCCTGCACACCTGCTTCTGAAGTCTGAACTTACTTCCACGTGAAGTACACGCTTACTCCTGAAGGTGGGGTCCGTGTGACAGTACACCTCTGCTACTCCGTTGGAGTTCTTCAATTTACTTTTCCAGTTTTGAGCATCCAGGCGAGGGAAAACCCCTAAACCACTTTACACCATCAAGCTTAACTCACTACTTTACCCCTTTATTTTAATACTAATGTGCTATCGTATTCAAATGCTTTGGTTTTACAACGCAAGAATTTAATGTTGACTGTTCGATTTTTGTGTTATATTCATGTCAACTATAGTTTCTTACTTTAATTACTTGCTGAATAAATGTTATCTTTTCTTTTATTTTTTTTCATCGAAATAGTTTAAATTAATGTTTTATTTTCCTAAAAATAAAGCCCCATTATTGACACACTAGTTACGAAAAAAAAGGATACCAAGCAAATTTCTACCTACTTCATAATATATATATATATACGTGCCCGTTATTGACAACCCCAAACCCTACTAAGTACTAACCCTTCTTCAGATCTTCCTTGCCATAACTCCTTCTCTCCAATACTTATTACTGCCACACTCCACTGCTCTTTCCGCCGTCTGCCACACCGCCACAGTCATCTCCACACACGGCTTCCACATCGCAACTTCAGAAGAAAGATTCGACGTCTATTGCCTGAGAACGACCCACACGGAGGACATCCGTCGTCGCCGGAACAAAAATCGTTGCTTTAAGGATCGTTGTAGTCTGCCATATGTCGTCTTCTTCTCCCAAGAAAATGTCGGAGGTATCCGTCACCGACCACGCCATTAGTCTCGACGACCTCGCGGAACTCTCGATCGACGCTCTTATAGACATCATCCGTCTGGATGAAAAGTCTGCGGATTGTGACCTCGTTGAGGCCGCACTGGTCAGGAGGGAGGAGATTTTGAAGGATAGACTTGTAACGACTACAGCAGAATTGAGGCAGGCAAAGGTGGAGATGTTGGCCGCCAAGTTCGTTTTCGAGGCAAAGAAGGATGAACTGGAGGAAGAGGAGAAGGAAAGGCGACGGCTGAAAAAGGAGTTGAAAATAGCGCAGCGAAAGAATGATGTGATCCTTTACCAATTGGACGTCAAAGCAAAAGAATTGGAGGCAGAAATTGCCAAGCGCCATGAACGGGAACAGTTGGAGGCTCTACCGTGGCGTGACCTGGAACGCAGGATCGACATTTTGGAGGAAAAGCATAAGTTTTTGCTCCGTTGGGGTCGTCATCCGGCCGGGCAGAATGAAGATGGGGTCGGAGTTATTTGACCTGCTGCACATGCTTGATATCTTAGTGTCATATTTTCCGTCGAGGCCAGTATGATCCTTTTATTTCCTTTGTTTGTCCTGTCTCCCGTTTGATCTTCTGTACTGGAACTTAAACTCTGATAATATAAGTATATCTACTTTCATCTGTTTGTTCTTAATTTCAAAAATCATGTGAGCTGTTGACTCATAATTAGGGATTTATGTTACAATGGAGCCAAGTACCATTTCCAAATCGTGATTTCGGACCATTTCTGCAATTATTTACGTGTGCGTTATCAAAGACGTGTTTGTCGATTTATCCTTCCTTGCAGTTTGGTATTACCCCACAGGCAGCGCGTTTGATTGTCATGAATGTTTACGGGTACCTTCTAATTTAAGGTCACGTACCGTCATTTTACACTAGATAATAAAACAAAGGAATGTATACATAGTATTAGTTTTATGATTATGATATCCAAATATTACATGAAATTATAGGAAATAAACATCTTTCAAATTAGATTGCTTGGATGAACGAAGAATACGAAGCCATTGATCGAAACAAAACTCAAATTACTTCTCTCTCAGGTTAAACATTTAGTGCAATTACATAATCAAAAGTCCTTAAAATATGAAAGTAAAAACATCATGTTCATTATTCATTATTCATTATACCAAAACTTCAAAATATTAATGAAAAACATAAATAATAACCCAATATAAAAAAAATAGCCGGACAAAATGATATATAATAATAACATAACTACATAGTAGCAAATCATAGTCTGACCGAAAATGCACACACGGAGCATGATCATCACCTCCATAATTGGGGTTTAGAAAACTACTTAAACGTAAATAGTCCCTAAGAACTTCCGCACCTTGTATTCGGCCAGGCATTGCACACACGATACACTGGAAAAATTGCTCACATCATCCATGGTTCCGCAGGTACGGCAATTGCCGGAACGGCATGACACGGGCTCTTCTGGGTCCGCCGGGGGTATCTCCGACCACGGGCCCGCGAACACCTGCGTGAAGACCTCTCTGCACCTTTCGACTGTGCCGGACTTACGGATCACACCGAAAAATTTGAATCCACGGCGGATCTCATTCTCGTCCTTGTCACCAAGCGACAGTAGCAGCATCGCAGAGATGTAGCAGGCCTCCACATCGCCCAACTCTGCTGCCTCGGTCAGGGTCTGTATACCACCTCTGCGGTGGCCACACCAAAATAAATGAGCCATCCCTACGCGGAACAGAGCGGCCGGATTCCACGCTATGGTGCATCGACGCAGAAATGTCATTGCAGGCCGCCCAGAGTAGTCTAGGAAGCAATCAATCGGCAACACCGACACCAAGGCATGCCTGTACACGGCGTCGGAATTGCATGCAGATGCAAATAACTTGCAACTCGTCTTCATGTTGAACAGATCCTGAATCGAATTCCATGCAACCATCGTGGCAATACTCGACCATATTTCGCGAGGAAGAAGATTCGGCAGACATTCGTGCTGAACGGATACGTCCACTTTCATTTTGCCCTTCTGGGAACTTCCAGCCATTTGCAAGGACTTCGTGGAGGGATTATTGGAGATTATAAAAAGGATGGACGAATTTGTAACTGACGCCCTGACCTTGTGGCATTTTTTCTTTTTAATATACTGCCATTTGTGGTTCAGTACTGGATACGTTTCCCTAGATGTTTTCTTCATTTACCGATGCATCCAGATAGTATAATAATTATAATGATATTGATTAAAAAAGCATTTATCGTATCCATAACATTGCTTCAGTTTTTTCAAACTATATTAAATTCAGTCATCCTTGGAAAACTGTATCTTATGAAAAATGGGCATCCACATAAGATAGGATAAGATATTCTTATCACAACAAATTGCAATTTATAATGGAAATTAATTCTTGATCAAGATTAATTTTAAAAATATAATAAATTCATTAAAATTTTAATAGTGGTGGATAAGACATACGTTAGTACTTTTTTATTTGCTGGTGCAAGTACACCCCTATTCCTGTACTGCTGTACATATAGTCCATTCACCCCTACTCCTGAACATAAGGTCCGCGTGCAAGTAAACATCGACTGCTGTTGCACCGTTCTAGTTGCTTTATTTGTTTACTCTTCCATTTCTTAGCCTCCAGGTGAGAGAAAAATCCATAAACTGTATTCCACCATCAAGCCTAACCCCCTCTCCCTCTGCAAGGTCTACCAGATCTCCTCTAACAGTCGGATGGCAATGTGAACAGAAGGTGGGTGGTACGTCGTCTTTAGGGGGAGGACACCCGGAATATACCCCAACTGCGAGACGGCATCGGCTCAGGTGGAAGGCTTTCCACGGAACCTGCTTCTTCGTTACTGGAGTTACCAAGAGGCCATGAACGCCTGGAACGACTACTTCCAAGGGACTGTATCACCTGTTCTGGGGCTAGGCAGCGAGCTCCCGCCGGAGTCAGAGTTCAATCGATTCGGTCAAGGTGGACGGCACGAGGCGACGGTAACGACGACTTCGCCTGTTCCGGAGCTGAGCAGCGAGCACCCGCCGGCGTCGGAGTTCAATCGATCCGTTCACGGTGGCCGGCACGATACGACGGTGACAACGACTCTCACGGCAGTACCAGGTGAATCTGGTAAGCAAAAAATGTCTTCTTGCGACCCCCACGTCTACTCACTTGCGTCGGTATCAATGTGTTGCTAACAAAGTTACATCACTTGCAGCTAGCCAACCGATTGAGGACCTACAACAGGCCGTTGCGTCGATCGAGTACCGTGTATCCCAGATCGAAAGAGAGAGACAAGAACTCAAGACTCAACTGGGAGAAATCATACGGCAGCTGGCCGACATTTTGCTGGATAGGTAAAGTCCCAGGTCTTAGGGGTCAGTGCAACAACAGGATGGAGACACTGTAAACTGACCCCACCCCTCTCCGGCAATGTATGTTTAGGTCTAGTATTGTACTGTTTAGGCCCAACGCCAATATTGAACTATTCTGGTGTGTTTGTTTTTTTTATATTCGGCTTGGTCTATTAGCTAATGAAGTTATGAAATAGTGCTTCTATCGAAGGTTATGCGTGTGAGCGTTTAAAAGTTAAAACACGGTGATATGCATCGGTTCGAATATGTCATTTTTCTGACCCACGAAAGCGAGAATTTACAAAGCCACCAAACTCAACCACCCGAATCATTAGCAATGAAATACATTCAACTTTGGTTACAACAAAGCTTCATTTGAACATAAACAGACTAAAGAAATGCAACATGTAACAACCCGAGTTTTCGAGTACGCGAGATCTTTTCTGAAAGTACGGAAAACTCCGGAAGATCAGTAAGGGAAAAACCTTTGATATATCATCAAGTATCTCAATCCTCATTTTCATTATGTTTTCTTTAAGCTAGAACCTTTTTCGAGGCAAGCTCGATAACGCGGTCACGAAGAACCTAGTTTTTGAACCGTATCGGTTAGGAGTTTTGATTCGATTTTTCGTAAATAGTCTTCGTTTGACAAACCAGACTCGATTTATGAGTGAAGAGAGATAATAGGATGATATTATCATTATATTAGTATTAGAAGCTTCTTGAATAATATTATAAGGTTACCTGGTCAGTTTTAGTTAAAAACAGAAAATCGGTTTAACCGGGTTCACAGTTTACTGGTGCATCTTAGCACCAGCACTCTCTGATGACTTTAGCAATGCTAAGACCTCATTATACATGTTTTATTCTCATAATAAATATATTACTAGTGTCATTTATGCTAGTAGCTCAGAAAATAATTTTTAGAGATGTTTTTACAAGTGTTCCGATACATCTAGTTTTAGTAGTTATACACCTGAGATATTTTAATATTATTTTAATCCACCTCCAAGCCAACCAATCACAACTCACCCTATACCCCCAAAAACCCCAAGGCTGCCTCATTTGCTCATTGTGGCCGAAAATCATCAAGAGAGAAAAGAGAAAAACTTTCATGAACACTTAATCTTCAAAGCTTGATTTCTTATGAACTAAAACTAAAATCAAAACTCCGATTTCACCAAAATGATCCTCTCTTCTTCCTCTACATAACCGTGTAACTTATCAAGGCTGAAAATAAGGTGAGATGGATGTCTCCCTCCCTCTTCAATTTGGTTTTCAAGGAAACATGCTTAAACATGTGTTTTCTTGATGTTCTTCCTTAGGAATCATGCTTAACTTGACTTGAGGGCCAAGAAACGTGAACTTCCAGCAAGTCTAAGGTTAGAAATCACTTTCTAACAAGCTGAGTGAGATTTGGTTAGTTGAGGGCTTTTGGATTTAAAGGTGTTCTTGATGTAATTTAGGAGGAAAAAGTACTTAAGGACCACCTGAAAGTCTAACTGAATTAGGAGCAGCAAAACCAGGTAGGGTGTCACGAAATTAATCTTGATTAGTTGTGTGAAAATTGGTTGCATATATGATTGATTTTTGGTGAAAATTTGGTGAAATTTTGATGAAATTTGATGAAATTCAAGCTTTGAGTTCATGTTCTTGGGGCTGCTGGAAAAACAAAACCTAAACCTTAAATTGAGGTTCAATTTGTGTTGAAATCATGTAGAAAAGATGGGGTTTTAGTGGCTGCTAATTTATTATGAATTTTGGTAAAAATCGGTTGCTGAAAAGACTGAAAAACGGGAAAAAACAGAGAAAGAATTTGAAGAATTTACCAAGAACATGAAGAACACTTTGAATGTGATGAAGAACATGAAAGAACAGACTTTAGATCTTTAAAAGGGCAAGGAAGTAAAATTTTTGGTGTTTAAGGGGTTATTTGGTAATTTCTGAAAGTTAGGGTGGTTAAAGTAGAAATATTAAAAGTTACGGGTGGTAAAAAGTGAATTTTTAAGGTTAAAGGTAAAGATAAGGTAATTTTCGAAAAATTAATAATAAAATAATAAATAATAATAAAATATTAAATAATAATATTTAATTAAAAATAATATTTTAATAAAAATAATAAAATAATGCAGAAAAGGCAGTTTTTTGTAAAAGCTTTAGAAAGACAATTTTAAGCGCAGAATCTCATAATTACCTTCATAAAACACTTAGGGAGTGGTAAGAACATATTAGTGAGGCAAAGATAAAAGAAACATAAGAAGTTGAAGAAAAAATAAAAATCGAAGTAAAAGTCTGTAAAGTATTAATGACAGAAAAATAGACAGAGACTAGCGAACGAACTAGGGCAACATAGTTAGTCCTTAAATTGCGAATAGGGTTAGGTGTTATATGAAAAGTTAAACTGTTTCAGTATAGACTTAATGAACCTATACTTGGGACAGGCTAACTAATCATACCAAAATTTACATAAGCTTTAAATACATACGTTAAACAGAGAAAGCAGAATAAAGTAAAGAAGCGCAGAGAAAAGAATAAACAGAGCAGAATAAAGAGACAAAGAGAAAAGAGTAATATGATAAAGAGCAGAGGAGCTATTGAGAGGTCATTGGTTGCATTAACGCAACCCCAGAGATATCTATATGTTCGTCTGCTGCATTGTGGCAGTCAGATAGATGATGGTGCGACCACTGAGAAACGCTTTCCTATGGTACAGATCCATATTATATTTCTGTAAGGCAGAGGAATTATTTCCTGCTATAGAGTACCGTGACCACCTGTTCCGTTTCTGTAGTGGCAGAGGGGTTATTTCCTGTATACAGAAGGTGTGTCGGCATACATCCCTGCAGTGGCAGATGTGTTATTTCCTGCGTGCAGTGGACCCTGTAGTGGCAGAGGGGTTATTTCCTGTACACAGGGGTATAGCCAACAGGAAAGCCATATCCGGCTAGTAATGCTGGGTTACGTCGGGAGCGGGTAGAAACCGACAGATGAGCTCATTACCTGCACTAGGACTAGACATGCATCATTCTTGTCTGCGCATTATTCTCTGTTGCATTCCTACTTGTGTGTGATCTATTTCTTTATGTTTGTTTGCTTGAGTGTTATGTCTGTGCTTTATCTTCTTGTATTCTTCTGCTTGTGTTCTATTCTTTATTTTTCTATCTATTTTTAACTTCTGTTTACTACTTTACTGTATTCTATTATCCATCTACTAATCGAAATCGAATAAATGAATGTAACTAACAACCCCGACCCTACTAAGAACTCCCCAGTTCTTACCCCTTCTCTCCCTTCCTATCTTCTATGAGTTCGAGGACCCTTACATCTACGAGGATCCGGTACATCACAGTTATTTCATTATGGGTTTGGAGCCTCGTATTAGACGATATGCGTTACCTAATTGAGCTTTTCAGCATCCTCTGTCTAGCCCAAATTTTGACCCCAATGCTCCTTACGCATTCCCCTTATCCTAGCTACACCCTGACGCACCTGGACAGCTTTTCTCGATAGTACCTGACACTCTATACCAGCTCAACCTTTGAATGTGGTGGAACCTGAGCCTATCGTTCCTGGTGAGCCTGAGTTAGCTGGTGACTACGTACCTGTGATACCACCAGAGTGGGACTTTTCCCCTGAGCCGATCCCTGACTTTTCACAGCCTGATGAGCCGGCACTACCGGACAGTGGGGTAGCTCCTATATACGCGAACGGACGTGTGCTCGCGAATAGTTTTGTACATAGTGACAGTAGTGTTTCTGGTGGATCTGAGGGTATAGTTGTAGCTGCGGATGATGATGAGGAGGAGGATCCTGAGATAGAGATAGAGATAGAGCAAGATGAGGAGATGCACGAGCCTCACGACGATTCTCCAAATGGCCACGTGTAGATATAGCTTGACAGCCGTAGGGGCATTCTTTTGATGACACTCTAGTCTGACATTATCTATTAGTTAGTCTCTCACTTGTGTTAGTACACCCGAGAGCCAGGAGCTATATAGTGGTTAAGCTAGCCTGGGCGCCAGCTTTGTGGCTTTTTGTATGGGCCAGGCCCTGGGAGTGTCGTGTAAATATTAGCTATGTAGGATGACAAGGATGTAAACTGACTTGATCTTGTGTAAACGCTACATGTTTTGTTATAGTGTACATGATGTATATTATCAGCTGTGTTTCTATGTTTCTTTATGCTTCCCTTCTATTTCTCTCAATGTATGCCTGTTTATTTTACCTTGTTATTTGCAACGATATAATAAAAAAAAAGGTTACTCGTAAAATTGACATCGCTCTAACAAGAAACATGCTCATATATTAAATAATAGTTAATAATTAGGAAGGATAAGTTAGTAGCACTTAGCTTCTTCTATGACAATGGCATACTGGGAGTTGGGTTGTTACAATTTGGTATCAGAGCAGTTCGTTCCCAGTAGAGCCTGGGGAGTGGACTGACTATGCTTCATTGCATACTCTGCTTGTGTGTCTCATTCTGTTAGGGTATCTTCAAGATACATTTGGCATGAATGTCTATGAGTGCTCATTTTGGAAATGTTCGTGCCTTACTTGAGATATTAAGACTGATCACCTTAATGTTGATTGTTTGGTGCGGATAGGACCTTAATGACTGCGAATAGGCATAGTTTAATCGAGCTCCGAATGACGAATTGAAGCGAGGTACAACTATCCTCATAGCTGTTATGATCTCCATGGCTCTGGCTATGTTAGATTTGGATGCTGTAAGGAATGAACGCTTGTTTCACTTGTGGGAACCTGGACACTTGGCGAGGAGTTTCCCAAAAGGACTTTCTCGAAATCTAGTGTGAACCCAACAACAAGGCCGAGTGTTTTCTATGACTGTTGACTATGCTATGCAATCAGACGCCCTAATCCAAGGTCAGTGTTATGTCAAGAATCGATTTCTAACTGTGCTGTATGATTCGGGTGCATCGCATTGCTTTATTTCTTTAACTGTTGCTCGTGAGTTAGGATTAGATTTCTCTAAATTGAACTTTGATCTAATTGTCCATACATCTGCATCCCAAAATGCTTTGACCAGTTTAGTGTGCCTGTAAGTACCATTTAATATTAGGAACCGGACTTTCATACATGATTTAATCTGTTTGCCTCTATGTGGTTTGGAAGTTATTCTAGGATTAGATTGGTTATCTAAGTATCATGTTTTCCTTGATTGTTTTGAAAGAACTGTTGTTATTCCATCTGATAGTTTATATATTAAACCATTTTTGCCTTATACTTTATATGTGAATTCCGTAAGAGTTACTTTAGATGGGAGTGATTGTGAGGGGTAAGTTCTGTTAGCGGCTAGCTCGAATGACAGTGAATTAAGCTTAGAACGAATCCGAGTGTTGAAGAAATTTCCTAATGTTTTTTCGGATGACATACCTGAGTTTCCTCCTCAGCGAGAGATAGAATTCAGCATTGAACTAGTACCTGGAACCAGACTGATGCCAGGACATTTTGGCCAGTTTCACTGAACTTTTCTTTACTATTTTTAAGGTAGTTTCATTCATTTTCTTAGGAAATAAGCTAGTTTTGGGTAGATATTCACTTACATCTTGATTCAAGCAAACATTGTGAACTTTGAATGATTTCTTGAGAATTTTGCATGAATTATATGATAAATTGGATGATGCATGATCCCATGATTAAGAGCAAGACTTTGATGTACTTTATTTGATTGATTTCAGGCCAAAAGAAGAAGAGAAGAAGCCACGTTAGTAGCTACGTTAGTTACACTAACGTGGGCACTAACGTGGAAGGAAGGAAAGCCCCAACGTTAGTGAGAAAAGTTAGTGGCATTAACTTTGAAGAAAGGAAATGGAGCCAACGTTAGTGACACTTAACATTATCACTAACGTTGGACCAAGCTCATAAGTGGGCACGTTAGTTGCCACGTTAACTTAGTTAACGTGGCCTCTAACGTTAAGAAGAAAGGGGGGAAGCCAACGTTAGTGACATTCAACATTATCACTAACGTTGGCCAAGTCACATTAAGCCACGTTAACTTCCACGTGCCACGTTAACCTAGTTAATGTGGAAGCTAATGTGAGAAAACAAAGTGGTCGACAACGTTAGTGACACCAAACATTGTCACTAACGTTTCCAACACAAGCCACAAAGATCCACGTTAACTCTCACGTTAACTTAGTTAACGTGGTAGTTAACGTGGGCAAAAGTCCCACCTGGCAGCCTGACCATGCCTTCTTCAAACACGCATAACTTGAGCCACAAAGCTCCAAATGAAGTGATTCCAGTGGCATTGGAAAGTAGGATTCCAGAGCTTTCCAAGCATATATGGCACTACATGGTTGACACTAAATTTGAGAGAGAAAACCTGCCCCGAAATTGCAATGATGAACATGGTATCAACCTGTATTAAGGCCAACTGACCTCTTCACCTTCCAAGAAGTGTAACTCGAGTTGTAGAGCTCCAAATGATGCGCTTCCAAAGGCATTGGAAAGTAGAAATCCAGGGCTTTTCAACAATGTATAATAGTATGGGGTGGACACTAAGTTTGAGCTTCAGAAACTGGCAATAATAAAGCCCTGATCGCTAGCGTTATTGGCAATCAACATTTCCAGTAACGTTGGCATATATGCTAGCGACCATGTCCAATTCAAAGGAGCATAACTTGAGCTACAGAGGTCCAATTGAGGTGATTCTAGTTGTGTTAGAAAGCTGACATTCAGGGCTTTCCAACGATATATAATACTCTATAGTGGGCATGAAATTTGAGCACAAACAAGAGGTATCTTTTAAGCCCCAAAAACACCAACTGGGCAGCAAGTGCAACGTTAGCTACAATAACTTCAGCACTAACGCCACACTTGTAGTGTTAGTGTGGCTAACTTTAGCACTAACTTTAGCACCTGGGCCTCAACTTAACTCACTTCTCTCTCAAGTCCACTTCAAAGCTCAAGCAAGCAAGCCCACAATTGTCAACCAATCAAGACCACAAGAAGCATCTAGAATAGGAATTTTCATTTTATTGTAATTTGCTTTTATTTTCATTTTGTAATTTAGGAGAGCCTATATAAAGGCCTTAGTTTTTACATTCAAAGCATTCTGGAATTCTGGAAATTGAAGGAAGGGGGAGAGAGTGAAGACCAGTTCGAACTTCTGTGAATTGGCACACTCCAAGGGGAGTGGGTCTTCAGACCCCTCCCCTCAACCACTCTTCTTCCTTTTCTCTTCTTTTCTTTTCTTAGTAGTAGTTTTTCTTTTAGTTGTAATTTTTATTTATGAATGTTAAATTTTCAATTTCAGTTTTTATCTTCATCTTTACTCTTCTGCACTTTCTTTCTTTTCTATTTTGGTAGAGCAATGATCAACTAACTCTTTTCATTGGGTTAGAGAGCTCTATTGTGATTCAATGGATTAAGTGTAATTCTTATTCTTCTTCTTCTTTCTCTTCTCTTGATTTTACTTGAAAGCTTTCGATCCTCATCCAATTGGGTAGTTATCTTGGAAAAGAAACTATTCATACTTGGATCTCTTCTGAACCTTGGAAGATGAATGAAGAGATCAAGCTAGAAATGCTTTCTCATGCTGGACCAAATTGGGTTTGGATGGATATGTAACTATAATCCTCTCAATGCTTTATTTGGGAAATGCATGTGGTATAATCAGTAACCATACTTCATCTCTTCTCATGAACAATTGACCAAGGAATTGGCTATTGATCAAGATTTGAGAGATTGAATTACAAGAAATTGTAATTCGATCACTTAAGATTGCCAAGGAGATCAATGAGTGCATTGATTGAGGAAAAGATGAGAATGAACTTGATCCGGAGGATTGTAATATCTCTTGATCCCAATGTTCATTTTATTTTTAGTTCTTACATTTACTTTTCTTGCCATTCTACTTTTCTGCACTTTATTGCTTTCTTTACTTTTCTGTCAATTTACAATTCCTGCTGCTCATCATCCGAATCTGAATTATCTAACTAGGAAAATCAATTAACCATTGATTGCTTAATCCGTTAATCTCTGTGGGATTCGACCTCACTCTTTTGTGAGTTATTACTTGACGACAATTCGGTACACTTGCCGAAGGGGAATTTGTTGAGAGACAAGTTTTCCGTGCATCAAGTTTATGGTGCCGTTGCCGGGGATTAATTGTGATTAACAAACTACCGGTTGGTTGATGACCTAGATTAGACATTTTCTTTTGTTTTTCTTTATTCATGTAATTGCTTTAGTTCTTTATTTTCTATGCTCTCTAACTGTTTGTGTTAATGCCTCACCAAGAAGCCCTTGTTCGTGACAGCTTTGGCTCTTGGTGATTTTGTTATTAATACAACAGTTCTTTACTCAGCTTCTTTCCAAATAAAATTGGCATATGATCACATTCTAAGTTTGGTGTTGCCCTGCAACATTCTGTTTTCAATCTTTCTGGATACTTGCATCAATTCTAAGAGAAAGTGTCACATTAAGTTTGGTGTGCCACTTATTTTTCTATGCAATGTATCTAGCAATACCACTTGTTTGTATAATCATAATGCCTTTACTTCTTAGGCTTGCAGTGTTATCCTTAATTCTTGCTTGCTTAACCACATACATCACTTACATTTCAGTATGTAAGACATTCATGACCCATCATAGACCCCACCACCACTGTTTTATTTGCTGCTTGAAGACAAGCAATTAGTCTAAATTGGTGTAGGAAGGGAGAAAAGTAGGAGAAGAAGGGCAACAACAATAAAGATGAACTACAAGGTGGTAAAGTTCCTTTCTCCTCTTACTTATTTCCAGTACATTCAATTGCATGATTGTCTTCTAAGTTCTTTGTATGTATGTGTGCTTGTTCCCTGTAAATAAGCATGTCAATTCTGTCTTTTAAACTTTTTATTGATTAAGGCTGTGTTTTCTAGTCTGAATGTCATTATTGCATCCTTACTTTGCTTACTTGTATGCTTGTCCCTTTTGAATCAAATGAAAGGAGAATGAGTGTTTTTAAAAGACCAGAGTAGAGTTCATACTATGGAATGAGTTCATGAGTTTGTGGTGTGGTCATAAGTTAGCTAAGTTGGTTCAACCACAAGGGTGGGAAGACAACTATCTGTCATGAATACTATGCTTGAGACACACCCCATGAGACTAGCTAAATAAGAAGATCCTAATAAGAAAGAGGGAAAGAACAATGAAAGTGGAAGAATAAAAGAAAAAAAAAAGTAAGTAATAAGGCTAGGCACCAATGGTTTTAATCTTGAAGCATGTGTCTGTGGTGCTCCTGTGTGAGGGATCTACTTGGATGAATAAGCTCTTTGGGGTGCTTTATCACTTGGTAACTTGGGTTAACTAACCCGGGATTATCAGCTGAAAGTCCACTATCAAGAGTAACCCTCACTACAGAGCATTTAGTAACCTAAAGAGGTGCTGGACACCAAGATCTCAAGAAAAGAAAATAAATAAACCATATGCCTGTGGTGTGTATGTATGGGGGAAAGACTTGAGCAAGTAAGTCCTTAGGGGTGCTTCAACACCTAGCACCTTGAACCAACTGGTTCGGGAGTGTTGGCTGAAAGCTTATTTTAAAGAGTTGCCCCCTTACAGAGCACTTAGCTTAAAGAACACAAATAAGCCCTGAAATGACAACAAAAGGATCAATGAATAAAAGTCTCATGGGATGCAATCACAGTAAGTATTCTAGGACATGATAAAGGTCTGAAAGCCAGGAATGAACCTAAGTTGCTATGCATGAAACCACCATAAAACTAGGGACATGACTTCCACAAGAATGACTCATTTCTCTTGGCATTCCATTCATCATTCTCTTGTTCCAGTACTTGCTTAGGGACAAGCAAGCTTTAAGTTTGGTGTTGTGATGCCAGGGCATTTTGGCCAGTTTCACTGACCTTTTCTTTACTGTTTTTAAGGTAGTTTCATGCATTTTCTTAGGAAATAAGCTAGTTTTGGGTAGATATTCACTTACATCTTGATTCAAGCAAACATTGTGAACTTTGAATGATTTCATGAGAATCTTGCATGAATTATATGATAAATTGGATGATGCATGATCCCATGATTAAGAGCAAGACTTTGATGCACTTTGTTTGATTGATTTCAGGCCAAAAGAAGAAGAGAAGAAGCCACGTTAGTAGCTACGTTAGTTACACTAACGTGGGCACTAACGTGGAAGGAAGGAAAGCCCCAACGTTAGTGAGAAAAGTTAGTGGCATTAACTTTGAAGAAAGGAAATGGAGCTAACGTTAGTGACACTTAACATTATCACTAATGTTGGACCAAGCTCATAAGTGGGCACGTTAGTTGCCACGTTAACTTAGTTAACGTGGCCTCTAACGTTAAGAAGAAAGGGGGGAAGCCAACGTTAGTGACATTCAACATTATCACTAACGTTGGCCAAGTCACATTAAGCCACGTTAACTTCCACGTGCCACGTTAACCTAGTTAACGTAGAAGCTAACGTGAGGAAACAAAGTGGTCGACAACGTTAGTGACACCAAACATTGTCACTAACATTGGGATGAACACACACTATCCCCAAGAAGCCACGTTAACTCCCACGTTAACCTAGTTAACGTGGAAGTTAACGTGAAGAAGAAGAAGTTGTCAACAATGTTAGTGACACCAAACATTGTCACTAACGTTGCCAACACAAGCCACAAAGAGCCACGTTAACTCCCACGTTAACTTAGTTAACGTGGTAGTTAACGTGGGCAAAAGTCCCACCTGGCAGCCTGACCATGCCTTCTTCAAACACGCATAACTTGAGCCACAGAGCTCCAAATGAGGTGATTCCAGCGGCATTGGAAAGTAGGATTCCAGAGCTTTTCAAGCATATATGGCACTACATGGTTGACACTAAATTTGAGGGAGAAAACCTGTCCCGAAAGTGTAATGATGAACATGGTATCAACCTGTATTAAGGCCAACTGACCTCTTCACCTTCCAAGAAGTGTAACTCGAGTTGTAGAGCTCCAAATGATGCGCTTCCAAAGGCATTGGAAAGTAGACATCCACGGCTTTCCAACAATGTATAATAGTATGGGGTGGACACTAAGTTTGAGCTTCAGAAACTGGCAATAATGAAGCCCTGATCGCTAGCGTTATTGGCAATCAACATTTCCAGTAACGTTGGCATATATGCTAGCGACTATGTCCAATTCAAAGGAGCATAACTTGAGCTACAGAGGTCCAATTGAGGTGATTCTAGTTGCGTTAGAAAGCTGACATTCAGGGCTTTCCAACGATATATAATACTTTATAGTGGACATGAAATTTGAGCACAAACAAGAGGTATCTTTTAAGCCCCAAAAACACCAACTGGGCAGCAAGTGCAACGTTAGCTACAATAACTTCAGCACTAACGCCACACTTGTAGCGTTAGTGTGGCTAACTTTAGCACTAACTTTAGCACCTGGGCCTCAACTTAACTCACTTCTCTCTCAAGTCCACTTCAAAGCTCAAGCAAGCAAGCCCACAATTGTCAACCAATCAAGAC
Source organism: Arachis hypogaea (assembly GCF_003086295.3). NCBI lineage: Eukaryota > Viridiplantae > Streptophyta > Magnoliopsida > Fabales > Fabaceae > Arachis > Arachis hypogaea. Next base: position 71,885,605 of record NC_092047.1, on the reverse strand, counting down.
CACAAGAAGCATCTAGAATAGGAATTTTCATTTTATTGTAATTTGCTTTTATTTTCATTTTGTAATTTAGGAGAGCCTATATAAAGGCCTTAGTTTTTACATTCAAAGCATTCTGGAATTCTGGAAATTGAAGGAAGGGGGAGAGAGTGAAGACCAGTTCGAACTTCTGTGAATTGGCACACTCCAAGGGGAGTGGGTCTTCGGACCCCTCCCCTCAACCACTCTTCTTCCTTTTCTCTTCTTTTCTTTTCTTAGTAGTAGTTTTTCTTTTAGTTGTAATTTTTATTTATGAATGTTAAATTTTCAATTTTAGTTTTTATCTTCATCTTTACTCTTCTGCACTTTCTTTCTTTTCTATTTTGGTAGAGCAATGATCAACTAACTCTTTTCATTGGGTTAGAGAGCTCTATTGTGATTCAATGGATTAAGTGTAGTTCTTATTCTTCTTCTTCTTTCTCTTCTCTTGATTTTACTTGAAAGCTTTCGATCTTCATCCAATTGGGTAGTTATCTTGGAAAAGAAACTATTCATACTTGGATCTCTTCTGAACCTTGGAAGAGGAATGAAGTGATCAAGCTAGAAATGCTTTCTCATGCTGGACCAAATTGGGTTTGGATGGATATGTGACTATAATTCTCTCAATGCTTGATTTGGGAAATGCATATGGTATAATCAGTAACCATACTTCATCTCTTCTCATGAGCAATTGACCAAGGAATTGGTTATTGATCAAGATTTGAGAGATTGAATTACAAAAAATTGTAATTCGATCACTTAAGATTGCCAAGGAGATCAATGAGTGCATTGATTGAGGAAAAGATGAGAATGAACTTGATCCGGAGGATTGTAATATCTCTTGATCCCAATGTTCATTTTATTTTTAGTTCTTACATTTACTTTTCTTGCCATTCTACTTTTCTGCACTTTATTGCTTTCTTTACTTTTCTGTCAATTTACAATTCCTGCTGCTCATCATCCAAATCTAAATCGTCTAACTAGGAAAATTAATTAACCATTGATTGCTTAATCCGTTAATCTCTGTGGGATTCGACCTCACTCTTTTGTGAGTTATTACTTGACGACAATTCGGTACACTTGTCGAAGGGGAATTTGTTGAGAGACAAGTTTTTCGTGCATCACAGACCAATTTCCATAGCACCATACTGGATGTCACCACTGGAACTTGCAGAGTTGAAGAAGCAGTTGGATGAGCTACTTGAAAAGAAATTTATTCGTCCCAGTGCATCACCTTGGGGAGCTCCGGTGTTGCTAGTAAAGAAGAAGGATGGTGGAATGAGACTTTACGTAGATTACCGACAGCTAAATAAAGTCACTATCAAGAACAAGTATCCACTTCCACAGATAGATGATTTGATGGATCAGTTGAAAGGTGCAACTGTGTTCTCAAAGAATGATTTGCAATCGGGCTATCACCAGATTCGAGTGAAAGAGTCAGATATACTGAAGACTGCATTTAGAACTCGATATGGTCACTATGAGTATACGGTTATGTCGTTTGGACTAACTACTGCTCCTGCGATTTTCATGGATTACATGAATCGTATTTTCCGTCCGTACCTTGATCAGTTCGTAGTAGTTTTCATAGATGATATTCTCATCTATTCGAAGACAGAAAGAGAGCATGAAGAGCATCTAAGAACTGTATTACAGATACTAAGGACTCGGAAGTTATATGCTAAACTATCAAAGTGCAAATTTTGGACAGAGAAGGTGGCGTTTTTAGGACATGTTATATCCTAGGGAGGAATTGCAGTGGATCCTTTAAAAATTGAAGCAGTAGTGCAATGGGAACCACCTACGACCGTTATAGAAGTTTGGAGTTTCCTCAGACTTGCTGGCTATTACCGGAGGTTCATCAAAGGATTTTCACAGATAGCCTTACCTTTGACTTACCTTACACGAAAGGAAGTTCCATTTATCTGGACGGCTGAGTGCAATAGAAGTTTCAAGATGCTTAAGGAAAAGCTAACAACTGCACCTGTATTAGTACTACCCGACCCGCAGAAACCTTTTGAAGTATATTGTGACGCCTCTCATAAAGGACTTGGGTGTGTGCTGATGCAAGACAAAAATGTGGTGGCTTATGCTTCCCGGCAACTGAGACCTCATGACAGAAATTATCCGACGCATGACTTGGAATTGGCTGCAGTGGTGTTTGCTCTGAAGATCTGGAGGCACTATTTGTTTGGCGCTCAACTAGAAATTTTCTCCAACCACAAAAGTTTAAAGTACATCTTTGACCAGAAGGATCTTAATATGTGACAACGAAGGTGGATGGAATTTTTAAAGGACTATGATTTCAAGTTAAGTTATTACCCAGGAAAAGCAAACGTGGTGGCAGACGCCTTGAGCAGGAAGAATTTGAGTATCTCTTAGATGATGATAAAGGAAGAGAAGCTACTTGCAGAATTTGAGGACCTTAAGTTGGCTATGACTGAGACGTCAAGTGGAGTCCGTTTGGCGCAGTTACATATAACACCAGATTTTAAGATTAGGATTCAGCAAGCACAAGCACAGGACTCAGAAATGATGACAATGCTGAGACGGATGAAAGTAGAGGAACCAGAAGCTGTAAGACTAGATTGTAGCAGTTTCTAGAGATACAAGAACAGAATTTGTGTGCCTAGCTCTGGAGATTTGCGACAAGGGATTCTTACAGAAGCTCATCAAAGTAGATTTTCTATGCATCCTGGAGTGACAAAGATGTATCAAGATTTGAAACAAATGTTCTGGTGGCCGGGCTTAAAGAAAGAGGTAGCTGATTATGTCTCAAAATATTTAACCTGCCAGAAGGTGAAGGTGGAACACCAGAAACCGTTAGAAACCCTGCAACCCTTAGAAATACCACAATGGAAATGGGAGCAGATCACTATGGATTTTGTCACGGGATTGCCAAGGACCTCAACATGACACGATGCCATCTGGGTAATTGTGGACAGATTAACAAAGTCAGCGCACTTCCTTCCGATTCGAGTTGACTATACCTTAGAAAGGCTAGCACGGGTATATATTCAAGAAATCGTACGATTGCACGGGATACCTTCATCAATTGTTTCAGATCAAGATTCGAGGTTTACTTCCAGATTCTGGAGAGCTTTTCAGAAAGCGTTGGGAACAAAGCTGCATATGAGTACAGCATACCATCCTCAGACAGACGGACAATCCGAGCGGACAATCCAGACCTTAGAAGACATGTTAAGATCTTGTGTGATGGATAACCAAGGCAGTTGGGATAAATATTTGCCGTTGGTCGAGTTCGTCTACAACAATAGTTACCAACAAAGTATCAGGATGGCACCATATGAAGCTCTCTACGGAAGAAGATGTCAGACACCATTGTGTTGGAATGACGATGGAGAAGCTAGTGTCTTAGGTCCAGACTTAGTGCAAGAAACTACTGAGAAGATAAAGGGGATTCGCCAGAAGATCCAGACAGCACAGAGCCGTTAAAAGAGCTATGCCGATAATAGACGTAGACCCTTAGAGTTTCGTGAGGGAGACCACGTCTTTCTTAAAGTAACCCCGACTACTGAAATAGGTAGAGCCCTTAAGACTAAAAAGCTTAACCCTCGATACATAGGACCTTTCCAAATACTTAAAAGAGTCGGTCTAGTAGCTTATCAAGTAGCCCTTCCTCCATACCTGTCAAACCTTCATGATGTTTTTCATGTCTCGCAACTTAAGAAATATATTTCCGACGAGAGTCACATTTTACAACCAGAGACAGTACAGTTACGAAACGATTTGACAAATCAAGCATCACCAGTTCGGATCGTAGAAAAAAGCGATAAGCAGCTAAGAGGCAAAACTGTTCGCTTAGTCAAAGTAGCTTGGGGACAAAGAGGAGAAGAAGAGCACACTTGGGAACTGGAAGATAAGACAAAAGCTGATTACCCACATCTATTCTCAGGTAACTGAAATTTTGAGGGCAAAATTTTCTTTTAAGAAGGTAGAATGTAACAACCCCGGTTTTCGAGTACGCGAGATCTTTTTTGAAAGTATGGAGAACTCCGGAAGATCAGTAAGGGGAAAACCTTTGATATATCATCAAGTATCTCAATCCTCATTGTCATTATGTTATCTTTAAGCTAGAACCTTTTTTGAGGCAAGCTCGATAACGCGGTCACGAAGAACCTAGTTTTTGAACCGTATCGGTTAGGAGTTTTGATTCGGTTTTTCGTAAATAGTCTCAGTTTGATAAACCGGACTTGATTTATGAGAGAAGAGAGATAATAGGATGATATTATCATTATATTAGTATTAGAAGTTTCTTGAATAATATTATAAAGTTACCTGGTCAGTTTTAGTTAAAAACAGAAAATCAATTTAACTGGGTTCACAGTTTACTGGTGCAGCTTAGCACCAGCACTCTCTGATGACTTTAGCAATGCTAAGGCCTCATTATACATGTTTTATTCTCATAATAAATATGTTACTAGTGTCATTTATGCTAGTAGCTCAGAAAATAATTTTTAGAGATGTTTTTACAAGTGTTCTGATACATCTAGTTTTAGTAGTTATACACCTGAGATATTTTAATATTATTTTAATCCACCTCCAAGCCAACCAATCACAACTCACCCTACACCCCCAAAACCCCCAAGGCTGCCTCATTTTCTCATTGTGGACGAAAATCATTAAGAGAGAAAAGAGAGAAACTTTCATGAACACTTAATCTTCAAAGCTTGATTTCTTCTGAACTAAATCTCAAATCAAAACTCCGATTTCACCAAAATGATCCTCTCTTCTTCCTCTACATAACCATGTAACTTATCAAGGCTGGAAATAAGGTGAGATGACTGTCTCCCTCCCTCTTCAATTCGATTTTCAAGGAAACATGCTTAAACATGTGTTTTCTTGATGTTCATAATTAGGAATCCTGCTTAACTTGACTTGAGGGCCAAGAAACGTGAACTTCCAGCAAGTCTAAGGTTAGAAATCACTTCCTAACAAGCTGAGTGAGATTTGGTAGTTGAGGGTTTTTGGATTTAAAGTTGCTCTTGATGTGATTTAGGAGGAAAAAGTGCTTAAGGACCACCTGAAAGTCTAACTGAATTAGGAGCAGCAAAACCAGGTAGGGTGTTACGAAATTAATCTTTATTATTTTTGTTTGAGTTGTGTGAATGTTGTATGATTTGGTTGTGCTAAAAATTGGTTGCATATATGATTGATTCTTGGTGAAAATTTGGTGAAATTTTGATGAAATTTGATGAAATTCAAGCTTTGAGTTCATGTTCTTGGGGCTGCTGAAAAAATGAACCCTAATCCTTAAATTGAGGTTCAATTTGTGTAGAAATGATGTAGAAAAGATGGGGTTTTATTGGCTGCTAATTTATTATAAATTTTGGTAAAAATCGGTTGCTGAAAAGACCGAAAAACGGGTAAAAACAAAGAAAGAATTTGAAGAATTTACCAAGAACATGAAGAACACTTTGAATGTGATGAAGAACATGGAAGAATAGACTTTAGATCTTTAAAAGGGCAAGGAAGTAAAAATTTTGGTGTTTAAGGGGTTATTTGGTAATTTCTGAAAGTTAGGGTGGTTAAAGTAGAAATATTAAAAGTTACAGGTGGTAAAAAGTGAATTTTTAAGGTTAAAGGTAAAGATAAGGTAATTTTTGAAAAATTAATAATAAAATAATGTGGAAAATGCAGTTTTCTGTAAAAGCTTTAGAAAGACAATTTTAAGCGCAGAATCTCATAATTACCTTCATAAAACACTTAGGGAGTGGTAACAACATATTAATGAGGCAAAGATAAAAGAAAGATAAGAAGTTGAAGAAAAAGATAAAAATCGAAGTAAAAGTCTGTAAAGTATTAATGACAGAAAAACAGACAGAGACTAGCGAACGAACTAGGGCAACATAGTTAGTCCTTAAATTGCGAATAGGGTTAGATATTATATGAAAAGTTAAACTGTTTCAGTATAGACTTAATGAACCTATACTTGGGGCAGGCTAACTAATCATACCGAAATTTACATAAGCTTTAAATACATACGTTAAATAGAGAAAGAAGAATAAAGTAAAGAAGCGCATAGAAAAGAATAAACAGAGCAGAATAAAGAAACAAAGAGAAAAGAGTAATATGATAAAGATCAGAGGAGTTATTGAGAGGTCATTGTTGCATTAAGGCAACCCCAGAGATATCTATATGTTCGTCTGCTGCATTGTGGCAGTCAGATAGATGATGGTGCAACCACTGAGAAATGCTTTCCTACGGTACAGATCCATATTATATTTCTGTAAGGCAGAGGGGTTATTTCCTGCTACAGAGTACCGTGACCACCTGTTCCATTTCTGTAGTGGCAGAGGGATTATTTCCTGTATACAGAAGGTGTGTCGGCATACATCCCTGCAGTGGCAGATATGTTATTTCCTGCGTGCAGTGGACCCTGTGGTGGCAGAGGGGTTATTTCCTATACACAGGGGTATAACCAACTGGAAAGCCATATCCGGCTAGTAATGCTGGGTTACGTCGGGAGTGGGTAGAAACTGACAGATGAGCTCATTACCTGCACTAGGACTAGACATGCATCATTCTTGTCTGCGCATTATTCTCTGTTGCATTCCTACTTATGTGTTATCTATTTCTTTATGTTTGTTTGCTTGAGTGCTATGTCTATGCTTTATCTTCTTGTATTCTTCTGCTTATGTTCTGTTCTTTATTTTTCTATCTATTTTTAACTTCTGTTTACTACTTTACTGTATTCTATTATACATCTACTAATCGAAATCGAATAAATGAATGTAACTAGCAACCCCGACCCTACTAAGAACTCCCCAGTTCTTACCCCTTCTCTCCCTTCCTCCCCCTCAGATGGAGACGGGCGTGATCTTCTATGAGTTCGAGGACCCTTACGTCTACGAGGATCCGGTACATCACAGTTACTTCATTATGGGTTTGGAGCCTCATATTAGACGATATGCGTTACCTAATCGAGCTTTTCAGCATCCTCTGTCTAGCCCGCATTTTGACCCCGATGCTCCTTACGACTTTCCCTTATCCTAGCTACACCCTGACGCACCTGGACAGCTTTTCTCGATAGTACCGGACACTCTATACCAGCTTAATCTTTTAATGTGGTGGAACTTGAGCCTATTGTTCCTGGTGAGCCCGAGTTAGCTGGTGACTACGTACCTGTGATACCACTAGAGTGGGACTTTCCCCCTGAGCCGATCCCTGACTTTCCACGGCCTGATGAGCCGGCACTACTGGACGGTGGGGTAGCTCCTATATACGCGAACGGATGTGTGCTCGCGAATGGTTTTGTACATAGTGACAGCAGTGTTTCTGGTAGATCTGAGGGTATAGTTGTAGCTGCGGATGATGATGAGGAGGAGGATCCTGAGATAGAGATAGAGCAGGATGAGGAGATGCACGAGCCTCACGACGATTCTCCAAATGGCCACGTGTAGATATAGCTTGACAGCCGTAGGGGCATTCTTTTGATGACACTCTAGTCTGACATTATCTATTAGTTAGTCTCTCACTTGTGTTAGTACACCCGAGAGCTAGGAGCTATATAGTGGTTAAGCTAGCCTGGGCGCCAACTTTGTGGCTTTTTGTATGGGCTAGGCCTTGGGAGTGTTGTGTAAATATTAGCTATGTAGGATGACGAGGATGTAAACTGACTTGATCTTGTGTAAACACTACATGTTTTGTTATAGTGTACATGATGTATATTATCAGCTGTGTTTCTATGTCTCTTTATGCTTCCCTTCTATTTCTCTCAATGTATGCCTATTTATTTTACTTTGTTATCCGCAACGATATAAATAAAAAAAAGGTTACTCGTAAAATTGACATCGCTCTAACAAGGAACATGCTCATATATTAAATAATAGTTAATAATTAGGAAGGATAAGTTAGTAGCACTTAGCTTCTTCTATGACATTGGCATATTGGGAGTTGGGTCGTTACAATTTGGTATCAGAGCAGTTCGTTCCCAGTAGAGCCTGGGGAGTGGACTGACTATGCTTCATTGCATACTCTGCTTGTGTGTCTCATGCTGTTAGGGTATCTTCAAGATACATTTGGCATGAATGTCTATGAGTGCTCATTTTGGAAATGTTCGTGCCTTACTTGAGATATTAAGACTGATCACCTTAATGTTGATTGTTTGGTGCGGATAGGACCTTAATGACTGCGAATAGGCATAGTTTAATCGAGCTCCGAATGACGAATCGATGCGAGGTACAGCTATCCTCATAACTGTTATGATATCCATGGCTATGGCTATGTTAGATTTGGATGCTGTAAGGAATGAACGCTTGTTTCCCTTGTGGGAACCTGGACACTTGGCGAGGAGTTTCCCAAAAGGACTTTCTCGAAATCCAGTGTGAACCCAACAACAAGGCCGAGTATTTGCTATGACTGCTGACGATGCTATGAAATCAGACGCCCTAATCCAAGGTTAGTGTTATGTCAAGAATCGATTTCTAACTGTGCTGTATGATTCGGGTGCATCGCATTACTTTATTTTTTTAACTGTTGCTCGTGAGTTGGGATTAGATTTCTCTGAATTGAACTTTGATCTAATTGTCCATACATCTACATCCCAAAATGCTTTGACCAGTTTAGTGTGCCTGTAAGTACCATTTAATATTAGGAACAGGACTTTCATACATGATTTAATCTGTTTGCCTCTATGTGGTTTGGAAGTTATTCTAGGATTAGATTGGTTATCTAAGTATCATGTTTTCCTTGATTGTTTTGAAAGAACTGCTGTTATTCCATCTGATAGTTTATATATTAAACCATTTTTGCCTTATACTTTATATCTAAATTCCGTAAGAGTTACTTTAGACGGGAGTGATTGTGAGGGGTAAGTTCTGTTAGCGGCTAGCTCGGATGACAGTGAATTAAGCTTAGAACGAATCCGAGTGGTGAAGGAATTTCTTGATGTTTTCCCGGATGACATACCTGAATTTCCTCCTCCGCGAGAGATAGAATTCAGCATTGAACTAGTACCTAGAACCAGACCAATTTCCATAGCACCGTACCGGATGTCACCACTGGAACTTGCGGAGTTGAAGAAGCAGTTGGATGAGCTACTTGGAAAGAAATTTATTCGTACCAGTGCATCACCTTAGGGAGCTCCGGTGTTGCTAGTAAAGAAGAAGGATGGTGGAATGAGACTTTACGTAGATTACCGACAGCTAAATAAAGTCACTATCAAGAACAAGTATCCACTTCCACAGATAGATGATTTGATGGATCAGTTGAAAGATGCAACTGTATTCTCAAAGATTGATTTGCGATCGGGCTACCACCAGATTCGAGTGAAAGAGTCAGATATACCGAAGACTGCATTTAGAACTCGATATGGTCACTATGAGTATACGGTTATGTCGTTTGGACTAACTACTGCTCCTGCGATTTTCATGGATTACATGAACCGTATTTTTCGTCCGTACCTTGATCATTTCATAGTAGTTTTTATAGATGATATTCTCATCTATTCGAAGACAGAAAGAGAGCATGAAGAGCATCTAAGGACTGTATTGCAGATACTGAGGACTCGAAAGTTATATGCTAAACTATCAAAGTGCGAATTCTGGACAGAGAAGGTGGCGTTTTTGGGACATGTTATATCCTAGGGAGGAATTGCAGTGGATCCTTTAAAAATTGAAGCAGTAGTGCAGTGGGAACCACCTACGACCGTTACAGAAGTTCAGAGTTTCCTCGGACTTGCTGGCTATTACTGGAGGTTCATCAAAGGATTTTCATAGATAGCCTTACCTTTGACTTACCTTACACGAAAGGAAGTTCCATTTATCTGGACGGCTGAGTGCAATAGAAGTTTCAAGATGCTTAAGGAAAAGCCAACAACTGCACCTGTATTAGTACTACCCGACCCGCAGAAACCTTTTGAAGTATATTGTGACGCCTCTCATAAAGGACTTGGGTGTGTGCTGATGCAAGAGAAAAATGTGGTGGCTTATGCTTCCCGGTAGCTGAGACCTCATGACAGAAATTATCCGACGCATGACTTGGAATTGGCTGCAATGGTGTTTGCTCTGAAGATCTGGAGGCACTATTTGTATGGCGTTCAACTAGAAGTTTTCTCCGACCACAAAAGTTTAAAGTACATCTTTGACCAGAAGGATCTTAATATGCGACAATGAAGGTGGATGGAATTTTTGAAGGACTATGATTTCAAGTTAAGTTATTACCCAGGAAAAGCAAACGTGGTGGCAGACGCCATGAGCAGGAAGACTTTGAGTATCTCTTGGATGATGATAAAAGAAGAGAAGCTACTTGTGGAATTTGAGGACCTTAAGTTGGCTATGACTGAGACGTCAAGTGGAGTCCGTTTGGCGCAGTTGCATATAACACCAGGTTTTAAGATTAGGATTCAGCAAGCACAAGCACAGGACTCAGAAATGATGACAATGCTGAGACGGATGAAAGTAGAGGAACCAGAAGCTGTAAGACTAGATTGTAGTAGTTTCTAGAGATACAAGAACAGAATTTGTGTGCCTAGCTCTGGAGATTTGCGACAAGGGATTCTTACAGAAGCTCATCAAAGTAGATTTTCTATGCATCCTGGAGTGACAAAGATGTATCAAGATTTGAAACAAATGTTCTGCTGACCGGGCTTAAAGAAAGAGTGAGCTAATTATGTCTCAAAATGTTTAACCTGCCAGAAGGTGAAGGTGGAACACCAGAAACCGTTAGGAACCCTGCAACCCTTAGAAATACCACAATGGAAATGGGAGCAGATCACTATGGATTTTGCCACGGGATTGCCAAGGACCTCAACAGGACATGATGCCATCTGGGTAATTGTGGACAGATAAACAAAGTCAGCGCACTTCCTTCCGATTCGAGTTGACTATACCTTAGAAAGGCTAGCACGGGTATATATTCAAGAAATCGTACGATTGCACGGGATACCTTCATCAATTGTTTCAGATCGAGATCCAAAGTTTACTTCCAGATTCTGGAGAGCTTTTCAGAAAGCGTTGGGAACAGAGCTGCATATGAGTACAGCATACCATCCTCAGACAGACGGACAATCTGGGCGGACAGTGGGGTAGCTCCTATATACGCTAACGGACATGTGCTCGCGAATGGTTTTGTACATAGTGACAGCAGTGTTTCTGGTGGATCTGAGGGTATAGTTGTAGCTGCGGATGATGATGAGGAGGAGGATACTAAGATAGAGATAGAGCAGGATGAGGAGATGCACGAGCCTCACGACGATTCTCCAAATGGCCACGTGTAGATATAGCTTGACAGCCGTAGGGGCATTCTTTTGATGACACTCTAGTCTGACATTATCTATTAGTTAGTCTCTCACTTGTGTTAGTACACCCGAGAGTTAGGAGCTATATAGTGGTTAAGCTAGCCTGGACGCCAACTTTGCGGCTTTTTGTATGGGTCAGGCCCTGGGAGTGTCGTGTAAATATTAGCTACGTAGGATGACGAGGATGTAAACTGACTTGATCTTGTGTAAATGCTACATGTTTTGTTATAGTGTACATGATGTATATTATCAGATGTGTTTCTATGTTTCTTTATGCTTCCCTTCTATTTCTCTCAATGTATGCCTGTTTATTTTACCTTGTTATCCACAACGATATAATAAAAAAAAGGTTACTCGTAAAATTGACATCGCTCTAACAAGGAACAGGCTCATATATTAAATAATAGTTAATAATTAGGAAGGATAAGTTAGTAGCACTTAGCTTCTTGTATGACCATTGCATACTGGGAGTTGGGTCGTTACGCAACACCTCGAACTCGGCAAGACAGTGGACGCACGACACGCTCGATAAATCGTTGGCGGCACCCATGGTCCTGCGGGTCGGGCATACGCTTGACCAGCAGACGACGGGCTTCCCCGGATCCGTTGGGTGCACCCCAGTCGGCGGATTTGCGAACAACTGCCCGAAGAGTTCTCTGCACATTTCGATTTTTCCAGCAGCCAGTACATTGGCATACAATTCAACCCCCCTGCCAGCGTCCGTCTCGTCCCCAACACCTGGCGTTAGTAGCAGCATCGCACACATTTAGTGGGCTTGGACATTGCCCGCATCGGCGGCCGCAAGCAGGGTGTCGCCCCCCCTCCCCCGACGAATCGGCCCATCCAGAAGAATTCTCTCATCCCTATACGGAATATAGCGGCCGGATTTCCTGCGTGCGCGCTTCTATAAAGGAACCCATCCTCAGGATGTTCCTCGTCGTCATAACCGAACGCGATGGGTAGCTCCGCCATGGAGGCCACCTTGTACACTGCAGATGAACGGGCTACGTCCAAAAACACCTTGCAGGTTGCCTGCATGTTAAACAGATCCTGGATTGAGGCCGACGCAACCCTTGCTGCAATTCTCTCCCATATTTCGCAAGGCAAAAGAGTCAGCGAACAGCCGCATGGGGGCACTGGTGTACGAAATCGTGATCGTTCATTCCTTGGTAACGACGCTGAAAACTTAATACGCACGTTCATAATCTTAGTTCTTTGTCACAACTTCGCACAACTAACCAGCAAGTGCACTGGGTCGTCCAAGTAATAAACCTTACGTGAGTAAGGGTCGATCCCACGGAGATTGTCGGCTTGAAGCAAGCTATGGTCACTTTGTAAATCTCAGTCAGGCGGATTCAAATGGTTATAGAGTTTTGATAATTAAAATATAATTAAAATATAAAATAGGATAGAGATACTCATGTAATTCATTGGTGAGAATTTCAGATAAGCGTATAGAGATGCTTTTGTTCCTTTTGAATCTCTGCTTTCCTACTGCCTTCATCAAATCATTCCTACTCTTTTCCATGAAAAGCTGTATGTTGGGCATCACCATTGTCAATGGCTACATCCCGTCCTCTCAGTGAAAATGGTCCAAAGTGCGCTGTCACCGCACGGCTAATCATCTGTCGGTTCTCGATCATACTGGAATAGGATTCAGTAATCCTTTTGCGTCTGTCACTACGCCCAGCACTCGCGAGTTTGAAGCTCGTCACAGCCATCCCTTCCCAGATCCTACTCAGAATACCACAGACAAGGTTTAGACTTTCCGGATCTCAAGAATGGCCGCCAATAATTCTAGCCTATACCACGAAGACTCTGATCTCACGATCAGAAGGCTAAGAGATACACATTCAAGCTTGTTTGCATGTAGAACGAAAGTGGTTGTCAAGCACGCGTTCATAGGTGAGAATGATGATGAGCATCATATAATCATCACATTCATCATGTTCTTGTATGTGAATGAATATCTTAGAGAAGAAATAGGCTTGAATTGAATAGAAAAATAATAGTACTTTGCATTAATTCATGAGGAACAGCAGAGCTCCACACCTTAATCTATGGTGTGTAGAAACTCTACCATTGAAAATACATAAGAACAAGGTCCAGGCATGGCCGAATGGCCAGCCTCCAAGGTCTAGGGAGTAAACGTCCAAAGATAGATACTTAACATGATAGTAAAAAGTTCTATTTATACTAATCTAGTTACTAGGGTTACAGAAATGAGTAAACGATGCAGAAATTCACTTTCGGGCCCACTTGGTGTGTGCTTGGGCTGAGCATTAAAGCTTTCACGTGCAGAGGTCTTTCTTAGAGTTAAACGCCAGTTTGTAACCTGTTTTTGGCGTTTAACTCTGCTTTGCAACCTGTTTCTGGCGTTTAACTCCAGAATAGGGCAGAGAGCTAACGTTGAACGCCAGTTTGAATCATCTAAACTCGAGTAAAGTATGGACTATTATATATTGCTTGAAAGCCCTAGATGTCTACTTTCCAACGCAATTGAGAGCGCGCCATTTGGACTCTGGTAGCTCCAGAAAGCCCACTTTGAGTGCCGAGAGGTCAGAATCCAACATCATCTGCAGTACTTCTTCAACCTCTGAATCTGATTTTTGCTCAAGTCCCTCAATTTCAGCCAGAAATTACCTAAAATCACAGAAAAATACACAAACTCATAGTAACATCCATAAATATGATTTTTATTTAAAAACTAACAAAAATATAATAAAAATTAACTAAATTATACTAAAAACTATGTAAAAACAAGGCCAAAAAGCGTATAAATTATCCGCTCATCAGGCACCCATTTCCTTTTCCTTCTCCCATATCCGGCCTTCTTTTCCCTTCTGCCTTTGTCGGAGGTTGCTCCCAATTTCATCCTATTTAATTTAAAATTTTTGGGTAGATGGGGGAAGGGGAAGGTTACAGGAGGACCGTCGTTAGTATGGATCACCAGACGCGATGAAGGAACACTGCGGAGGGAACTTATATACTACAAAACGGCTCACCATATAATTCAGGTACCGTGCCATATACGCCTTCACTACGCCCACTGTAACTGATGCTTCGTTTTTGGGTTTGGCACGGGAATCGAAGATATCGTAAACGTAAATTTTTAAAGCTGAGCATTGAAAAAATAATTTTAAAAACAAATTTAGAACTATATTAATGCGAAATGTTAATTTAAGCCAACATGTAATTAAATTGTTATCTCTTCTTTTTTTATTCTTCCATGGAACTAGTTTAAAATATAAATCGTTTATTTTCCCAAAAAAAACGAAAACAAAGTACATTAATTAATTTTCTACGAAAAAAAGTATTCGAAGCAGCTTCCCACTTTACACTATATATGTGTAAGTGCCCGTTAATTACAAACCCTATCCCTCCTAACGCTTTTATCCCAGTTCTTCTCTGCTGTAACTCCTTCTCTCACCTCTCTGTCTATCCATATCCCCTTCCTTATTTTTGCCACCCTCCACTGCTCTCTCCACTGTATACTTCTGAGAAAATGTTGAAAGAGTCTGTCACCGACCATGACGGTAATCCCATTGACATCACGGAACAGCCGATGGCAAATCTGATCGACATCGTCTGAACAGATGAAAAGTCTGCGGATTGTGACCTCGTTGAGGCCGAACTTGTCAGAAGGGAGGAACATTGGGAGACTAGGATTGAAAACATGTTAAATGAACTCTTCAAGGTCAGGGCCGAGTGGTTAAATTTAAAGGTCAAGTTGAGGAAAAAGGAGGATCAACTGGAGGACGAGGAGAAGGCACGGCGCCGGAAGGAAAAGTTGCTGCGCAGGGTGCAGCAACAGTCTGAAGCGACCGTTCGCCGAATGTATGGCAAAGCAAACGAAATGATGGCGGAAAGCTCAAAGTGGCGTGACCTGGCACAAAGGGTCGTCGATGTCTTGGAGGTCAAGCACAAATCTTTGTCCCGTCGAGCAGGCGTTCAACCGGAGCAGAGTGAACACAGTGACGGAGGTATTTGACCTAGTGCACATGTGTGATATCTTTATGATGTGTTGGTTTCTATCGAGGCCTGAAGCCCTGAATGATCTATTTGGTTTGTTTGTTAGGTCGCCCTTTTGATCTTATGAAATGCTAATTAAAACTCAGTAGCGATTATAATATCTACTTTCATCGGTTCGATATCAAAAATCTGTTTATCTTGAATTGTTAATTGGTTTATCCTTCCTCGCCAGTGACTATTACACGACAAGAACAAAATTTCTGAGTTATTTCCATTTTGATTGCCATAGATTCGGAAGATTAATGCTCTATGCTTCGTAGTCAGTATAAATTCCTTTAATCCAGATGCGGTTAACTATCAATATCTTCTCATCTCCTTGCTTGTTAGTAATAATTTGAATTGATTTAAATTGAAATAAATATTCCCTAAATAAATATTGTTTTCAAGCAACTGAAAATCAAATAGGATAAAAAGAAGAGAACATACTATAAATTCCAAATATCAATGAAACTTAGCTCCAATTAGATGAGCGAGACTAGTAGCTTTTTGCCTCTAAATAGTTTTGGCATCTCACTCAATCCATTGAAGTTCAGAATGATTGGCATCTATAGGAACTTAGAATTTAGATAGTGTTATTGATTCTCCTAGTTCAGTATGTTGATTCTTGAACACAGCTACTTTATGAGTCTTGGCCGTGGCCCTAAGCACTTTGTTTTCCAGTATTACCACCGGATACATAAATGCCACAGACACATAACTGGGTGAACCTTTTCAGATTGTGACTCAGATTTTCTAGAGTCCCCAATTAGAGGTGTCCAGGGTTCTTAAGCACACTCTTTTTTTGCTTTGGACCTTGACTTTAACCGCTCAGTCTCAAATTTTCACTTGACACCTTCATGCCACAAGCACATGGTTAGGGACAGCTTCGTTTAGCCGCTTAGGCCGGGATTTTATTCCTTTAGGCCCTCCTATCCACTGATGCTCAAAGCCTTGGATCCTTTTTATTACCCTTGCCTTTTGGTTTTAAGGGCTATTGGCTTTTTGCTCTTGCCTTTTGGTTTAAAGAGATTTTGACTTTTTCTGCTTGCTTTTTCTTTTTCTTTCTTTTTTTTCGCCATTTTTCTTTTCTCTTCTTTCTTTTTTTTCGCAAGCTTTTGTATTCACTGCTTTTTCTTGCTTCAAGAATCAATTTTATGATTTTTCAGATTATTAAATAACATTTCTCCTTTTCATCATTCTTTCAAGAGCCAACATATTTAACATTCATAAACAACAATATCAAAAGACATATGCACTGTTCAAGCATTCATTCAGAAAACAAAAAGTATTGTCACCACATCAAAATAATTAAACTAATTTCAAGGATGAATTCGAAACCATGTACTTCTTGTTCTTTTGTAATTAAAACATTTTTCATTTAAGAGAGGTCATGGATTCATAGGACATTCATAGCTTTAAGACATAGACACTTAGACACTAGTGATCATGTAATAAGACACAAACATAAATAGACATAAAGCATAGTAGACGAAAAACAGAGAAAATAAATAAACAAGGAGATTAAGGAACGGGTCCACCTTAGTGAGGGTGGCGTCTTCTTCCTCTTGAAGAACCAATGGTACTCTTGAGCTCCTTTATGTCTCTTCCTTGTCTTTGTTGCTCCTCCCTAGTGATTTTGGTGCTCCTATCCTTAGTTGCTCCCAATAGTTGTGTGGAGGAAAATGTATCCCTTGAGGTATCTCAGAGATTTCTTGGTGAGGGAATTCCTCATGCTCTTGTTGAGGTCCATGAGTGGACTCTCTTGTTGTGCAGTCAAATGCTCTACTACTGAGCTATGGACCCTTAAGATGAATCTCTCCATCTCCCATGACTCAGAGGTGGAAGCATTTGCCATCCCTTTCCTCTTTCTTGAGGTTTCTCTGGCCTTAGGTGCCATTGATGGTTATGGAAAAACAAAAAGCAATGCTTTTACCACACCAAACTTAAAAGGTTTGCTCGTCCTCGAGCAAAAGAAGAAAAAAAGGAGTAGAAGAAGCAGAAAATAGATGAGATGGAGAGGTGTGAGTGGTTCGGCCAAGGGGGGTTTTAGGTGGTTATGATGTGTGAAAAGGAAGGAGTGATGGTCTGAATTTGAGTGGTTGGGTGTAGGTGGGTTGTATGATGGTTTTGGAGGAGTAATGGAGGTGATTAGTGGAGGTTATTTTGGGAAAGAGTTTTATGAAAAGGTGTGAAGAGGAGAGAAGAAGAGGTGGGGTAGGTGGGGATCCTGTGGGATCCACAGATCCTGTGGGGATCCTGTGGGGTCCACAGATCCTGAGGTGTCAAGGATTTCTCATCCCTGCACCAATTAGGCGTGCAAAACGCCCTTAGAATTCATGTCAGGCATTAAACGCCAGCTTGCTACCTGTTTTTGGCGTTAAACACCCAAATGTAGCCTGTTTCTGGCGTTTAACGCCCGGTTGATGCTTGTTTCTGGCGTTTAAACGCCAGAATGCTCTTCCTCCAGGGTGTGCTATTTTCAATGCTATTTTTCATTTTGTTTTTTATTTTTTCAGTAGTTTTTGTGACTCTACATGATCATCAACCTAAAAAAAATAATAAAATAGCAATGTAAAATAAATAGATATAATTAAATAACATTGGGTTGCCTCCCAACAAGCGCTTCTTTAATGTCAATATCTTGACAGTAAGCTCTCATGGAGCTTCACAGATATTCAAAGCAATGTTGGGACCTCCCAACACCAAACTTAGAGTTTGAATGTGGGGGTTCAATACCAAACTTAGAGTTTGGTTGTGGCCTCCCAACACCAAACTTAAAGTTTGACTGTGGGGGCTTTGATTGACTCTGCAGTGAGAGAGGCTTTTCATGCTTACTCTCCATGGTTACAGAAGGAGATCCTTGAGTTTTAAACACAAGGTTGTCCTCATTTAGTTGCAGGACTAACTCTCCTCTGTCCACATCAATCACAGCTTTTGCTGTGGCTAGGAAGGGTCTTCCAAGGATGATGAATTCATCCTCATCCTTCCCAGTGTCTAGGATTATGAAATCAGCAGGGATGTAAAGGCCTTCAACCTTTACTATCACGTCCTCTACTAGTCCATAAGCCTATTTTCTTGAGTTGTCTGCCATCTCTAATGAGATTCTGGCAGCTTGCACCTCATAGATCCCAAGTTTCTCCATTACAGAGAGTGGCATTAAGTTTATTCCTGACCCCAGGTCACACAGAGCCTTCTCAAAGGTCATGGTGCCTATGTTACATGGAATTAGGAATTTACCAGGATTCTGTTTCTTTTGAGGTAATTTATGCCTATCCAATGCATTCAGTTCATTGGTGAGCAAGGGAGGTTCATCTTCCCAAGTCTCATTACTAAATAATTTGGCATTCAGCTTCATGATTGCACCAAGGTATTTAGCAACTTGCCCTTTAGTAATGTTTTCATCCTCTTCAGAGGATGAATACTCATCAGAGCTCATGAAGGGCAAAAGGAGGTTCAATGAAATCTCTATGGTCTCTAGATGAGCCTCAGATTCCTTTGGTTCCTCAAAGAAAAACTCCTTATTGGTCACTGAGCATTCCAGGAGGTCTTCCTCACTAGGATTCACGTCCTCCTCCTCCTCTTTGGGTTCGGCCACACCAAGTAAGGTAATGGCCTTGCACTCTCTTTTTGGATTCTCTTCTGTATTGCTTGGGAGAGTACTAGGAGGGGTTTCAGTGACTCTTTTACTCAACTGGCCCACTTGTGCCTCCAAATTTCTAATGGAGGACCTTGTTTCATTCATGAAACTTAAAGTGACCTTAGATAGATCAGAGACTATATTTGATAAGCTAGATAGATTCTGCTCAGAATTCTCTGTCTGTTGCTGAGTGGATGATGGAAAAGGCTTGCTATTGCTAAACCTGTTTCTTCCACCATTATTAAAGCCTTGTTGAGGCTTTGTTGATCCTTCCATGAGAAATTTGGATGATTTCTCCATGAGGGATTATAGGTATTTCCATAGGGTTCCCCCATGTAATTCACCTCTGCTATTGCAGGGTTCTTAGGATCATAAGCTTCTTCTTCAGAAGATGCCTCTTGAGTACTGTTGGATGCAGCTTGCAATCCATTCAGACTCTGAGAAATCATATTGACTTGCTGAGTCAATATTTTATTCTGAGCCAATATGGCATTCAGAATATCAATTTCAAGAACTCCCTTCCTCTGAGGCGTCCCATTACTCACAGGATTCCTTTCAGAAGTGTACATGAACTGGTTATTTGCAACCATGTCAATGAGTTCCTGAGCTTCTGTAGGAATTTTCTTTAGGTGAATGGATCCACCTGCAGAATGGTCTAATGACATCTTTGATAATTCAGACAGACCATCATAGAATATATCCAGGATGGTCCATTCTGAAAGCATGTCATAAGGACACTTTTTGGTTAGTTGCTTATATCTCTCCCAAGCTTCATAGAGGAATTCACCTTCTTTCTGTTTGAAGGTTTGAACATCCACTCTAAGCTTGCTAAGCTTTTGAGAAGGAAAGAACTTGGCTAAGAAAGCCGTGACCAGCTTATCCCAAGAGTTCAGGCTATCTTTAGGTTGAGAGTCCAACCATATTCTAGCTCTATCTCTTATAGCAAACGGGAAAAGCATAAGTCTGTAGACCTCAGGATCAACCCCATTGGTCTTAACAGTATCACAGATTTGCAAGAATTCAGTTAAGAATTGAAAAGGATCTTCTGATGGAAGTCCATGAAACTTGCAGTTCTGTTGCATCAGAGAAACTAATTGAGGCTTTAGCTCAAAATTGTTTGCTCCAATGGCAGGGATTGAGATGCTTCTTCCATGTAAATTGGAATTTGGTGCAGTAAAGTCACCAAGCATCTTCCTTGCATTGTTATTATTTTCGGCCATGTCTCCTTCTTTTTCGAAAATTTCTGTCAGATTTTCTCCAGAGAGTTGTGCTTTAGCTTCCCTTAGCTTCCTCTTTAGAGTCCTTTCAGGTTCAGGATCAGCTTTAACAAGAATGTTCTTATCCTTGTTCCTGCTCATATGAAAAAGAGGAGAACCCAAAAGAAAATATGGAATCCTCTATGTCATAGTATAGAGATTCCTTATGTAAGTATAAGAAGAGAAGAATAGAAGAAGGAAAAGATAAAAATTTGAACACAGAGGAGAAGAGTGGGTTCGAATTTTTGAGTAGAAGAGAAGTGTTAATAGATAAATAAATAAACAGAACGGGGTGAGAGAGAGAAGAATTCGAAAATTAAATAAATAAAATAAGAATATTTTTTTTTTGTTTTTAATTTAAAATTAAAGCTAAAATTTGAAAATATGAAAAGGAATAAAATTAAGATTAAAATTTAAAATAATTAGTTAATGAAAAGAAATTTTGAAAAAGAGGTTAGTGATTTTCGAAAATTAGAGAGAGAAAATTAGTTAGGTAGTTTTGAAAAAGATAAGAATCAAACAAAAAGATAAGATTAATTGAAAAAGATTTGAAAATCAATTTTGAAAAGATAAGAAGTTAGAAAAGATTTTGAAATTAATTTTGAAGAAGATGTGATTGAAATTTATTTTGAAAAAGATTTGAAAAAGAAATTTAAAAAGATTTGATTTTGAAAATTAAAGTTGATTACTTGACTAACAAGAAACAAAAAGATATAATTTTAAAATTTAAAGATTGAACCTTTCTTACTAGGCAAGTAACATACTTAAAATTTTTGAATCAATCACATTAATTGTTAGCATTAATTTCGAAAATATGAAATAGAAATAAGAAAAAGATTTTGAAAATCAATTTGAAATTTTCGAAAATATGAAAGAAAAAATAAAAAATATTTGATTTTTTAAAAAAAAAATTGAAAAAGATAGAATTTTTAAATTGAAAATCTGATTTGACTCATAAGAAACAACTAAATTTTTAAAACTTTTGACTAAATCAAATCAAATTTTTGAAAATTATGAGTGAAATAAGGGAAAGATATTTTTTTTATTTTTGAATTTTTAATGAGGAAAGAGAAAAACAACAAAAAGACTCAAAACATGAAAATTATGAATCAAAACACATAATGCATACAAGAACACTTTGAATGTCAAGATGAACATCAAGAACACTTTGAATGTCAAGATGAACACCAAGAACTTACTTTTGAAAATTTTTAAGAAATGAAAAACATGCAAGACACCAAACTTAAAAATTTTTAATGTTGAGACACTAACAAATTGAAAATGCATATGAGAAATAAAAAAAGATGCAAAACAAGAAAAATTAAAGATCAAACATAGAAAATCATCAAGAACAACTTGAAGATCATGAAGAACACATGCATGAGTTTTCAAAATTTTAAAGAAAAATTAAAAGCATGCAATTGACACCAAACTTACAATTTGACACTAGACTCAAATAAGAAACATCAAATTATTTTTTTGATTTTATGATTTTATAAATTTTTTGGATTTTTTGAAAATTCTTTTGAAAAGGAAAATAAGAATTTCAAAATTTTTAATATAAATTCCAGGAATCTTGCAACGTTAGTCTAAAACTCCGGTCCAGGAATTAGACATGGCTTACTAGCCAACCAAGCTTTCAGTGAAAGCTCCGGTCCAAAATACTAGACATGGCCAATGGCCAGCCAAGCTTCAACATACATAGTTCAAGCATGTGAAGAAGAAGCCTCAGTCCAAAAGAATTTAGACATGACTTTACAGCCAGCCAGGATTCAACATTTCCCATGAAATTCTAGAATTCCTTTTTAAAAATTCTGAAGAATATAAATTAATTAAAATATTTTTTTTTGAAAATTTTTTGAACATAAAAATAATATAAATAAAAAGCTTAAAATTAAAATAAAATTACATAATCTGAGCAACAAGATGAACCGTCAGTTGTCCAAACTCAAACAATCCCCGACAACAGCGCCAAAAACTTGGTGCACGAAATCGTGATCATTCATTCCTTGGTAACGGCGCTGAAAACTTAATACGCACGTTCATAATCTTAGTTCTGTGTCACAACTTCGCATAACTAACCAACAAGTGCACTGGGTCGTCCAAGTAATAAACCTTACGTGAGTAAGGGTCGATCCCACGGAGATTGTCGGCTTGAAGCAAGCTATGGTCACTTTGTAAATCTCAGTCAGGCGGATTCAAATGGTTATAGAGTTTTGATAATTAAAATATAATTAAAATATAAAATAGGATAGAGATACTCATGTAATTCATTGGTGAGAATTTCAGATAAGCGTATAGAGATGCTTTTGTTCCTTTTGAATCTCTGCTTTCCTACTGTCTTCATCAAATCATTCCTACTCTTTTCCATGAAAAGCTGTATGTTGGGCATCACCATTGTCAATGGCTACATCCCGTCCTCTCAGTGAAAATGGTCCAAAGTGCGCTGTCACCGCACGGCTAATCATCTGTCGGTTCTCGATCATACTGGAATAGGATTCAGTAATCCTTTTGCGTCTGTCACTACGCCCAGCACTCGCGAGTTTGAAGCTCGTCACAGCCATCCCTTCCCAGATCCTACTCAGAATACCACAGACAAGGTTTAGACTTTCCGGATCTCAAGAATGGCCGCCAATAATTCTAGCCTATACCACGAAGACTCTGATCTCACGATCAGAAGGCTAAGAGATACACATTCAAGCTTGTTTGCATGTAGAACGAAAGTCGTTGTCAGGCACGCGTTCATAGGTGAGAATGATGATCAGCGTCATATAATCATCACATTCATCATGTTCTTGTATGCAAATGAATATCTTAAAGAAGAAATAGGCTTGAATTGAATAGAAAAATAATAGTACTTTGCATTAATTCATGAGGAACAGCAGAGCTCCACACCTTAATCTATGGTGTGTAGAAACTCTACCATTGAAAATACGTAAGAACAAGGTCCAGGCATGGCCGAATGGCCAGCCTCCAAGGTCTAGGGAGTAAACGTCCAAAGATAGATACTTAACATGATAGTAAAAAGTTCTATTTATACTAATCTAGTTACTAGGGTTACAGAAATGAGTAAACGATGCAGAAATTCACTTCCGGGCCCACTTGGTGTGTGCTTGGGCTGAGCATTGAATCTTTCACGTGCAGAGGTCTTTCTTGGAGTTAAACGCCAGTTTGTAACCTGTTTCTGGTATTTAACTCTGCTTTGCAACCTGTTTTTGGCGTTTAACTCCAGAATAGGGTAGAAAGCTGGCGTTGAACGCCAGTTTGAATTGTCTAAACTCGAGTAAAGTATGGACTATTATATATTTCTTGAAAGCCCTGGATGTCTACTTTCTAACGCAATTGAGAGCGCGCCATTTGGACTCCTGTAGCTCCAGAAAATCCACTTTGAGTGCCGGGAGGTCAGAATCCAACAGCAACTGCAGTCCTTCTTCAACCTCTGAATCTGATTTTTGCTCAAGTCGCTCAATTTCAGCCAGAAATTACCTAAAATCACAGAAAAACACACAAACTCATAGTAAAGTCCAGAAATGTGATTTTTATTTAAAAACTAATAAAAATATACTAAAAATTAACTAAATTATACTAAAAACTATGTAAAAACAAGGCTAAAAAGCGTATAAATTATCCGCTCATCAGGCACCCATTTCCCTTTCCTTCTCCCATATCTGGCCTTCTTTTCCCTTCTGCCTTTGTCGGAGGTTGCTCCCAATTTCATCCTATTTAATTTAAAATTTTTGGGTAGATGGGGGAAGGGGAAGGTTACAGGAGGACCGTCGTTAGTATGGATCACCAGATGCGATGAAGGAACACTGGGGAGTGAACTTATATACTGCAAAACGGCTCACCAGATAATTCAGATATCGTGCCACATACGCCTTCACTACACCCATTATAACCGATGCTTTGTTTTTGGGTTTGGCACGGGAATCGAAGATATCGTAAACGTAAATTTTTAAAGCAGAGCATTGAAAAAATAATTTTAAAAACAAATTTAGAACTATATTAATGCGAAATGTTAATTTAAGCCAACATGTAATTAAATTGTTATCTCTTCTTTTTTTAATTCTTCCATGGAACTAGTTTAAAATATAAATCGTTTATTTTTCCAAAAAAAAAACGAAAACAAAGTACATTAATTACTCATTTTCTACGAAAAAAAGTATTCGAAGCAGCTTCCCACTTTACACTATATATGTGTACGTGCCCGTTAATTACAAACCCTATCCCTCCTAACGCTTCTATCCCAGTTCTTCTCTGTTGTAACTCCTTCTCTCACCTCTCTGTCTATCCTTATCTCCTTCCTTATTTTTGCCACCCTCCACTGCTCTCTCCACTGTATACTTCTGAGAAAATGTCGAAGGAGTCTGTCACCGACCATGACGGTAATCCCATTGACATCATGGAACAGCCGATGGCAAATCTGATCGACACCGTCCGAACAGATAAAAAGTCTGCAGATTGTGACCTCGTTGAGGCCGAACTTGTCAGGAGGGAGGAACATTGGGAGACTATGATTGAAAACATGTCAAATGAACTCTTCAAGGTCAAGGCCGACTGGTTAAATTTAAAGGTCAAGTTGAGGGAAAAGGAGGATCAACTGGAGGACGAGGAGAAGGCACGGCGCCGGGAGGAAAAGTTGCTGCGCAGGGCGCAGCAACAGTCTGAAGCGACCGTTCGCCGAATGTATGGCAAAGCAAACGAAATGATGGCGGAAAGCTCAAAGTGGCGTGACCTGGCACAAAGGGTCGTCGATGTCTTGGAGGTCAAGCACAAATCTTTGTCCCGTCGGGCAGGCGTTCAACCGGAGCAGAGTGAACACAGTGACAGAGGTATTTGACCTAGTGCACATGTGTGATATCTTTATGCTGTGTTGGTTTCTGTCGAGGCCTGAAGCCCTGAAAAATCTATTTGGTTTGTTTGTTAGGTCGCCCTTTTGATCTTATGAAATGCTAATTAAAACTCAGTAGCGATTATTATATCTACTTTCATCGGTTGAATATCAAAAATCTGTTTATCTTGAATTGTTAATTGGTTTATCCTTCCTCGCCAGTGACTATTACACGACAAGAACAAAATTTCTGAGTTATTTCCATTTTGATTGCCATTGATTCGGAAGATTAATGTTCTATGCTTCATAGTCAGTATAAATTCGTTTAATCCAGATGCAGTTAACTATCAATATCTTCTCATCTCCTTGCTTGTTAGTAATAATTTGAATTGATTTAAATTGAAATAAATATTCCTTAAACATACGCAAAACACGCTTTTCGATTACTCCCCATTGACTATCCGAGTTACCAGTATAAAACAAGTCATCTGAGCAGTTGATACATAATTAGGGAATTATCTTGCATTGTTAGCATTTACCGTTTCCAAATCGTGATCCGGTGCCTTTGGGTGGGCCTATTTGCTAATGCCCTTGTGAAATACTGACTGCTGGATGCGGAGGTTATGCGTCTGAGCATTATCTTTAAAACATAGTGATAATAGATCGTTTCACACATCCATCTACATTACGAATGTAATAATTTGTGTATAGCCGCATGCTTAAGCTGTATCATCATCCAAGGAATCCTCCATACCAGATCAAACTTAGGATTCTCCAAGCACAACAACAGAAACACAATAAAAATATGCGTAAATTCCAAACAAAATAGCATATAATGCTACATACTGTAATGCTAGATACGAGGAGAAGCATAAAGCCATAAACAACAAGATTCAACAACACACGTCAATAATTTAAATGCTTCGATTTTACAAAATAATAATTTAATATTGACTGTCCTTCCCAACGAAATATTTTTTTTTAGGTTGAACCAACGAAATAATTTAATTTATTCCTTTACCTTCCCAAAAATAAAATAGGTGCATTATTATTTTATTGAATAATAAAATCTCCTTAAAAAGCCACATCAAATTCTGCTGGTTAAAGGATACGTATTCATCCTCAACCAATCATATTGCACGAATGCAATTCCGGGTTCAATTGGAAAAAATGTGCATGTTAAAAATTCAACGTTTCCGTTAATTATATGCACCAGAAAAGTTGGTTTTACAAAGTATTTTATTTATTATATCCTAAGGAAATTCAAATATTTAATACTGCTGTTAGATTGTTCAGCAACTAATTATACATGCAATAACTAATTTGGTGGTCCTTTTTTTTTTAAGTCCTGGGTGTTCCTCTTCTTTGTTCAACCATGTTAGGTCTTTTTTTTGTATTGTAAAGAGGACCATACCATACCAACACTTGAGCCCATCATTGGTTTTAGAAAAAAATTATAATCTATAGGCCCATCTGGATTGAGCCAAGTCCAGCCAGCAGTGTTCCAACCTGACCCGCCCCGACCCGAAGAGAGTTCTGCCTCTCCATCGTCATTCTCTAGCCCACCTTCTCGACGCCGCTTGGATCCTTCCTTGTTGATTGTCTCCGGCAAAGCCATACGTCTACCCGAAACAACACTCCTTGTTATCAACAGCGATTGAAACCCCTTCCGGTGATGACACTATGCAGATCGTCATCCTCCGAACCAATGAGTCGCGAAAGATCCGAAATCGATTATCCTTCTCCTTTGTTGGTCTTCTCCTTCTCCAGCTTCTCCATGCCGCTTCGATCTTCTCTGGCAAACTGAATCCTCTGCCTAAACCACCACTTCTTGTTATTCGTGGGGATCGAGTGATATTCCGGCAATGACATGACGGTCGCGCAATCCTCCGAACGCATGCATTGACGCAAATGTGAGATTTAGCGATTGGGAAATTTTGCGATTACTTCCTGCAACACAAACTGCATACAGGTCACGATGGTGAGTGGCAGAATCATATGTATACGGCAAAAGACATCGACGACGTATCTCCTGCCTTCGCAGCCTAACTCCGTCGTGTCTTACTTAACAAAATACATAATCATTAACCGTAATCAATTTCAACTTAAGAATTCATAAATTTTTTTTACATAACCCCATTAGTATTCGGATCTAACAAAAATACCAGCAAGAAATTAAATTTTGCAAAACAACCCTTCTGACACAAAAACAGTCAGTAACCAATTAAAAGAGAGAAGTAATAAGTGATCTATACCGTCGAATAAAAAAAGGAGAAAGATCCAACGACTCTCGTCCTTTGACGCATCGATATGCCAAAGTTAAGTGTTATGCACACCGAAACGCCAAACACACATGGCATATGGAATCCGTGCCCGTGTTTGATATATTATAGACTGCTGTGTGTGTTTGATATATTATCGAGTGCTGAATAAATTGTTTATTAATTTATTTATTTACTTTTTCATTTTCTTTTCTTCAAATTTGTCTTCATCTATTTTATATGTTTGTTGAAGAAATCTTTTTATTATTTATTTATTTTTGAATTTAAACTTGTCTTCATGTGCTTTGTATGTTGGCTGGGCGATTTTTTTTCCTTTTTCGCTTTTTGATTTATTTATTGTTGAATTTAAATTGTCTTCATGTGCTTTGTACATTAACTGAAGGAATTTTTTTTATTGTCATCATGTTATGTATAATTATTTGAATCTGGGTCCTTAACGAAGATTAGAATGCGAACCGCCACTAAGCTATATTATCTAAAAGTCGAAAATATATTTAACATATAAACAATCACTTTACCAATTATTATACTTAAACATTAAGGTTATAATATGATTTATCTCATAATTTATAGTTTATTCTTCTGTACATTTTCTAATCATTTTTTAATCAATCTTTTTGTAAATAATATCATATTATCATAATCTGATATATTTTATAATTTTTTGAATTAACCAATAATAAAAATTAGAAGAAGATAAGAGTACTGGTTAAATTATTTCTTTCTAATATTCCTAAGATTTTATTTCAAATTTAATAATGAATTTTGATTAAACTTGACTTCATGAAAAATCTAAACAAAAAACGCGTTTCATTAATTTGTCAAAAATTAATATATTAGTTCTCACAATTACGTTGACGAGATATAGTTCATAAAATAAAGCAGACAAATATTTTAAAGACCAATAAAATTAAAATATATAAATAATAATAGATAAAGGTAATTGTTCAAAGAATAGATGATACAGGGTGTTGGTACCTTCTTTATTGGCCTTGAACTCAAACTTTGGTATCGTATATCTTTTCTCATTTTTAACATCTAATCAACCATTCTATTTTTACAAACCAATTGATTGGTGGTGACTATAAATTTCATGGGACAATTTTCTTTAAAAATGATTAATATTCTTTTCATTTATCGGTGGCTTTCGGGTCGCACAATTCCGAGCAGGGATGTTGCGATAGCTTAGCAACTCCACTAGGGATATTCTTTGTGGGTCAAACCTTATATTAATATTTTATTTTTTGTTGTTTAATTTCGTTAATCTTTTTTTTTTATTTTTTCTTGAATATCTTTTACGTTAATTCGTGTTTATATTATATATATTATCAAACTTACTCACAAGTTCTAAACCCAATCTCAACCTGTAATTTAGATAGAAAGATAAGTAGTGATACTTTGAAACCTTTGATTTTTGTACGAATATATGAAAGTTTCTTGTTCGAATTTAACATCTTTTTTTCATACGGGTAAAATTTGTTACTACTAGCCAAAATATTGGCTGAGTTCTGAGAACTGAACCGGCCATCGAATCGGTCTAGTTACTGATTTATTGGTTTATATAAGTTCAATCGGTTTGATCATAGTTGAACCGAAAAAATCGTTTTATAATAAATAATAAATAAAATATAAATAAATACATAAAAATATAATTATAGTCTAATGTAAATTTTAAAATATCATTCAAATTAAAAGTACTACATAAACCAGAATGTTATAATCACATTCAAATACAAATTCAAAAGTCAAAAAACAAAACAACCAATCAAACATAACATAGCAACATCAAAATGATCCAAGTTTGTCATCAATCATCAAAATCCTCCATAACTTGCTACAGATTTGCGTCATTGATATCATCACCTTCATTTCCACTACTTGGACCCGAAAAAACAAGTAGTGCAGCATAAAATGTACTACTACTACCACCACCACCACCTTGATCTAAATCAGCATCAATCTCATCTAACAAAATATAACACATTATCAATAAATTAATGATCAAAGCTATTGTAATTTATTGTCTGATCAATAAACTATAATACTCACCAAGTAAGTCTTCAATATTACTTGGAAGATCAGGCTCTTTTTCAACAACCTCTTCTGTCACCCAAAAATCAACCATATCAATACTTTCAATATCGATTGGATCATATTGCAACTTTTGCTTTCTTTTTTTTTTCTTTCCGTCCTAACAGATTAAATACAATATATGATAAGCTTAGTATATTAACTATACAAAATCTAATGATATGAAATGAAAGGATGAAATATATATTACCTGGATTTAAGAAGCAAATTATATGTAACATACACAATATCACTTAGCCTATCATGCTCCAATCTATTCCTTCTTGTTGTATGAATTTGATCAAAAAGACTCCAATTCCTTTCACACCCTGAAGAAGCAGTTGCTTGGCTAAGAATGCGAACTGCCATGTTTTGTAAGCATGGAGCAGAACCACCAAACAACCTCCACCATTCATCTACAAGTTACAATCCTATATCTCAAGTATTAGTTATCAAATTAAGGAAACCAAAACATAAAATAACTAAATAACTAAAGCTTATTGTCAAACAGATATTATTAACAGGTTGAAGTTTTTTTGTAGCTCGAACAGCTTCAGGCCTATCAAAGCTTTCCTTTTGATCTCTATATATGTGTATTTCTTTCATTGCCTCAACTGAATCTAAATTATTAACCTTGCAATTCAATGTAACAAGATCAAGTAAAGCTTGCATGACATTAGGTGCTTCTCTATAATTTTCAGAAAAAAGCAACCAGGATTCAAGAAATAAGCTGCTGCGTGAAGATTTTTTTTTCAAATGTTTGTCCCATCTTGAGTTGATAATCTCTGTGTAAGGTTGATATGCAGCTTTCCTATGCTTGAACATTTCTTTGATTCCATTTTCTGACCTCAGCATACCTTCATAAACAATTCCCAATGATGGTTTATCATCGGCATCTACCAACCTCAGCAATTTAATCAACGGACTCACAATTTGGCATGCAATAAAGCATTCATCCCAAAATTTATTGTCTAGGATAATTGCACTCACAGCTCTACCATTAGCACTCCTTCCTAATTTCTGTCCGGTAAAGTGTTTATCAATAACCAATGATTGTAAATCCAATTTGCGCTCAAAGATACTCATCAATGTGATGAAGACAGTGGCAAAATGAGTTGCACCTGGATGAACAATTTCCCTCCAATCAGTTCTTTGTATTAGCCAGGACAAGAACACCGTATGATTATATACAAACACGGTAATCTTCGAAGCACGTGTTGCAAGGTTAGAAATATGTGGCATGCTGCTTATATCTTTTAGAATAAGATTCAAGTAATGAGCAGCACAAGGTGACCAGTGAATATTTTCAAATTTCTTATTAATAAGCCTACCAACAGCAACATAATTCGCGGCATTATCTGTCACTACATGAACAATATTATCAGGTCCAATCCATTCAATCACCTCTAAAAACAAGTCACACAAGCTTGAAGCATTTTTAACCATACTTGAAGCATCTACAGATTTCACAAAGCACAACCTTTTCGAACAATAAACCAAAAAATTAATCAACGTTCTTTGCCTTTGATCTGTCCAACCATCAGCCATGAGAGTACATCCAGTTTCTTTCCAAGCAAACCTATAGCTATCAACAACCATTTGACACTCCCTTTTAAGATCGGCTAATAAGTTAACCCTCAATGTATCATAAGAAGGACCTTTATAACCAGGCCCAATGCCAGCAACACCATCCAACATATCTTGAAAAAAGGGTGACATAATCGCATTGAAAGGAATCTTACAATCTAAAAGCCATCTAGCCACTCGCTTATCAACTTCATGAAGCGCCTCTTTGTTTTGAAACACACTTTTTAGACTTGGTTGACTTCCCGGAATCGTTCGTGGTGCAAACATAGGAGGAGTAATGGTTTTTTCTTTCTTTTTTGGATCGCCTCCAATAACCTCCTTAGTTGGTAACTGACTCAGAGTTTGTTGTTCTTCTTGCGCTATTGCTTCATTAATTACATCCTCACACTCATCAGTACCGTCTTCGTAGAAACTTACTTTCCTTTTACTAGTTTTACTTTTCTGAATCTCTTTCAATAAACCTTCCATTTGTTTTTCTACATCATACAAGACCTTAGAATACTTCTTAATATCTCCACATATCTTTGCCAAATGCTTTTTCATTCTATTAATTCTCCCGCCCCCAAAAGTACTCAGACAAAATAAGCATTGGTAATGCGATTTTCCATTTATATTTTGTAAAGAAACATATCTCCAAGCAGGATCAGTTTTCCCCCGAACATTAGAAGTTTGTGACTGACTTTCGTTAGTCGCGGGAGGAAGAGAACATTCATTCGAAGCATGATGAGCGGATATTTTATACGCTTTTTGGGGGTATTTTCATATAGTTTTTAGTAGGATTTAGCTACTTTTTAGTATATTTTTATTAGTTTTTATGCAAAAATCACATTTCTGGACTTTACTATGAGTTTGTATGCTTTTCTGTGATTTTAGGTATTTTCTGGCTGAAATTGAGGTACCTGAGCAAAAATCTGATTTAGAGGCTGAAAAAGGACTGCAGATGCTGCTGGATTCTGACCTCTCTGCACTCGAAATAGATTTTCTGGAGCTACAGAAACCCAATTGATGCGCTCTTAATTGCTTTGGAAAGTATACATCCAGGGCTTTCCATCAATATATAATAGTCCATACTTTGCTCGAGTTTTGATCACGCAAACTGGCGTTTAAACGCCTACTTCTTGCCCTATTCTGAAGTTAAACTCCAGAAACAGGTTACAAACCAGAGTTAAATGCCACAAACAGGCTGCGACCTGGCATTTAACTCCAAGAGAAGCCTCTGCACATGTAAAGCTCAATGCTCAGCCCAAGCACACACCAAGTGGGCCCCAAAAGTGGATTTCTGCACTATCTGAACTTAGTTACTTATTTTCAGGAACCCTAGGTCAGTAGTTTAGCATAAAAACTACTTTTAGAGACTTACTATGTACCTCATGACATTTTTATACTTCACATTGTATTTTTGACGGCATGAGTCTCTAAACCCCATGGTTGGGGGGTGAGGAGCTCTGCTGTGTTTCGATGAATTAATGCAATTACTACTATTAATCATTCAATCACGCTTGTTTCTATTCTAAGATATTCACTCGCACTTCACCTTGATGAATGTGATGATCTGTGACACTCATCATCATTCTCACCT
Organism: Arachis hypogaea; assembly: GCF_003086295.3. Lineage (NCBI taxonomy): Eukaryota > Viridiplantae > Streptophyta > Magnoliopsida > Fabales > Fabaceae > Arachis > Arachis hypogaea. The sequence continues at coordinate 71,853,077 of NC_092047.1, read as the reverse complement.
ATGAACGCCTGCCTGACAACCACCTCCGTTCTATCTGCACTAGCTTGAGTGTGTATCTCTTAGCCTCCTGGTTCACGATCAGAGTCTTCGTGGTATAGGCTAGAATTATTGGCGGCCATTCTTGAGATCCGGAAAGTCTAAACCTTGTCTGTGGTATTCTGAGTAGGATCTGGGAAGGGATGACTGTGACGAGCTTCAAACTCACGACTGTTGGGCGTAGTGACAGACGCAAAAGAATCAATGGATTCTATTCCAACATGAGTGAGAACCGACAGATGATTAGCCGTGCGGTGATAGTGCATTTGGACTATTTTCCCTGAGAGGATGGATGGTAGCCATTGACAACGGTGATCCGCCAACATACAGCTTGTCATGGAAGGCGATTTGCGTGCGTGAAGAAGAAGATAGTAGGAAAGCAGAGATTCAGAAGACAGAGCATCTCCAAAACCTCAACCTGTTCTCCATTACTGCATAACAAGTATCATTCAATTCTTGTTCTTTTACTCATTCCAATTAAAACTGAGAATTTCTATTGATATCCTGACTAAGTGTTACAAGATAACCATAGCTTGCTTCAAGCCGACAATCTCCGTGGGATCGACCCTTACTCACGTAAGGTATTACTTGGACGACCCAGTGCACTTGCTGGTTAGTTGTGCGGAATTGTAAAAGTGTAATTGTGATTTCGTGCACCAAGTTTTTGGCGCCGTTTCCAGGAATTGTTCGAGTTTGGACAACTGACGGTTTACTTTGTTGCTTAGATTAGGAAAAATTTATCTGTTTAGTTTAGAGTCAGTAAAACTGCGTCTTCTATTATTGTTTTTGGTTAAAATTTTTTTAATCCTTATTTTCCTTTTCAAATTTTTCGAAAATTTTTATAAACTAATAATTGAGTTTTTCTGTTTGAGTTCAGTTTCATATTTTAAGTTTGGTGTCAATTGCATGATTTTATTTTTCTTTCAATTTTTTTTCGAATTATTAGTGCTCAGAATATAAAAAATTTTTAAGTTTGGTGTCCTTTGTGTTTCTGTTTCTTAAATTTTTTTCAAAAGTTGTTCTTAGTGTTCATCGTGATATTCAAAGTTTTCCTGTTTATTTTCTCTGTTTTGATCTAAAAATTCTAAGTTTGGTGTCATTTTGTTATTTTTCTCTTTCCTCATTAATTTCAAAAATATATTTTCTCTCTATCTAATTGAATCTTCGAAAATCTCATTCAAAAATTCAGATTTCTATTTTAAAAATTTTATTTTTTCCTGTTTTAGTTTTAAAATTTCAAAATTCAAAATCTTTTTCAAAAATCATATCCAAAGTTTTTCAAATCTTCTTAATTAAGCAATTAATTTGGTTTTCAAATTTATTTTTCCTTTTTCTTTTACTTTTCGAAATCTATATTTTAATTTCTAATTACTTTATTCTATTTTATTTTTATTTTTATTTATTCATTTTTTTTATATAATAAAAATAAAAATATATTTTATTTGCAATTCATATCAATTCCCTTTTCTCCATCATGGACTTAAGTAGAAATGAACAGTCCAGAAGGACTCTGGGGTCATATGCTAACCCCATTACTGCTGCATACGGGAGTAGTATCTGTATACCTCCCATCAGAGCAAGCAGTTTTGAGCTAAATCCTCAGCTCATTGTCATGGTTCAGCAAAATTACTAGTATTCCGGTCTTTCACAGGAAGAACCTACTGAGTTTCTGGCACAGTTCTTGCAAATTGTTGACACAGTACGTGACAAGGAAGTAGATCAGGATGTCTACAGATTATTACTGTTTTCATTTGCTGTAAAAGATCAAGCTAAGAGGTGGTTAAATAACCAACCTACAGCAAGCATAAGAACATGGAAACAGTTATCAAACAAATTTCTGAATCAATATTTCCCTCCAAAAAGGATGACACAACTAAGGCTGGACATCCAAGGCTTTAAACAAGAGGATGATGAATCCCTTTATAACGCTTGGGAAAGGTACAAAGGGATGCTAAGGAAATGCCCCTCTGAAATATTTTCAGAGTGGGTGCAGTTAGACATCTTCTACTACGGGCTTACAGAAAAAGCTCAAATATCTCTAGACCACTCAGCTGGTAGATCTATACACATGAGAAAGACTATTGAAGAGGCTCAAGAGCTTATTGATATAGTTGCTAGAAATCAGCATCTGTACATAAGTAATGAGTCCTCCATGAAAGAAGAAGCTAAGGCAGTTTCAACTGACTTTAGTCCTCAGGAACAAGTTGCTGCACTCAATCAGCAACTATCTTCTATAACAAGGCAGTTAGGAAAATTTAAGGAGATGCTATAAGAAACCAAAAATGCTAACAAGGATATGGAATCACAATTGAGTCAGACAAAACAGCAGTTATCAAAACAGATAACAGAGGGGTGCCAAGCAGTTCAATTAAAAAGTGGAAAAATATTAAATATCTCAACTCAAAGCAGCAGAAAGCCAAGAAAGGAACAGCTGACAGAGGATGAACAACCTGCTACCCAAAATCCCACTGAGGACAGTAAGAGCCCAGAGAGGATAAGTCTGGCGATCAAACGCCAGAAACAGGTAAAAAACTAGCGTTAAACTCCCAATCCATGTCCAGTTCTGGCGTTCAAACGCCAAAAAAGGGTAGGAATCTGGCGTTAAACGCCCAATCCATGTCCAGTTCTGGCGTTCAAACGCCAGTGAGGGATCAGACACCTACAAGTGCTGATAATAACTCCCTCAAGAAGGCTTCTCAACCTGCCTCTGTAGGAAATAAACCTGCAGCAACTAAGGTTGAAGAATATAAAGCCAAAATGCCTTATCCTCAGAAACTTTGCCAAGTAGAACAGGATAAACAATTTGCCCGCTTTGCAGACTATCTCAGGACTCTTGAAATAAAGATTCTGTTTGCAGAGGCACTTGAGCAAATACCCTCTTATGCTAAGTTCATGAAAGAGATCTTAAGTCATAAGAAGGATTGAGAGAAACAGAAAAAGTTTTTCTCACTGAAGAATGCAGTGCAGTCATCCTAACAAGCTTACCAAAAAAGCTTAAGGATCCCGGAAGCTTTATCATACCTTGCACATTAGAGGGTACTTGTACCAAGATAGCTTTATGTGACCTTGGGGCAAGTATCAATCTAATCCCTACATCCACTATCAGAAAGCTTGGCTTGACTGAAGAGGTCAAACCAACCCGGATATGTCTTCAACTTGCTGATGGCTCCATTAAATATCCATCAGGCATAATTGAGGACATGATTGTCAAGGTTGCGCCATTTGCCTTTCCCACTGACTTTGTAGTGCTGAAGATGGAGGAGCACAAGAGTGCAACTCTCATTCTAGGAAGACACTTCCTAGTAACTGGGCGAACCCTCATTGATGTCCAAAAAGGGGAAGTGACTTTAAGAGTCAATGAGGATGAATTCAGGCTGAATGCTGTTGAGGCAATGAAGCATCCAGACACATCAAAAGACTGCATGCGTGTTGATATTATTGACTCCCTGGTAGAGGAGATCAATATGGCTGAGAGTCTCAAATCAGAGCTAGAGGATATTTTTAAAGATGTTCAGCTGATGAGCGGATAATTTATACGCTTTTTGGCATTGTTTTTAGGTAGTTTTTAATATGTTTTAGTCACTTTTTATTATATTTTTATTAGTTTTTAAATAAAAATCACATTTCTGGACTTTACTATGAGTTTGTGTGTTTTTCTGTGATTTCAGGTAATTTCTGGCTGAAATTGAGGGAGAGCTGAGCAAAAATCTGATTCAGGCTGAAAAAGGACTGCTGATGCTGTTGGATTCTGACCTCCCTGCACTCGGAATGGATTTTTTAGAGCTATAGGAGTCCAATTGGCACGCTCTTAATTGCGTTGGAAAGTAGCCATCCAGGGCTTTCCAGCAATATATAATAGTCCATACTTTGCTCAAGGATAGACGACGTAAACTGGCGTTAAACGCCAGTTCCATGTTGCATTCTGGCGTTAAACGCCAGAAATAGGTTACAAGTTGGAGTTAGACGCCAGAAACAGGTTACAACCTGGCGTTTAACTCTAGAAACAGCCTAGGCACGTGTAAAGCTCAAGTCTCAATCCCAGCACACACCAAGTGGGCCCCAGAAGTGGATTTCTGCACTATTTATCATAGTCTACTCATTTTCTGTAAACCTAGGTCACTAGTTTTGTATTTAAACAGCTTTTAGAGATTTATTTTGTATCTCATGACATTTTTAGATCTGAACTTTGTACTCTTTGATGGCATGAGTCTCTAAACTCCATTGTTGGGGGTGAGGAGCTCTGCTGTGTCTCGATGAATTAATGCAATTATTTCTGTTTTCTATTCAAACACGCTTGTTTCTATCTAAGATGTTCATTCGCACTTTAATATGATGGATGTGATGATCCGTGACACTCATCACCATTCTCAACCTATGAACGTGTGCCTGACAACCACCTCCGTTCTACCTTCGATTGAATGAGTATCTCTTGGGTTCCTTAATCAGAATCTTCGTGGTATAAGCTAGAATCCATTGGCAGCATTCTTGAGAATCTGAAAAGTCTAAACCTTATCTGTGGTATTCCGAGTAGGATTCAGGGATTGAATGACTGTGACAAGCTTCAAACTCACAAGGGTTGGGCGTAATGACAGATGCAAAAGGATCAATGGATCCTATTCCAGCATGAGTGAGAACCGACAGATGATTAGCCGTGCGGTGACAGCGCACCTGGACCATTTTTACTGAGAGGACAGATGGTAGCCATTGACAACGGTGATCCACCAATACACAGCTTGCCATAGAAGGATCCTTGCGTGCGTGAAGAAGAAGACAGGGGGAAAGCAGAGATTCAGAAGACAAAGTATCTCCAAAACTCCAACATATTCTCCATTACTGCATAACAAGTATTTAATTCATGCTCTTTTATTTTTTGCAATCCAAACTGATAATTATAATTGATATCCTGACTAAGAATTACAAGATAACCATAGATTGCTTCAAGCCAACAATCTCCGTGGGATTCGACCCTTACTCACGTAAGGTATTACTTGGACGACCCAGTGCACTTACTGGTTAGTGGTACGAGTTGTGAAAAGTGTGATTCACACTTCGTGCACCAAGTTTTTCGCGCCGTTGCCGGGGATTGTTCGAGTTTGGACAACTGACGGTTTATTTTGTTTCTTAGATTAGGAAAAATTTTTCTTTTTGGTTTAGAGTCTTCTATTATTATTTTTGGTTGAAATTTCTTTTTTTTTAAATCCTTATTTTTTCTTTTTAAATTTTTCGAAAATTTTATAAACTGATAATTGAGTTTTTCTATTTGAGTTTAGTTTCATATTTTAAGTTTGGTGTCAATTGCATTTTTTTATTTTATTTTATTTTATTTTCTTTTAAATTTTCGAATTTGTGTTCATTGTTCTTTCTTAATCTTCAAGTTGTTCTTGTTTATTTTCCTTGTTTGATCTTTTGTTTGTCTTGTTTTGTGTGTTTTCTTGTTTTTCTTGGGCTTTTTCGAATTTTTAGTTTCAAAAAATTTTTATTTATTAAATATCTTGTTAAAACACGTTAAATTTATAGCTCAATTGGCTAGAGCGTTGTGCATATGTTCTTGGTAATTGGCTATCTTTTTTTAAAAAACTTTTTCAAAAATAATTTTTATTTAAATAAATCTTGTGCCAAACTTTAAGTTTGGTGTTCTCCTGTTAACTTTTCTTTAGTTTTCAAAAATTTTATTTTGGTTTTCTAAAAATTTTAAGTTTGGTGTTCTTTCTTCATGTTCTTGTTGTTCTTGTGAATCTTCAAAGTGTTCTTGAGTCTTCCTTGTGTTTTGATCTTAAAATTTTTAAGTTTGGTGTTCTTTGGTGTATGTTTACAAAGCACTTCCCTAAGTTTCCAAGGAAATACAATCGAATAGGAGAAGAAGAAAAAGATACCATTTGAGAAATACAATTGAGATTTGTGGATTTATCAATCATTATAGACGAACAAAAATAGAGTGACATCAGTAAGAAATCAATTCATCACCTATGACAACTATCCATCCTATGGTTCAAAATCAACAGATTTTTTGAGCAACTCGTAAGTTGAGTAAAATAATCCAAAAAGAATTTCAAATTATTTTTTTATTTTTCTTCAAATCCAAAGAATTCTTATTATTTTATACGTAGGTCATCGATTTCGCATTGTATAAATTGTATAAAAAAAAGAGGGGGGGTGAGAAAAAGATTCACTTTTTGTTCCCTCCAAAATTTTCGAAAACAAGGAGCATTAGATCTAAAAAATTTTAAGTTGTGTGTCTTTTGTGTGTTTTTCTTTTTCATCATAAATTTCAAAAATAAAAAAATATATCTTCTCTAACTATTTTTGAGCAAATATTTCAAAATTTTTTTCAAAAAAATTCAGATTTTTATTTTAAAATATCTTTTTCAAAATTTTATCTTATCTTATTTCAAATTTCAAATTTCAAAATTTTTTAATTTAAATTCCTTATCTTCTCTTACCTAGCTTATCTAATCTTTTCTAATCTCAAATCTTAAAATCAAATCTTTTTCATATCTTTTCTCTTTTTTTATTTTATTTTATTTTCTTACAAGTATCATTAATTTTAAGACATATCTTTTTCAAAACTTCCTAACCAATTTCTCTCTCTTCATCTTTTTCGAAAATTCTCACCCACATCTTTTTCAAATCTTTTTTAATTAATTAATTTAGTTTTCAATTTTCTTTTATTTCTTTTTCTTCTAATTTTCGAAATTATAGTCAATTTTTTATTTATTTTATTTTATTTTAATTTCGGTTTTCAAAAAATAAAAAAGTTTAAAAAAATATTTTATTTGTAATTCACAACATCTCCCTTTCTCCATCATGGACCTAAGTGGAAATGAACAGAAGGACTCTGGGGTCATATGCTAACCCCACTACTGCTTCATATGGGAGTAGTATCTGTATACCCTCCATCGGAGTCAGTAGTTTTGAGTTGAATCCTTAGCTCATTATCAAGGTGCAGCAAAGTTGCCAGTATTCTGGTCTTCCACAGGAAGAACTTATAGAGTTTCTGGTATAGTTTTTACAAATTGCTAACACAGTACATGATAATGAAGTAGATCAGGATGTCTACAGATTATTACTGTTTTCATTTGCTGTAAAAGACCAAGCTAAGAGGTGGTTAAATAACCAACCTAAGGCTAGCATAAGGACATGGAAACAGCTGTTAGAAAAATTCTTGAATCAATATTTCCCTCCAAAACGGATAACACAGCTAAGGCTGAACATCCAAGGTTTTAAACGAGGAGATAATGAATCTCTTTATGATGCCCGGGAGAGATACAGAGAGATGCTAAGAAAATGCCCCTCTGAGATGTTTTCAGAGTGGGTGCAGTTAGACATCTTCTATTATGGGCTTACAGAGAAAGCTCAGATGTCTTTGGACCACTCAGCTGGTGGATCTATACACATGAAAAAGACAATTGAAGAAGCTCAAGAGCTCATTGATACAGTTGCCAGAAATCAGCATCTGTACCTAAGTAGTGAGTCTTCCATGAAAGAAGAGGCTAAAACAGTAACTGTTGAACTCAGTCCTGCAGAACAAGTTACTGAATTCAATCAGCAATTAGATTTTCTAACAAAACAGCTAGCCGAATTCAAGGAGATACTACAAGACACAAGAATGGCTAATATGAATATGGAAGTACAGTTGAAGCAAACAAAACAGCAGTTATCAAAACAAATAACAGAAGAGTGCCAAGCAGTTCAATTAAGAAGTTGGAAAACATTAAATACCTCACTTCAAAGCAGCAGGAAGCCAAGAAATGAACAAACTGCTACCCAAAATCCCTCTGAGGACAGTAAAGGCCCAGAGAGGAATAATTATGGCGCTCAAACGCCAGAAAAGGGTGAAGAGCTGGCGTTAAACGCCCAACCCATGCTCAGTTCTGGCGTTCAAACGCCACAAACAGGCAAGGAGTTGGCGTTAAACGCCCAAATGGAAGCTGGTGTACGAAATCGTGATCATTCCATTCCTTGGTAACAGCGCTAAAAACTCAATACGCACGTTCATGATCTTATATCTGTTTCACAACTTCGTACAACTAACCAGCAAGTGCACTGGGTCGTCCAAGTAATAAACCTTACGTGAGTAAGGGTCGATCCCACGAAGATTGTCAGCTTGAAGCAAGCTATGGTCACCTTGTAAATCTCAGTCAGGCGGATTAAATTGTATTAAGAAATTATAGTGGATGAAAATAAATAAAATATAAAATAGGATAGTGGTACTTATGTAATTCATTGGTGAGAATTTCAGATAAGCGTATAGAGATGCTTTCGTCCCTCTGAACCTCTGCTTTCCTGCTGTCTTCTCCAATCAATCCTACTCCTTTCCATGGCAAGCTTTATGTAGGGCATCACCGTTGTCAATGGCTACATCCCATCCTCTCAGTGAAAAAGGTCCAAATGCTCTGTCACGGCACGGCTAATCATCTGTCGGTTCTCGATCATACTGGAATAGGATCCATTGATCCTTTTGCGTCTGTCACTACGCCCAGCACTCGCGAGTTTGAAGCTCGTCACAGCCATCCCTTCCCGAATCCTACTCGGAATACCACAGACAAGGTTTAGACTTTCCAGATCTCAGGAATGGCCATCCATGGGTTCTAACTTATACCACGAAGACACTAATAACTCGGACTCGGTCTCCTGTATTAGATATCCAAGAGATATCCATTCAATCTAAGGTAGAACGGAAGTGGTTGTCAGGCACGCGTTCATAAGTTGAGAATGATGATGACTGTCACGTTCATCACATCCAGCATGTTGAAGTGCGAATGAATATCTTAGAAGCGGAATAAGTTGAATTGAATAGAAAAACAGTAGTACTTTGCATTAATCTTTGAGGAACAGCAGAGCTCCACACCTTAATCTATGGTGTGTAGAAACTCTACCGTTGAAAATACATAAGTGATGAAGGTCCAGCCATGGCCGAGAGGCCATCCCCCAAACGTAATCAAAGGATCAAAAGATAATCCAAAGATGTTCCAATGATATAAATACAATAGTAAAAAGTCCTATTTATACTAAACTAGTTACTAGGGTTTACAAAAATAAGTAAATGATGCAGAAATCTACTTCCGGGGCCCACTTGGTGTGTGCTTGGGCTGAGCTTGAAGTTTACACGTGGAGAGGTCATTCTTGGAGTTGAACGCCAGTTTGTAACGTGTTTCTGGTATTGAACTCCACTTTGCAACTTGTTTCTGGTGCTGAATGCCAGACTGCAACATGGAACTGGCGTTCAATGCCAGTTTGCATCATCTAAACTCGAGAAAAGTATAGACTATTATATATTTCTGGAAAGCCCTAGATGTCTACTTTCCAACGCAATTGGAAGCGCACCATTTGGAGTTCTGTAGCTCCAGAAAATCCACTTTGAGTGCAGAAAGGTCAGAATCCAACAGCATCTGTAGTCCTTCTTCAACCTCTGAATCTGATTTTTGCTCAAGTCCCTCAATTTCAGCCAGAAAATATCTGAAATCATAGAAAAACACACAAACTCATATTAAAGTCCAGAAATGTGATTTTTAATTAAAAACTAATAAAAATATAATGAAAACTAATTAAATCATACTAAAAACATACTAAAAACAATGTCAAAAAGCGTATAAATTATCCGCTCATCACAACACCAAACTTAAATTGTTGCTTGTCCCCAAGCAACTGAAAATAAAATAGGATAAAAAGAAGATAATATACTATAAATTCTAAAATATCAATGAAACATAGCTCCAATCAGATAAGCGGGACTTGTAGCTTTTTACCTCTTGAATAGTTTTGGCATCTCACTTCCTCCATTGAAGTTCAGAATGATTGGCATCTATAGGAACTCAGAATTCAGATAGTGTTATTGATTCTCCTAGTTCAGTATGTTGATTCTTGAACACAGCTACTTTATGAGTCTTGGTCGTGGCCCTAAGCACTTTGTTTTCCAGTATTACCACCGGATACATAAATGCCACAGACACATAACTGGGTGAACCTTTTCAGATTGTGACTCAGCTTTGCTAAAGTCCCAAATTAGAGGTGTCCAGGGTTCTTAAGCACACTCTTCTTTTGCTTTGGACCTTGACTTTAACCGCTCAGTCTCAAGTTTTCATTTGACACCTTCACGCCACAAGCACATAGTTAGGGACAGTTTGGTTTAGCCGCTTAGGCCAGGATTTTATTCCTTTAGGCCCTCCTATCCACTGATGATGAAAGCCTTGGATCCTTTTTATTACCCTTGCCTTTTGGTTTTAAGGGTTACTGGTTTTTTGCTCTTGCCTCTTGGTTTTAAGAGCTTTTGGCTTTTTCTGCTTGCTTTTTTTTCTCTTTTTTTTTCGCCATTTTTTTTCTCTTTTTTTTTCCTGCAAGCTTTTTGTATTCACTATTTTTTCTTGCTTCAAGAATCATTTTTATGATTTTTCAGATTATCAAATAACATTTCTCCTTTTCATCATTCTTTCAAGAGCCAACATATTTAACATTCATAAACAACAACTTTAAAAGACATATGCACTGTTCAAGCATTCATTCAGGAAACAAAAAGTATTGTCACCACATCAAGATAATTAAACTAGTTTCAAGGATGAATTCAAAACCATGTACTTCTTGTTCTTTTGTAATTAAAACATTTTTCATTCAAGAGAGGTGATGGATTCATAGGACATTCATAACTTTAAGGCATAAACATTTAAATACTAATGATCATGAAGACACAAACATAAAGCATAATAAACAAAAAATAGTAAAAATAAATAGACAAGGAGATTAAGGAATGAGTCCACCTTAGTGAGGGTGGCGTTTTCCTCTTCTTGGAGAACCAATGGTGCTTTTGAGCTCCTCTATGTCTCTTCCTTGTCTTTGTTGTTCCTCCCTCATAGCTCTTTGATCTTCTCTAACTTCATGGAGGATGATGGAATGCTCTTGGTGCTCCATCCTTAGTTGTCCCATGTTGGAACTTAATTCACCTAGGAAAGTGTTGATTTGTTCCCAATAGTTTTGTGGAGGAAAGTGCATCCCTTGAGGCATCTCAGGGATTTCATGGTGAGGAATTTCCTCATGCTCATGTTGAGGTCCATGCTCTCTTGTTTGCTCCATCCTTTTCTTAGTGATGGGCTTATCCTCTTCAATGAGGATGTCTCCCTCTATGTCAATTCCAGCCGAATTGCAGAGGTGGCAAATGAGATGAGGAAAGGCTAACCTTTCCAAATTAGAGGACTTGTCAGCCACTTTGTAGAGTTCTTGAGTTATAATCTCATGAACTTCCACTTCCTCCCCAATCATGATGCTGTGGATCATGATGGCCCGGTCTATAGTAACTTCAGACCGGTTGCTAGTAGGAATGATTGAGCGTTGAATGAACTCCAACCATCCTCTAGCTACTGGTTTGAGGTCAAGCCTTCTTAGTTGAACTGGCTTACCTTTTGAGTCAATTTTCTATTGAGCTCCTTCCACACATATGTCCATGAGGACTTGGTCCAACTTTTGATAAAAGTTGACTCTTCTAGTGTAGGGGCGTGCGTTCTCTTCCATTATTGGTAGGTTGAACGCCAACCTTACATTTTTCGGACTGAAATCTAAGTATTTCCCCCGAACCATGGTGAGCCAATTCTTTGGGTTCGGGTTCACACTTTGATCATGGTTTCTAATGACCCATGTGTTTGCATAGAACTCTTGAACCATTAAGATCCCGACTTGTTGAATGGGGTTGGTGAGGACTTCCCAACCTCTTCTTTGGATCTCAAGTCGGATCTCCGGATACTCATTCTTTTTGAGTTTGAAAGGAACCTCAGGGATCACTTTTTTCTTGGCCACAACTTCATAGAAGTGGTCTTGATGAACCTTAGAGATGAATCTCTCCACCTCCCATGACTTAGAAGTGGAAGCAATTGCCTTCCCTTTCCTCTTTCTAGAGGTTTCTCTGGCCTTTGGTGCCATGAATGGTTATGGAAAAACAAAAAGCAATGCTTTTTACCACACCAAACTTAAAATGTTTGCTCGTCCCCGAGCAAAAGAAGAGAGAAAGAAGTAGAAGAAGAAGAGAAATGGAGGAGAGGGAGAGAAAGTTGGTTTCGGCCAAGGGGTGAAGAGAGGGTTGTGTTGTGTGAAAATGAAGAGGGAATGAGGGGTTAGGGTTCGGCCATTTAGGGTTGGGTTTGGAAGGAAAATTATTTTGAATTTAAAGGTAGGTGGGATTTTTGGGGAAGAGAGGATGGATGTGAGTGGTGAAGAGGTGATGGAAAAGAGTGATTGAGTTGATTGGTGAGGGGTATTTGGGGAAGAGTGATATGAAAAGGTGTGTAGAGGAGAGAAGAAAGGTAAGTGAGGATCCTGTGGGGTCTACAGATCCTGAGGTGTTTGAGGATTTCTCATCCCTTCACCTTTGAGGCGTGTAAAATGCCCTATATATTCAATCCTGGCGTTTAACGCCAGACTGCAGCATGTTTCTGGCGTTAAACGCCACTTCCATGCTTGTTTTGGGCGTTCAACGCCAGTCTGCAGCATGTTTCTGGCGTTGAACGCCAGTATGGTGCATGTTTCCGGCGTTAAACGCCAGTCTGATGCTTGTGTCTGGCGTTTAACACCAGCTTTCCTCTGGGTGCAATCCTGGCGTTTAAACGCCAGACTGCTGCTTGTTTCTGGCGTTTAACGCCAGTTTTATGCTCTGTTCTGGCGTTAAACGCCAGCCAGATGCTCCTTACTGGCGTTTAAACGCCAGTGAGCCCTTCCTCCAGGGTGTTCTGTTTTCAATGCTATTTTTCATTCTGTTTTTGATTTTTCAATAGTTTTTGTGACTCCACATGATCATCAACCTAGTAAATCATGAAATAACAAAGAAAAAATAAAATAAAATATATTAAATAACATTGGGTTGCCTCCTAACAAGCGCTTCTTTAATGTCAATAGCTTGACGGTGGGCTCTCACTGAGCCACACAGGTGATCAGGTCAATTTTATAGATTCCCAACACCAAACTTAGAGTTTGGATGTGGGGATTCAACACCAAACTTAGAGTTTGGCTGAGGCCTCCCAACACCAAACTTAGAGTTTGATTGTGGGGGCTTTGTTTGACTCTGTACTGAGAGAAGCTTTTCATGCTTCCTCTCCATGGTTACAGAAGGAGGATCTTGAGTTTTAAACACAAGGTAGTCCTCATTCAGTTGAAGGACCAACTATCCTCTGTCCACATCAATCACAGCTCTTGCTGTGGCTAGGAAGGATCTTCCAGGGATGATGGATTCATCTTCTTCCTTCCCAGTGTCTAGGATTATGAAATCAGCAGGGATGTAAAGGTCTTCAACCTTTACTAACATGTCCTCTACTAGTCCATAAGCCTATTTTCTTGAGTTGTCTACCATCTCTAGTGAGATTCTAGCAGCTTGCACCTCAAAGATTCCCAATTTCTCCATTATAGAGAGGGGCATGAGGTTTATCCCTGATCCAAGGTCACATAGAGCCTTCTCAAAAGTCATGGTGCCTATGGTACAAGGTATTAAGAACTTTCCAGGATCCTGTTTCTTCTGAGGCAATCTCAGTCGATCCAGACCACTCAGTTCATTGGTGAGCAAGGGAGGTTCATCTTCCCAAGTCTCATTACCAAATAATTTGGCGTTCAGCTTCATGATTGCACCAAGGTACTTGGCAACTTGCTCTTCAGTAACATCCTCATTCTCTTCAGAAGAAGAATATTCATCAGAGCTCATGAATGGCATAAGGAGGTTCAATGGAATCTCTATGGTCTCTAGATGAGCCTTAGAGTCCTTTGGTTCCTCAAAGAGAAACTCCTTGTTGATCACTGGACGTCCCAGGAGGTCTTCCTCACTGGGATTCACGTCCTCTTCCTCCCTTGTAGGTTCGGCCATGATTGATATATCAATGGCCTTGCACTCTCTCTTTGGATTCTCTTCTGTATTGCTTGGGAGAGTACTGGGAGGGGTTTCAGTGATTTCTTTACTCAGCTGGCCCACTTGTGCTTCCAAATTTCTAATGGAAGACCTTGTTTCATTCATGAAACTCACTGTGGCCTTAGATAGATCAGAGACTAAATTTGCTAAGCTAGATGGATTCTGCTCAGAATTCTCTGTCTGTTGCTGAGTGGATGATAGAAAAGGTTTACTATTGTTAAAACTGTTTCTTCCACCATTATTAAAGCCTTGTTGAGGCTTTTGTTGATCCTTCCATGAGAAATTTGGATGATTTCTCCATGAGGGGTTATAGGTGTTTCCATAAGGTTCACCCATGTAATTCACCTCTGCTATTGCAGGGTTCTCAGGATCATAAGCTTCTTCTTCAGAAGATGCCTCTTGAGTACTGTTGGATACAGCTTGCATTCCATTCAGACTCTAAGAAATCATATTGACTTGCTGAGTCAATATTTTATTCTGAGCCAATATAGCATTCAGAGTGTCAATTTCAAGAACTTCCTTCTTCATAGGCGTCCCATTATTCACAGGATTCCTTTCAGAAGTGTACATGAACTGGTTATTAGCAACCATGTCAATGAGTTCTTGAGCTTCTGCAGGCGTTTTCTTTAGGTGAATGGATCTACCTGCAGAATGGTCTAGTGACATCTTTGATAACTCAGACAGACCATCATAGAATATATTCAGAATGGTCCATTCTGAAAGCATGTCAGAAAGACACTTTTTGGTCAGTTACGTGTACCTCTCCCAAGCTTCATAGAGGGATTCTCCTTCTTTTTGTCTGAAGGTTTGAACATCCACTCTAAGCTTACTAAGATTTTGAGGAGGAAAAACTTGGCTAAGAAAGCCGTGACCAGCTTATCCCAAGAGTTCAGGCTATCCTTAGGTTGAGAGTCCAACCATACTCTAGCTCTGTCTTTTACAACAAACGGGAAAAGCATAAGCCTGTAGACCTCGGGATCAACCCCATTGGTCTTAACAGTATCACAGATCTGTAAGAATTCAGTCAAGAACTGAAAAGGATCTTCAGATGGAAGTCCATGAAACTTGCAGTTCTGCTGCATCAGAGAAACTAATTGAGGTTTCAGCTCAAAGTTGTTTGCTCCAATGGCAGGGATGGAAATGCTTCTTCCATGTAAATTGGAATTAGGTGCAGTAAAGTCACCAAGCATCCTCCTTGCATTATTATTATTTTTGGTTGCCATCTCCTCTTCTTGTTCGAAAATTCCTGTAAGGTTGTCTCTGGATTGTTGTATTTTAGCTTCTCTTAGTTTTCTCTTCAGAGTCCTTTCAGGTTCTGGATCAGCTTCAACAAGAATGCTCTTTTCCTTGTCCCTGCTCATATGAAAGAAAAGAGAACAAGAAATGAAGAGGAATCCTCTATGTTAAAGTAAAGAGGTTCCTTATTGTTAGTAGAAGAAGAAAAGAATGTAATGTAAGGAAGAGAAGAGGAAAAACTCGAACACAGAGAGGAGGATGTGGTTTGAATTTTTGGGTGGAAGAAAAGTGTTAGTAGATGAATAAATAAATAGAAGGAGATGAGAGAGAGGGAATTTCAAAATTTAATTAAAATAAAAATTGAAATTGAAAGTTAGATTTCGAAAATTAAAGTTGAAATTAAATTAAAATTAAAACAATTAGTTAATTAAAAAGGAATTTTGAAAAAGGAGAGAGGGAATTTTCGAAAATAAGAGAGAGAGGATTAGTTAGGTAGTTTTGAAAAAGATATGATTGAAACAAAAAGATAAGATTGATTGAAAAAGTTTTGAAATTTGTTTTTGAAAAAGATATGATTGAAATTTAAAAAGATATGACTGAAACAAAAAGATAAGATTTGAAATTCAATTTTAAAAAGATAAGAAGTTAGAAAAGATTTTGAAATTGAATTTGAAAAAGATATGATTGAAATTTTAATTTGAAAAAGATTTGAAAAGAAAATTAAAAAGATTTGATTTTGAAAACTAAAGTTGATTACTTGACTAACAAGAAACTAAAAAGATATGATTCTAGAGTTTAAACATTGAATCTTTCTTAATAAGCAAGTAACAACTTGAAATTTTTCAATCAATCATATTAAATGTTAGTATTAATTTTGAAAATCATGGAATAAAGATAAGAAAAAGATTTTTGAAAATTAATTTAAAAAATTTCGAAATTATTAAGGAAAATTTGAAAAAGATTTGATTTTTTTGAAAAAGTTTTGAAAAAGATAAGATTTTTAAATTGAAAATTTGATTTGACTCATAAGAAACAACTAGATTTTAAAAAAATTTTGAAAAAGTAAAGTCAAATTTTCGAAAATTTATGAGTGAAAAAGGGAAAGATATATTTTTTTGATTTTTGAATTTTTAATGAAGAAAAAGAAAAACATGAAAAAGACTCATAACATAAAAATTATGAATCAAAACACACAATGCATGCAAGAACACTATGAATGTCAAGATGAACATCAAGAACACTTTGAAGATCAAGATGAACATCAAGACTTATTTTTGAAAATTTTTAAGAAAAGAAAAACATGCAAGATACCAAACTTAAAAAATTTTACTCTTTAGACATTAGTAATTCAAGAATGCATATGAAAAACGAGGAAAGACACAAAACAAGAAAATATGAAGATCAAACAAGAAGACTTACCAAGAACAACTTGAAGATCATGAAGAACACTATGAATGCATGAATTTTCGAAAATTTTTAGAAAAATAAAAATATGCAATTGACACCAAACTTAAAAATTGACTCTAGACTCAAACAAGAAACACAAAATATATTTTTGATTTTATGATTTTGTAAATTTTTTTTTTTGGATTTTTGTATATTTTTATTTTTCGAAAACATATAGGGAAAAGGAAGCAATGAATTCAAAGTCCTCAATCAAGATTCTAGGAATCATACCAGGTTAGTCTAAAGCTTGATGGCCAGCCAAACTTCAGCATACCATTTTGAAACTTTAGAATTCATTCTTAAAAATTTTTAAATAATTTTCGAAAAAAAAGGGAAAAATTTTTTTGAAAGATTTTTTTGAAGAAATTTTTTTGAAAATAAAACAAAAAGAAAATTACCTAATCTGAGCAACAAGATGAACCGTCAGTTGTCCAAACTCGAACAATCCCCGACAACGGCGCCAAAAACTTGGTGTGCGAAATCGTGATCATTCCATTCCTTGGTAACGGTGCTAAAAACTCAATACGCATGTTCATGATCTTATATCTGTTTCACAACTTCGTACAACTAACCAGCAAGTGCACTGGGTCGTCCAAGTAATAAACCTTACGTGAGTAAGGGTCGATAATTTCAGATAAGCGTATAGAGATGCTTTCGTCCCTCTGAACCTCTGCTTTCTTGCTGTCTTCATCCAATCAATCCTACTCCTTTCCATGGCAAGCTTTATGTAGGGCATCACCGTTGTCAATGGCTACATCCCATCCTCTCAGTGAAAAAGGTCCAAATGCTCTGTCACGGTACGACTAATCATCTGTCGGTTCTCGATCATACTGGAATAGGATCCATTGATCCTTTTGTGTCTGTCACTACGCCCAGCACTCGCGAGTTTGAAGCTCGTCACAGCCATCCCTTCCCGGATCCTACT
This sequence comes from Arachis hypogaea, assembly GCF_003086295.3. Classification (NCBI taxonomy): domain Eukaryota; kingdom Viridiplantae; phylum Streptophyta; class Magnoliopsida; order Fabales; family Fabaceae; genus Arachis; species Arachis hypogaea. Next base: position 71,835,564 of record NC_092047.1, on the reverse strand, counting down.
CAGAATACCACAGACAAGGTTTAGACTTTCCGGATCTCAGGAATGGCCATCCATGGGTTCAAACTTATACCACGAAGACACTAATAACTCGGACTCGGTCCCCTGTATTAGATATCCAAGAGATATCCATTCAATCTAAGGTAGAACGGAAGTGGTTGTCAGGCACGCGTTCATAAGTTGAGAATGATGATGACTGTCACGATCATCACATCCAGCATGTTGAAGTGCGAATGAATATCTTAGAAGCGGAATAAGTTGAATTGAATAGAAAAACAGTAGTACTTTGCATTAATCTTTGAGGAACAGCAAAGCTCTACACCTTAATCTATGGTGTGTAGAAACTCTACCGTTGAAAATACATAAGTGATGAAGGTCCAGCCATGGCCGAGAGGCCATCCCCCAAACGTAATCAAAGGATCAAAAGATAATCCAAAGATGTTCCAAAGATATAAATACAATAGTAAAAAGTCCTATTTATACTAAACTAGTTACTAGGGTTTACAAAAATAAGTAAATGATGCAGAAATCCACTTCCGGGGCCCACTTGGTGTGTGCTTGGGCTGAGCTTGAAGTTTACACATGGAGAGGTCATTCTTCGAGTTGAACGCCAGTTTGTAACGTGTTTCTTGCGTTGAACTTCACTTTGCAACTTGTTTCTGGCGCTGAACGCGAGACTGCAACATGGAACTGGCGTTCAACTCCAGTTTGCATCATCTAAACTCGGGCAAAGTATGGACTATTATAAATTGATGGAAAGCCCTGGATGTCTACTTTCCAACGCAATTGGAAGCGCACCATTTGGAGTTTTGTAGCTCCAGAAAATCCACTTTTAGTGCAGGGAGGTCAGAATTTAACAGCATCTGCAGTCCTTCTTCAACCTCTGAATCTTATTTTTGCTCAGGTCCCTCAATTTCAGCCAGAAAATACCTGAAATCATAGAAAAACACACAAAGTCATAGTAAAGTCCAGAAATGTGATTTTTAATTAAAAACTAATAAAAATATAATGAAAACTAATTAAATCATACTAAAAACATACTTAAAACAATGCCAAAAAGCGTATAAATTATCCGCTCATTAGAAGCTCAGTTCTGGCGTTCAAACGCCATAAACAGGTAAGGAGTTGGCGTCCAATGCCAATCCAGCTTCCAACCCTGGCATTCAAATGCCAGTGAGAGATCAGACACACACACGTGCTGATAACAACCCCTCTAAAAAGGCTTCTCCAACCTCCTCTGTAGGAAATAAACCTGCAGCAACCAAGGTTGAGGAATATAAAGCCAAGATGCCTTATCCTCAAAAACTCCGCCAAGAGGAGCAGGATAAGCAATTTTCTCGCTTTGCAGACTATCTCAGGACTCTTGAAATAAAGATTCCATTTGCAGAGGCACTTGAGCAAATACCCTCTTACGCCAAGTTCATGAAAGAGATCTTGAGTCATAAGAAGGATTGGAGAGAAACTGAAAGAGTTCTTGTTATTGAGGAATGCAGTGCAGTCATTCTGAAAAGCTTCCCAGAAAAGCTTAAAGATCCCGGGAGCTTTATGATACCATGCATATTAGAGGGTGATTGCACCAAGACAGCTTTATGTGATCTTTGGGCAAGCATCAACCGAATACCTGCATCCACTATCAGAAAGCTTGGTTTATCTGAAGAAGTCAAACCAACCAGGATATGTCTCCAACTTGCTGATGGCTCCATTAAATATCCATCAGGCGTGATTGAAGACATGATTGTCAGGGTTGGACCATTCGCCTTTACCACTGACTTTGTAGTGCTGGAGATGGAGGAGCACAAGAGTGCTACTCTCATTCTAGGAAGACCTTTTCTAGCAACTGGATGAACTCTCATTGATGTCCAAAAGGGGGAAGTAACCCTAAGAGTCAATGAGGATGAGTTTAAGTTGAATGCTGTCAAAGCCATGCAGCATCCAGACACACCAAAAGACTGCATGAAAGTTGATCTTATTGACTCTTTGGTAGAGGAGATCAACATGGCTGAGAGTCTCGAATCAGAGCTGGAAGACATCTTTAAAGATGTTCAGCCTGATCTGGAGGATTCAAAGGAATTGAAAGAGCCTCTGAAACTTCCTCAGGAAGAGGAAAAATCTCCTAAACCCGAGCTCAAACCATTACCACCATCCCTGAAATATGCATTTCTGGGAGAAGGTGACACTTTTCCAGTGATCATAAGCTCTGCTTTAAATCCACAGGAAGAGGAAGCACTAATTCAAGTGCTAAGGACACACAAGACAGCTCTTGGGTGGTCCGTAAGTGACCTTAAGGGCATAAACCCAGCTAGATGCATGCACAAGATCCTATTGGAGGATGATGCTAAGCCAGTGGTTCAACCACAGAGGCGGCTAAATCTAGCCATGAAGGAAGTGGTGCAGAAAGAGGTCACCAAATTTCTGGAGGCTGGGATTATTTATGCTATTTCTGATAGCCCCTGGGTGAGCCCTGTCCAAGTTGTCCCAAAAAAGGGAGGCATGACAGTGGTTCATAATGAAAAAAATGAACTGGTTCCCACAAGAACAGTTACAGGGTGGCGCATGTGTATTGACTACAGAAGGCTCAATACAGCCACCAGAAAGGATCATTTTCCTTTACCATTCATAGACCAGATGCTAGAAAGACTAGCAGGTCATGATTATTACTGCTTTTTGGAAGGCTATTCAGGCTACAACCAAATTGTAGTAGATCCCCAGGATCAAGAGAAAATAGCATTCACTTGCCCATCTGGAGTATTTGCCTATAGAAGGATGCCATTTGGGCTGTGTAATACACCTGCAACCTTTCAGAGATGTATGCTTTCTATTTTCTCTGATATGGTAGAAAAATTTCTGGAAGTCTTCATGGATGACTTCTCAGTATATGGAGACTCATTTAGCTCCTGTCTTGACCACCTGACACTGGTTCTGAAAAAGATGCCAGGAGACTAACCTGGTTTTAAACTGGGAAAAATGTCACTTTATGGTGACTGAAGGGATTGTCCTTGGGCACAAGATTTCGAACAAGGGAATATAGGTGGATCAAGCTAAGGTGGAGGTAATTAAAAAATTACCACCACCTGCTAATGTTAAGGCAATCAGAAGCTTTCTGGGGCATGCAGGATTCTATAAGAGGTTTATAAAGGATTTTTTAAAAATTGCAAAACCTCTGAGCAATCTGCTAGCTGCTGACATGCCATTTGTGTTTGACACAGAGTGTCTGCAGGCGTTTGAAACTCTGAAAGCTAAGCTGGTCACAGCACCAGTTATTTCTGCACCAGACTGGACATTACCATTCGAACTAATGTGTGATGCCAGTGACCATGCCATTGGTGCAGTATTGGGGTAGAGGCATGACAAGCTTCTGCATGTCATTTATTATGTTAGTCGTATTTTAAATGATGCCCAGAAAAATTACACAACCACAAAAAGAATTGCTTGCAGTGATTTATGCCATTAACAAGTTTAGATCATACTTAGTAGGATCAAAAGTGATTGTGTACACTGACCATGCTGCTCTTAAATATCTACTTACAAAGCAGGATTCAAAACCCAGGCTCATAAGATGGGTATTGCTTCTGCAAGAGTTTGATATAGAAATAAGAGAAAGAAAAGGGACAGAAAACCAAGTGGCTGATCATCTGTCCCGGATAGAGCCAGTAGAAGGGGCGTCCTTTCCCTCTATTGAGATCTCTGAAACCTTTTCTGATGAGCATTTGTTTGCCATTCAGGAAACGCCATGGTTTGCAGACATTGCAAACTATAAAGCTGCAAGGTTCATACCCAAGGAGTACAGCAGGCAACAAAAGAAAAAATTAATTACTGATGTAAAGTACTACTTGTGGGATGAACCCTATCTCTTTAAGAGATGTGCAGACAGAATAATCCGAAGGTGTGTGCCTAGAGAAGAAGCACAGAAGATCTTATGGCATTGCCATGGGTCCCAATATGGAGGCCATTTCGGAGGTGAGCGAATAGCCACCAAGGTCCTCCAATGTGGCTTCTACTGGCCTACCCTCTATAGAGATTCCCGAGAGTTTGTACGTAACTGTGACAGTTGCCAGAGAGCTGGTAATCTACCTCATGGTTATGCCATGCCTCAACAAGGAATCTTGGAGATTGAGTTGTTTGATGTATGGGGTATTGACTTCATGGGCCTTTCCCACCATCATACTCAAACACTTATATTCTGGTTGCAGTCGACTATGTATCCAAATGGGTAGAGGCCATTGCCACACCCACTAATGATACTAAGACAGTGCTGAATTTCCTCCAGAAACATATCTTCAGCAGGTTTGGTGTCCCTAGAGCACTAATTAGTGATGGGGGCACTCACTTCTACAACAAACAACTTTACTCTGCTATGGTCCGGTATGGAATTAGTCACAAGGTGGCAACTCCATATCATCCACAGACAAACGGGCAAGCTGAAGTCTCTAATAGAGAACTAAAAAAAATTCTGGAACGGACTGTAAGTACCCGTAGAAAGGATTGGGTGAGAAGCTTGGATGATGCTCTGTGGGCTTACAGAACAGCATTCAAGACTCCTATAGGGACCTCTCCATACCAGCTTGTGTATGGTAAGGCCTGTCATCTGCCCATGGAACTGGAGCATAAGGCCTACTGGGCAACTAGATTCCTAAACTTTGATGCCAAATTAGCTGGAGAAAAAAGATTGCTCCAGCTGAATGAGCTAGAGGAATTCAGACTCACTGCTTTCGAAAATGCCAAGCTTTACAAAGAGAAAGCAAAAAGGTGGCATGACAGAAAGCTGTCATCTAGAATCTTTGAACCAGGACAGAAGGTTCTGCTGTTTAACTCTAGACTCAGGCTATTCCCCGGGAAACTGAAATCCCAGTGGAGGGGACCATATGTGATTACAAGTGTGTCACCATATGGCTATGTGGAGCTTCAAGACATTGATTCTAATAAGAAGTTCATTGTTAATAGACAGAGAATCAAGCATTATCTTGAAGGCAATGTTGAGCAAGAGTGCTCAAGGCTGAGGCTAGATTAAAAGCTCAGCAAGGTCCAGCTAAAGACAATAAAGAAGCGTTTGTTGGGAGGCAACCCAATGTTATTTAACTATATCTATTTAGTTTCCATTGCTATTTTATGTTTTCTGTAGGTTGATGATCATGTGAAACCACAAAAACTACTGGAAAATCAAAAACAGAATGAAAAATAACATTAAAAATAGCTCATCCTGGAGGAAGAGCTTACTGGCATTTAAACGCCAGTAAGAAGCAACAAGCTGGCGTTTAACGCCAGAAAGAAGCATCAAGCTAGCGTTAAACGCCAGAAACAACCACCAAGTTGGCGTTCAACGCCAAGAAAGGGGAAAAGCTGGCATTTAACGCCAGAAACAAGCAACAGTCTGGCATTAAATGCCAAGATTGCACACTAAGGGCGTTTTGCATGCCTCAATGGAGCAGAGATGCTAAGTCCTTGACCCCTCAGGATCTGTGGACCCCACAGGATCTCCACCTACCTCACCATTTCCTCCACTTCTCCTTCTACAACCTTCTATCTTCTTTTGTTCGAGGACGAGCAAACCTTTTAAGTTTGGTGTGGGCACCTAAGGTCGGAGAAACCTCTAGAAAGAGGAAAAGGAAGGCAGTTGCTTCCACCCCCGAGTCATGAGAGATGGAGAGGTTCATCTCAAGGGTCCATAGTTCAGTGGTAGAGCATTTGACTGCAGATCAAAGAGCTATGAGGAAGGAGCAACAAAGACAAGGAAGAGACATAGAGGAGCTCAAGAGCACCATTGGTTCTTCAAGAAGAGGAAGACGCCACCCTCACTAAGGTGGACTCGTTCCTTAATCTCCTTGTTCTTATTTCTCTGTTTTTCGTTTACTATGCTTTATGTTTATTTATGTTTGGGTTTTATTACATGATCACTAGTATCTAAGTGTCTATGTCTTAAAGATATGAATGTTCTATGAATTCATCACCTTTCTTAAATGAAAAATGTTTTCTGAAAAAGAAAAAGGAGTACATGAATTTCGAATTTAAAAATAGTTTAATTATTTTGATGCGGTGGCAATACTTTTTGTTTTCTGAATGAATGCTTGAACAGTGCATATGTCTTTTGAATTTGTTGTTTATGAATGTTAAAATTGTTGGCTCTTGGAAGAATGATGAAAAAGGAGAAATGTTATTTGATAATCTGAAAAATCATAAAAACGATTCTTAAAGCAAGAAAAAGCAGTGAAGAACAAAGCTTGCAGAAAAAAATGCAAAAAAAAAAGAAAAAAAAGCAAGCAGGAAAAAAAAAAGCCAAAAGCTCTTTAAACCAAAAAGCAAGAGCAAAAAGCTAGTAGCCCTTAAAACCAAAAGGCAAGGGTAATAAAAAGGATCCAAGGCTTTGAGCATCAGTGGATAGGAGGGCCTAAAGGAATAAAATCCTGGCCTAAGCGGCTAAACCAAGCTGTCCCTAACCATGTGCTTGTGGCGTGAAGGTGTCAAGTGAAAACTTGAGACTGGGCGATTAAAGTCGAGGTCCAAAGCAAAAAAAAAAAAGAGTGTGCTTAAGAACCCTGGACACCTCTAAGTGGGGACTCTAGCAAAGCTGAGTCACAATCTAAAAAGGTTCACCCAGTTATGTGTCTATGGCATTGATGTATCCGGTGGTAATACTGGAAAACAAAGTGCTTAGGGCCACGGCCAAGACTTATAAAGTGGCTATGTTCAAGAATCAACATACTGAACTAGGAGAATTAATAACACTATCTGAATTCTGAGTTCCTATAGATGCTAATCATTCTGAACTTCAAAGGATAAAGTGAGATGCCAAAACTGTTCAGAAGCAAAAAGCTAATAGCCCCGCTCATCTAATTAAGACTGATCTTCATAGATGTTTTTGGAATTCATTGTATATTCTCTTCTTTTTATCCTACTTTTTTTTAGTTGCTTGGGGACAAGCAACAATTTAAGTTTGGTGTTGTGATGAGCGGATAATTTATACGCTTTTTGGCATTGTTTTTAGGTAGTTTTTAATATGTTTTAGTCACTTTTTATTATATTTTTATTAGTTTTTAAATAAAAATTACATTTCTGGACTTTACTATGAGTTTGTGTGTTTTTCTGTGATTTCAGGTAATTTCTGGCTGAAATTGAGGGAGCTGAGCAAAAATCTGATTCAGGCTGAAAAAGGACTGCTGATGCTATTGGATTCTGACCTCCCTGCACTCGGAATGGATTTTTTGGAGCTACAGGAGTCCAATTGGCACGCTCTCAATTGCGTTGGAAAGTAGACATCCAGGGCTTTCCAGCAATATATAATAGTCCATACTTTGCTCAAGGATAGATGACGTAAACTGGCATTCAACGCCAGTTCCATGTTGCATTCTGGCGTTAAACGCCAGAAACAGGTTACAAGTTGGAGTTAAACGCCAGAAACAGGTTACAACCTGGCGTTTAACTCTAGAAATAGTGTAGGCACGTGTAAAGCTCAAGTCTCAGCCCCAGCACACACCAAGTGGGCCCCAGAAGTGGATTTCTGCACTATCTATCATAGTCTACTCATTTTCTGTAAACCTAGGTCACTAGTTTTGTATTTAAACAGCTTTTAGAGATTTATTTTGTATCTCATGATATTTTTAGATCTGAACTTTGTACTCTTTGATGGCATGAGTCTCTAAACTCCATTGTTGGCAGTGAGAAGCTCTGCTATGTCTCGATGAATTAATGCAATTATTTCTGTTTTCTATTCAAACACGCTTGTTTCTATCTAAGATGTTCATTCGCACTTTAATATGATGGATGTGATGATCCGTGACACTCATCACCATTCTCAACCTATGAACGTGTGCCTGACAACCACCTCCGTTCTATCTTCGATTGAATGAGTATCTCTTGGATTCCTTAATCAGAATCTTCGTGGTATAAGCTAGAATCCATTGGCAGCATTCTTGAGAATCTGAAAAGTCTAAACCTTGTCTGTGGTATTCCGAGTAGGATTCAGGGATTGAATGACTGTGACAAGCTTCAAACTCACAAAGGTTGGGCGTAGTGACAGACGCAAAAGGATCAATGGATCCTATTCCAGCATGAGTGAGAACCGACAGATGATTAGCCGTGCGGTGACAGCGCACCTGGACCATTTTCACTGAGAGGACGGATGGTAGCCATTGACAACGGTGATCTACCAACACACAGCTTGCCATAGGAGGAACCTTGCGTGCGTGAAGAAGAAGACAGGGGGAAAGCAGAGATTCAGAAGACAAAGCATCTCCAAAACTCCAACATATTCTCCATTACCGCATAACAAGTATTTAATTCATGCTCTTTTATTTTTCGCAATCCAAACTAATAATTATAATTGATATCCTGACTAAGAATTACAAGATAACCATAGATTGCTTCAAGCCAACAATCTCCGTGGGATTCGACCCTTACTCACGTAAGGTATTACTTGGACGACCCAGTGCACTTGTTGGTTAGTGGTACGAGTTGTGAAAAGTGTGATTCACACTTCGTGCACCATCAGCCTGATCTAGAGGAATCAGAGGAAATAAAAGAGCCTCTGAAAATTCCTCAGGAAGAGGAGAAACCTCCTAAACTCGAGCTCAAACCACTACCACCATCCCTGAAATATTCATTTCTGGGAGAAGTTGACACTTTTTCGGTGATTATAAGCTCTGCTTTAAATCCACAGGAAGAGAAAGCACTAGTTCAAGTGCTAAGGACATACAAGAAAGCTCTTGGGTGGTCCATAAGTGACCTTAAGGGCATAAGCCCAGCTAGATGCATACACAAGATCCTACTGGAAGATGATGCTAAGCCAGTGGTTCAACCACAAAGGCGGCTGAATCCAGCCATGAAGGAGGTGGTACAGAAGGAGGTCACTAAGTTACTAGAGGCTGGGATCATTTATCCTATTTCTGATAGCCCCTGGGTGAGCCCTATCCAAGTTGTCCCCAAGAAAGGAGGCATAACAGTGGTTCGTAACGAAAAGAATGAACTGGTTCCCATAAGAATAGTTACAGGGTGGCGTATGTGTATTGATTACAGAAGGCTCAATACAGCCACCAGGAAGGATCACTTTCCTTTACCATTCATTGACCAGATGCTAGAGAGATTAGCAGGTCATGAATATTACTGCTTTTTAGATGGCTATTCAGGTTTCAACCAGATTGAAGTAGATCCTCAGGACCAAGAGAAAACAGCTTTCACATGTCCTTCTGGAGTGTTTGCCTACAGAAGGATGCCTTTTGGACTGTGCAATGCACCTACAACCTTTCAGAGGTGCATGCTCTCTATCTTCTCTGATATGGTAGAAAAATTTATGGAAGTCTTCATGGATGACTTTTCAGTATTTGGAGACTCATTCAGCTCCTGCCTTGACCATTTAGCACTTGTTTTGAAAAGATGTCAAGAGACCAACCTAGTTTTAAACTGGGAAAAATGTCACTTTATGGTGACTGAAGGAATTGTCCTTGGGCATAAAATTTCAAACAAGGGAATAGAGGTGGATCAAGCTAAAGTGGAAGTAATTGAAAAATTACCACCACCTGCCAATGTTAAGGCAATCAGAAGCTTTCTGGGGCATGCAGGATTCTATAGGAAGTTTATAAAGGATTTTTCAAAAATTGCAAAACCTCTGAGCAATTTGCTAGCTGCTGACATGCCATTTGTGTTTGACACAGAGTGTCAGCAGGCATTTGAAACCCTGAAAGCTAAGCTGGTCACAGCACCAGTTATTTCTGCACCAGACTGGGCATTACCATTCGAACTAATGTGTGATGCCAGTGACCATGCCATTGGTGCAGTATTGGGACAGAGGCATAACAAGCTTCTGCATGTCATTTATTATGCTAGCCGTGTTTTAAATGATGCCCAGAAAAATTACACAACCACAGAAAAAGAATTGCTTGCAGTGGTTTATGCCATTGACAAGTTTAGATCATACTTAGTAGGATCAAAAGTGATTGTGTACAATGACCATGCTGCTCTTAAATATCTACTCACAAAGCAGGATTCAAAACCCAGGCTCATAAGATGGGTGTTGCTTCTGCAAGAGTTTGATATAGAAATAAGAGACAGAAAAGGGACAGAGAACCAAGTGGCTGATCATCTGTCCCAGATAGAACCAGTAGAAGGGGCGCCCCCCCCCCTCTATTGAGATCTCTGAAACCTTTCCGGATGAGCAATTATTTGCCATTTAGGAAACACCATGGTTTGTAGACATTGCAAACTATAAATCTATAATATTCATACCCAAAGAGTATAGCAGGCAGCAAATAAAGAAATTGATTTCTGATGCAAAATACTACTTATGGGATGAACCATATCTCTTTAAGAGATGTGCAGATGGAATAATCCGTAGATGTATGCCCAAGGAAGAGGCACAGAAGATCTTATGGCATTGCCATGGGTCACAATATGGAGGCCATTTCAGAGGTGAGCGAACAGCCACCAAGGTTCTCCAATGTGGCTTCTACTGGCCTACTCTCTATAGAGACTCCCGAGAGATTGTACGTAACTGTGACAGTTACCAGAGAGCTGGTAATCTGCCCCATGGTTACGCCATGCCTCAACAAGGGATCTTGGAGATTGAGTTGTTTGATGTATGAGTATTGACTTCATGGGGCCTTTCCCACCATCATACTCAAACACATATATTCTGGTGGCAGTAGACTATGTATCTAAATGGGTAGAGGCAATTGCAACACCCACTAATGATACTAAGATAGTACTGAAGTTTCTCCAGAAATATATCCTCAGCAGGTTTGGTGTCCCTAGAGCACTAATCAGTGATGGGGGCACTCATTTCTGCAATAAACAGCTTTACTCTGCTATGGTCCGATATGAAATTAGCCACAAAGTAGCAACTCCATATCATCCACAGACAAATGGCCAAGCTGAAGTCTCTAATAGAGAACTAAAAAGAATCCTAGAACGGACTGTAATTACCCGTAGAAGGGATTGAGCAAAAAGCTTGGATGATGCTCTGTGAGCATACAGAACAGCATTCAAGACTCCTATAGAAACCTCTCCATACCAGCTTGTGTATGGGAAGGCCTGTCATCTGCCCATGGAACTGGAATATAAGGCCTACTGGGCAACCAGATTCCTAAACCTGGATGCTAAGTTAGCTGGAGAGAAGAGATTACTCTAGTTAAATGAGCTAGAGGAATTCAGACTCAATGCTTTCGAGAATACAAAAATTTACAAGGAGAAAGCAAAAAGGTGGCATGATAAGAAGCTGTCACCCAGAGTATTTGAACCACGACAAAAGGTTCTACTATTTAACTCTAGGCTTAGATTATTCCCTGGGAAACTAAAATCCCGGTGGAGGGGACCATATGTGATTACAAGTGTGTCACCATATGGCTATGTGGAGCTTCAAGACATTGATTCTAATAAGAAGTTCATTGTTAATGGACAAAGAATCAAGCATTATCTTGAAGGTCATTTTGAGCAAGAATGCTCAAAGCTGAGACTAGATTAAAAGCTCAGTAAGGTCCAGCTAAAGACAATAAAGAAGCACTTGCTGGGAGGCAACCCAGCCATTAGCAATGTTTATTTATTATGCAAATAATAATTATATGAGTTTGATATAAATTATCTTTAAGATTAATTAAGTATTGCAAGATTTCACAGAGTTACAGAAGAATTCAGAGCATAAAGCAGAGAAAATGAGCTCACTGGCACAAAAACGCCAATAAGGGGTATTTTGGGCGTTAAACACCCAAAGAAGCATCTACTGGGCGTTTAACGCCAGTAAGGATACCTCTCTGGGTGTTAAATGCCAGAATGGATACCATTCTGGGCGTTTAACGCCAGAACTGCATCATCCTGGGCGTTTAGAAAAACGCCCAGTGACAAAGGATTTCTGGCGTTTAACGCCAACCAGAAGCAACAGCTGGGCGTTAAATGCCCAAAGGCAGCATCAGCTGGGCGTTAAACGCCCAAAACAAGCAACAATTGGGCGTTTAACGCCAGGATTGTGGAGGAGAGGAAGTTTTGTTTCCAACTCAGTTTTTTTCAAATTTTCATGATTTCATCCATAATTTCTTGCATAAACATGTTACAAATTATCATCTTTCAATTTCTTGCATAAACATGTTACAAATTTTCATGATTTCTTCCATAATTTCATGATTTCATCCATATATATATTAACTTTTTCTAATCCTAAAAATCTTTTTCAAATCTTCTTCAATTCCTTTTCAAATCTTTTCTTTAAAACTCACCTATCTTTTTAATTCTTCTCATATCTTTTCAAACTATCCTATTATCTTTTTAAAATTCAGATTTATCTTTTTCAAATCCATCATATCTTTTTCAATTTTAAAATTTCATATTTTTCATATCATATTTATCTTTTACAAATCATATCTTCTATCATATCTTTTTCAAATTTTTCAAACCCACCCCCTCACTTATAAATTCAAACTCGGCCTCCCCCTCTCCTCCACCATTCGAATGTGGCTCACCTTCTATTCATCTCCTTTCCTTTCTTTTGCTTGAGGACAAGCAAACCTCTAAGTTTAGTGTGTTTTTCCGTGATCACCAAGCCAAGACTTACTAAGGTCATGGCCCCCAAGGGAAAACAAACCACTTCAAGAGGGAAGAAAGAGAATAATCCAAAACCACTTTGGAATCAAGAGAGGTTCTTAACAAAAGAACATGCAGACCATTACTACAAAATCATGGGTCTAAGGTCAGTGATCCCGGAAGTTAAATTCGATCTGAAAGAAGACGAATATCCAGAGATCCAAGAGCAAATTCGAAAAAGGGGCTGGAAAATCCTAGCTAATCCTGAGACAAAGGTGGGAAGAAACATGGTTTAGGAATTCTACTCAAATGTATGGCAAACAGATAGGCAGAGAAGGACTGAAACCGCCTTTTACACCTTTCGAACCCTGGTCAGAGGGAAAGCTATTTATTTCCACCTTGACAAAATAAGAGAGATCTTCAAGCTGCAGCAACTACAAGATGACCCAGACTTCTTCAGTAAGAGAATGATGAGATCAGATAAGCGCTTGGACCAAGTTCTGAAGGACATATGCATCCCTGGAACCAAGTGAACAACCAACACAAAGGGTGTCCCAAAGTAACTTAAGAGAGGGGATCTCAAACCAGTCGCTAGGGGCTGGCTGGACTTCATTGGGCGTTCCATACTGCCCACCAGTAACCACTCTGAAGTTACTCTCAAAAGAGCAATAATGATCCATTGTATTATGCAGGGAAAGGAAGTGGAGGTTCAAGATCTGATTTCGTGTGAGCTCTACACAATTGCAAACAAGAACTCCAAAGAAGCCAAATTGGCTTACCCAAGCTTAATATCTCTGCTATGCAAGGATGCTGGGGTAAAGATGGGAGTGGATGAGTATATTTCAGTCGAGCACCCAATCACCAAAAAGTCAATAAAAGGACAACAAGTGAAAGATAACTCCATCAAAAGGAGGGTACAGGAGTTCCTCCCAGAAATCCCTCAGATTGACTACTGGACCCGCCTAGAAGCCTCTGTCACTAAGCTGCAATAAGCTATGGATCAACTGAAAGAAGAACAGCGAGTTCAAAATAGCATGCTCTGTAAACTGCTGAAGGAACATGAGAAGCAAGGGCATGAGCTACAGGAGCTGAAGCCCCAGAAGCTGTCTCTTGAAGGGCCAGACACTCCACAGATTAAAAGAGCATCCATCTCCCAAAATAAAGGTTGTTGAGTCCTAATCTTAACTCTGTGATAACTTTTGCTATTAGAGATCTACCTTAGCAATCACTTGAATAGTAGTAATTAATATCTTTATTTTTATTTTTAGTTTTTATTTTATTATCTCCAAGTAAGCTATAATTTATTTTTCTCATCATCATTAAACATGAATAAAATAGCAGATTTTTAGAATAAGGAGGCAGTTTTATTTTCGAGTTCTTAATAAGAAAAATTCGCTTTATTTATATGTGGTGGCAATACTTTTTGTCTTCTGAATGAATGCTTGAACAGTGCATATGTCTTTTGAATTTGTTGTTTTTGAATGTTAAAATTGTTGGCTCTTGAAAGAATAATGAAAAAGGAGAAATGTTATTGATAATCTGAAAAATCATAAAATTGATTCTTGAAGCAAGAAAAACCAGTGAAGAACAAGGCTTGCGAAAAAAAAAAAGAGAGAGAGGGAAAGCAAGCAGAAAAAAGCCAAAAGCTCTTTAAACCAAAAGGCAAGAGCAAAAATCCAATAACCCTTTAAACCAAAAGGCAACGGTAAAAGGATCCAAGGCTTTGAGCATTAATGGATAGGAAGGCCTAAAGGAATAAAATCCTGGCCTAAGCGGCTAAACCAAGCTGTCCCTAACCATGTGCTTGTGGCGTGAAGGTGTCAAGTGAAAAACTTGAGACTGAGCGGTTAAAGTCATGGTCCAAAGCAAAAAGAGTGTGCTTAAGAACTCTGGACACCTCTAACTGGGGACATTAGCAAAGCTAAGTCACAATCTGAAAAGGTTCACCCAGTTATGTGTCTGTGACATTTATGTATCCGGTGGTAATACTGGAAAACAAAGTGCTTAAGGCCACGGCCAAGACTTATAAAGTAGCTGTGTTCAAGAATCAACATACTAAACTAGGAGAATCAATAACACTTTCTGAATTCTGAGTTCCTATAGATGCCAATCATTCTGAACTTCAAAGGATAAATTGAGGGGCCGAAACTGTTCAGAAGCAAAAAGCTACTAGTCCCGCTCATCTAATGAGAATTTGAGCTTCATGTAAAACTCTGAGATGTTATTGCCTCTTGATTTTCTTTTTATCCTATTTTATTTATCTATTTGCTTGAGGACAAGCAACAGTTTAAGTTTGGTGTTGTGATGAGCGAATATTTTATACGCTTTTTGGGGGTATTTTCATATAGTTTTTAGTAAGATTTAGCTACTTTTTAGTATATTTTTATTAGTTTTTATGCAAAAATCACATTTCTGGACTTTACTATGAGTTTGTGTGATTTTCTATGATTTCAGGTATTTTCTGGCTGAAATTGAGGGACCTGAGCAAAAATCTTATTCAAAGGCTGAAAAAGGACTGCAGATGCTGTTGGATTCTGACCTCCCTGCACTCGAAATGGATTTTCTGGAGCTACAGAAACCCAATTGGCACACTCTCAATTGCGTTGAAAAGTAGACATCCAGGGCTTTCCAGCAATATATAATAGTCCATACGTTTTCTGAGTTTTGACGACGCAAACTGGCGTTTAAACGCCTACTTCCTGTCCTATTCTGAAATTAAACGCCAGAAACAGGTTACAATCCAGAGTTAAACGCCACAAACAGGCTGCGACCTGGCGTTTAACTCCAAGAGAAGCCTCTACACGTGTAAAGCTCAATGCTCAGCCCAAGCCCATACCAAGTGGGCCCCGAAAGTGGATTTCTGCACTATCTGAACTTAGTTACTTATTTTCTATAACCCTAGGTCACTAGTTTAGTATAAAAACTACTTTTAGAGACTTACTATGTACCTCATGACATTTTTACACTTCACATTGTATTTCTAACGGCATGAGTCTCTAAACCCCATGGTTGGGGGTGAGGAGCTCTGCTGTGTTTCGATGAATTAATGCAATTACTACTGTTTTTCATTCAATCACGCTTGTTTCTATTCTAAGATATTCACTCGCACTTCACCCTGATGAATGTGATGATCCATGACACTCATCATCATTCTCACCTATGAACGCGTGCTTGACAACCACCTCCGTTCTATCTACACTAGCTTGAGTGTGTATCTCTTAGCCTCCTGGTTCACGATCAGAGTCTTCGTGGTATAGGCTAGAATTATTGGCGGCCATTCCTGAGATCCGGAAAGTCTAAACCTTGTTTGTGGTATTCCGAGTAGGATCTGGGAAGGGATGACTGTGACGAGCTTCAACTCACGAGTGTTGGGCGTAGTGACAGACGCAAAAGAATTAATGGATTCTATTCCAACATGAGTGAGAACCAACAGATGATTAGCCGTGCGGTGACAGCGCATTTGGACCATTTTCACTGAGAGGATGGATGGTAGCCATTGACAACGGTGATCCACCAACATACAGCTTGCCATGGAAGGAGCTTTGCGTGCGTGAAGAAGAAGATAGTAGGAAAGCAGAGATTCAGAAGACAGAGCATCTCCAAAACCTCAACATGTTTTCCATTACTGCATAACAAGTATCATTCAATTCATGTTCTTTTACTCATTCCAATTAAAACTGAGAATTTCTATTGATATCCTGACTAAGTGTTACAAGATAATCATAGCTTGCTTCAAGCCGACAATCTCCGTGGGATCGACCCTTACTCACGTAAGGTATTACTTGGACGACCCAGTGCACTTGCTGGTTAGTTGTGTGGAATTGCAAAAGTGTAATTGTGATTTCATGCACCAAAGCAGAATTACTTTCAGCATTATTATTCCTAGGTAGTTCTTAGTTGATACTTTCATCCATACCTAAACATTACCAGCAATCCAACCCAATAATCTCAACTCTCAAGTTTACAACAAACAACATCCAAAATTATTCAAAATTATTCACAATTATTCAACAAACAACAAAATCCAGTTCAGTAAACAAAGCAAAATCAGTTCAGTTTCAGTCATCAGTAAACAACAATTATTAACCAAAGTTCACAGTTCAATTTAGTAGGATCAGTTGAATCAGTTCACAGTTTCACGCTACACATTTCAAAGAAAAATAAAATAGGGAGACAGAGTTCACACTTCACAATTTCAAAGTTCACAGTTTCAGAGTTCATCATTGACGTGGCGAAAATTGGCGGATTAAGAAATTAATATAAGAGATACGTTGCAAGTACAGTTCTTAACCAACAAAAATCCGCTTATCAATTTAGAAGAGTTGTCACAAAATTAGAATTTAAAATACTGGGAGTATGAATCCCAGGTCGTCTCCCAACGAGTTGCAGAAAGATGTGCTATTCTATTAATCAGATGTTTTCCAAAATGGTTTTGAGTTTGATAAACAGGAAATTAAATCAGAGAATTTATGTAATTTAAATAAAAATCTTGACCGGGAGTAGATTGATCGGAAGTTCTATCCTTGTTGGAGTTCTCCCAAGATTAATTGATAATTGAAGGTTGTTCTGCTCAGTTATCCTTTACTGGTTAGAGGAAAGTCAAGCAAGTTGGAAGTCTACTCCTGTTCACAAGTTCTAATCCTCTCCCTTGGGAAGGAATAGTGTCAGTGACTAGAGAGCCATCCAACAATAAACCCAATTACAATTTTATTCTTGAGCATTCCAACTCAAGATTCTCCTCTCAATCAACTCCCAATCAAGTTAGAAAACTACTCGCTCATTATGAATGTAAACTTCACAAAATAAGAAAGGGAAATAAAGGAAGACATGATAAATAATAATCAAAAAGGTCAATTAAAAATAAAAGTAGTTCTTGTATTAATAAATTCTAAAAATAATCCAATAGTAATTCTGAACAAATTAAGGATATGAAAGAGTAAGTGACAAGTAAGGAAAACAAACTAGAATGATCAAGTCTTGGCGGAGGTAATAACTCTTCTCAATATCTCAATCCAAAAAGCAATAAAAACAAAATCCTAAGAACTATGAATGTGTAGAGAGAAAACCTAGAGGAGGAGTAAAGTCAGATCTAAAAACTAAAAATTATGCCGAATCGATCTCTCCTAGTCTCTGCATGTTCCCTGGCTCTAATCTGCTTTTCTGGGCCGAAAATTGGGTTAAAACATGGCCCAAAATCGCCCCCAGTGAATTCTGCAAATTCTGTAGATCGCGCACGTCACGCGATTGCGTCATCCACGCGTTCCCGTCATCCAACGTTTTGCCTTGCCACGCGTGCGCGTCGTCTACACATTCGCGTCACTCATGCAGTTTCCAATCCATGCGTTCGTGTCAGGCACACGAGCGCATCACTACGATTTCTCCATTTCGCGCGGTCGCGTGACCCATGCGTCCGTGTCGCTTCTCGTTGGTCATCCCCTTAATTTCTTGTATTCCTTCCATTTTTGGAAGCCTCCTCTCCAATTTCCAAGTCATTCATGCCCTATAAAGCCTGAAACACTTAACACAGGGATCATGGCATCAAATGGAATAAAGGAGAATTAAAATACATAATTAAAAGTCTCTAGGAAGCAAGTTTTCAACCATGGAGAAATTTTGGGAAGGAGTTGTAAATACATGCTAATCATATGAATAAGTGGGTAAAGATTTGATAAAACCACACAATTAAACACAATATAAACCATAAAATAATGGTTTATCAACCTCCCCACACTTAAACATTAGCATGTCCTCATGCTTAGTTGAAGGAGATAAGATAAATGAGTAGGAACATGTAAAACTCATGCAATGCAATGCAACCTATACATGTGAATGCAACTATATGATTCTTGTCCACTTGGTTAAAAGTAAATAAGCTCTTCAAGACAATCACAAATCAAATTCCACTAATTCAATTCTTATACAGTAACAATAGATAAAAATGCAAGAAGGTAGCTGATGAGCGGATATTTTATACGCTTTTTGGGGTTAATTTCATATAGTTTTTAGTGTGTTTTAGTTAGTTTTTAGTTTATTTTTAGTAGTTTTTAGGCAAAATTCATATTTCTAGACTTTACTATGAGTTTGTGTGTTTTTCTGTGATTCAGGTATTTTCTGGCTGAAATTGAGGGAGCTGAGCAAAAATCTGATTCAGGCTGAAAAAGGACTGCTGATGCTGTTGGATTCTGACCTCTCTGCACTCAAAGTGGCTTTTCTGGAACTACAGAACTCCAAATGATGCGCTTCCAATTGCATTGGAAAGTAGACATCCAGGACTTTCCAGCAATATATAATAGTTTATACTTTGCTCAAGGATAGACAACGTAAACTGAAGTTCAACGCCAGTTCCATGCTGCTGTCTGGCGTCCAGCGCCAGAAACAAGTTACAAGTTAGAGTTCAACGCCAGAAAAGGATCCAAAGCTGGCGTCGAACGCCCAAAACAGCCCTATGCACGTGATTAGCTTAAGTCTCAGCCCCAGCACACACCAAGTGGGCCCCAGAAGTGGATTTCTGCACCATCCATCTCAGTTTACTCATTTTCTGTAAACCTAGTTTACTAGTCTAGTATTTAAAGAACTTTTAGATACTTGTTTTGTATCTCATGACATTTTAGATCTGAACTTTGTACCTTTTGATGGCATGAGTTTCTAAACTCCATTGTTGGGGGTGAGGAGCTCTGTTGTGTCTCGATGAATTAATGCAAGTATTTCTGTTTTCCATTCAAACATGTGTGTTCCTATCTAAGATATCCATTCGAACTTCAATATGAATGTGATGAACGTGACAATCATCATCATTCCTCCATGAATGTGTGCCTGACAACCACTTACGTTCCACCATAGAATAAATGAATATCTCTTAGATCTCTTAATCGGAATCTTCGTGGTATAAGCTAGATTGATGGCAGCATTCAAGAGAATCCGAAAAGTCTAAACCTTGTCTGTGGTATTCTGAGTAGGATTCAGGGATTGAATGACTGTGACGAGCTTCAAACTCGCGAGTGCTGGGCGTAGTGACAGATGCAAAAGGATAGTAAATCCTATTCCGGTACGACTGAGAACCTGCAGATGATTAGCCGTGCGGTGACAGCGCACCTGGACCCTTTTCACTGGAAGGATGGATGGTAGCCATTGACAACGGTGATCCCCCAACACGCAGCTTGCCATAGGAGGACGTGCATGCGTGAATCAAAAAACAGAGAAAAGCAGAATTTCAGAAGACAAAGCATCTCCAAAACTCCAACATACTCTCCATCAGTGCATACAAGTATAATTTGTGTTCTGCCCTTTTATTCCTTGCAATCAAATTTGATAAGTGAATTATTTTATTGTTTTCCTGACTAAGAGTTACAAGATAACTATAGATTGCTTCAAGCCAACAATCTCCGTGGGATCGACCCTTACTCACGTAAGGTATTACTTGGACAACCCAGTGCACTTACTGGTTAGTGGTACGAGTTGTAAAAAGTGTGATTTACAATTCGTGCACCAAATTTTTGGCGCCGTTGCCGGGGATTGTTTGCGTTTGAACAACTGACGGTGAATCTTGTTGCTTAGATTAGGAAATTTTTGTCTTTTGGGTCAGAGTCTTTTATTTTCTTTTCAAAAAATTTTTTTAAAAATAATTTTTCTATTAAATCTCGTGCCAAACTTTAAGTTTGGTGTTTTCTGGTTGGTTTTCCTTTGTTTTTCAAAAATTTTATTTTGGTTTTCTAAAAATTTTAAGTTTGGTGTTCTTTCTTCATGTTCTTGTGTTCTTGCGAGTCTTCAAAGTGTTCTTGAGTTTTCCTTGCGTCTTGATCTTAAATTTTTTAAGTTTGGTGTTCCTTGGTATTTTCCCTCCAGAATTTTCGAAAACAAGGAGCATTAGATCTAAAAATTTTAAATCTTGGGCTATCTTATTGTTTCTCTCTTTCCTCTTTAAATTCAAAAATATCTTTTCTCTCTATTTTTAAAAAACAAATTTTCGAAAATTATTTTTATAATTCAGATTTTTTTTTTCAAAATTTAAAATCTTTTTCAATTCATATCTTTTTCAAAACTTTCTGACCACTTTCTCTCTCCTCATTTTTTCAAAAATATTCACCTATTTTTATTTATTTTATTTTAATTTATTTTATCTTCGAAATAATTAAATAAATAAATAAACAAACAAAAATAAATTTTTTATTTTACATCATCTCCCTTTCTCCATCATGGATCTAAGTGGAAATGAACAGTCCAGGATGACTCTGGGGTCATATGCTAACCCCTCTACTGCTTCATATGGGAGTAGTATTTGCATACCCTCCATTGGAGTCAGTAGTATTTGCCAGTATTTCGGTCTTTCACAGGAAGAACCTACAGAGTTTCTGGCACAGTTTTTACAAATTGCTGACACAGTACATGATAAGGAAGTAGATCAGGATGTCTACAGATTATTACTGTTTCTATTTGCTGTAAAAGACCAAGCCAAGAGGTGGTTAAATAACCAACCTAAGGCTAGCATAAGGACATGGAAACAGCTGACAGAAAAATTCCTGAATCAATACTTTCCTCCAAAATGGATGACACAGCTAAGGCTGGACATCCAAGGCTTTAAACAAGGAGATAATGAATCCCTTTATGATGCCTGGGAGAGATACAGAGAGATGCTACGAAAATGCCCCTCTGAAATGTTTTCAGAGTGGGTTCAGTTAGACATCTTCTATTATGGGCTTACAGAAAGAGCTCAGATCTCTTTAGATTGCTCAGCTGGTGGATCTATCCACATGAGAAAGACAATTGAAGAAGTTCAAGAGCTCATTGATACAGTTGCTAGAAATCAGCATCTGTACCTAAGCAGTGACTCTTCCATGAAAGAAGAGGCTAAAATAGTAACTCCTGAACTCAGTCCTGCAGAGGAAGCTGCTGAATTCAATCAGCAATTGGATTTTCTAACAAAGCAGTTGGCTGAATTCAAGGATAAACTACAAGAGACAAGGATGGCTAATATAAACATGGAAGTACAATTAAAGCAAACAAAGCAGTAGCTGTCAGAACAAATAACAGAAGAATGCCAAGCAGTTCAATTAAGAAGTGGGAAAGCACTAAATACCCCACTTCAAAGCAGCAGGAAACCAAGAAATGAGCAAACCACCCAAAATCCATCTGAGGACAGTAAGAGCCCAGGGAAAAATAATTCTGGCGTTAAAACGCCAGAAGTTGGGTGGAAGGCTGGCGCTGAATGCCCAGACCATGCTCAGGACTGGCGTTCAACGCCAGAAACAAGCAAGGATCTGGCGTTGAACGCCCAAAAGAAGCACAGTTCTGGCGTTCAAACGCCAGGAACAGATGAGGAGCTGGCGTCTAACGTCACTCCAGCTTCTAACTCTGGCACTCAATTGCCAGTGAGGGATCAGACACACACAATTGCTGATAACAACCCATCTAAAAAGGCTTCTTCAACCACTTCTGTAGGAAATAAACTTACAGCAACTAAGGTTGAGGAATATAAAGCCAAGATACCTTATCCTCAAAAACTCCACCAAGAGGAGCAGGATAAGCAATTTGCTCGCTTTGCAGATTATCTCAGGACTCTTGAAATAAAGATTCCATTTGCAGAGGCACTTGAGTAAATACCTTCTTATGCCAAGTTCATGAAAGAGATCTTGAGTCATAAGAAGGATTGGAGAGAAACTGAAAGAGTTCTCCTCACTGAAGAATGCAGTGCAGTCATTCTGAAAAAGCTTTCCTGAAAAGATTAAAGACCCTGGGAGTTTTCTGATACCATGCACATTAGAAGGTAATTGCACCAAGACAGCTTTATGTGATCTTGGGGCAAGCATCAACCTAATACCTGCATCCACTATCAGAAAGCTTGGTTTAACTGAAGAAGTTAAACTAACCCGGATATGTCTCCAACTTGCTGATGGCTCCATTAAATACCCATCAGGCGTGATTGAAGACATGATTGACAGAGTTGGGCCATTCGCCTTTCTCACTGACTTTGTAGTGCTGGAAATGGAGGAGCACAAGAGTGCCACTCTCATTCTAGGAAGACCCTTCCTAGCAACTGGACGAACTCTCATTGATGTCCAACAGGGGGAAATAACCCTGAGAGTCAATGATGATGAGTTTAAGTTGAATGCTGTCAAAGCCATGCAGCATCCAGACACATCAAAAGACTGCATGAAAGTTGATCTTATTGACTCTTTGGTAGAAGAGATCAACATGGCTGTGAGTCTCGAATCAGAGTTGGAAGACATCTTTAAAGATGTTCAGCCTAATTTGGAGGATTCAGAGGAAATGAAAGAGCCTCTGAAATTTCCTCTGGAAGAGGAAAAACCTCTTAAACCCGAGCTCAAACCATTACCACTATCCCTGAAATATGCATTTCTGGGAGAAGGTGACACTTTTCCAGTGATCATAAGCTCTGCTTTAAATCCACAGGAAGAGGAAGCACTTATTCAAGTGCTAAGGACACACAAGACAGCTCTTGGGTGGTCCATTGGTGACCTTAAGGGCATAAGCCCAGCTAGATGCATGCACAAAATCTTATTGGAGGATAATGCTAAACCAGTGGTTCAACCACAGAGGCGGCTAAATCCAGCCATGAAGGAAGTGGTGCAGAAAGAGGTCACCAAATTACTGGAGGCTGGGATAATTTATCCTATTTCTGATAGCCCCTGGGTGAGCCCTGTTCAAGTTGTCCCCAAAAAGGGGGGCATGACAGTGGTTCATAATGAAAAGAATGAAATGGTTCCTACAAGAACAGTTACAGGGTGGTGCATGTGTATTGACTATAGAAGGCTCAATACAACCACCAGAAAGGATCATTTTCCTTTACCGTTAATAGACCAGATGATAGGAAGACTGGCAGATCATGATTATTACTGCTTTTTGGATGGCTACTCAGGCTATAACCAGATTGCAGTAGATCCCCAGGATCAAGAGAAAACAGCATTCACATGTCCATCTGGAGTGTTTGCTTATAGAAGGATGCCATTTGGGCTGTGTAATGCACCTGCAACCTTCCAGAGATGCATGCTCTCTATTTTCTCTGATATGGTGGAAAAATTTCTGGAAGTCTTCATGGATGACTTCTCAGTATATGGAGACTCATTCAGCTCCTGTCTTGATCACCTGAAACTAGTTCTGAAAAGATGCCAAGAGACCAACCTGGTTTTAAACTGGGAAAAATGTCAATTTATGGTGACTGAAGGGATTGTCCTTGGGCATAAAATTTCAAACAAGGGAATAGAGGTGGATCAAGCAAAAATAGAGGTGATTGAAAAATTACCACCACCTGCCAATGTTAAGGCAATCAGAAGCTTTCTGGGGCATGCAGGATTCTATAGGAGGTTTATAAAGGATTTTTCAAAAATCGCAAAACCTCTGAGCAATCTGCTAGCTGCTGACACGCCATTTGTGTTTAACACAGAGTGTCTGCAGGCGTTTGAAACGCTGAAAGCCAAGCTGGTCACAGCACTAGTTATTTCTGCACCAGACTGGACATTACCATTTGAGCTAATGTGTGATGCCAGTGATCACGCCATTGGTGCAGTACTTGGACAGAGGCATGACAAGCTTCTGCATGTCATTTATTATGCCAGCCGCGTTTTAAATGATGCCCAGAAAAATTACACAACCACAGAAAAAGAATTGCTTGCAGTGGTTTATGCCATTGACAAGTTTAGATCATACTTAGTAGGATCAAAGGTGATTGTGTATACTGACCATGCTGCTCTTAAATATCTACTCACAAAGCAGGATTCAAAACCCAGGCTCATAAGATGGGTGTTGCTTCTGCAAGAGTTTGATATAGAAATAAGAGACAGAAAATGGACAGAAAACCAAGTGGCTGATCATCTGTCCCGGATAGAGCCAGTAGAAGGGACGTCCCTCCCCTCTCTTGAGATCTCTGAGACCTTTCCAGATGAGCATTTATTTGCCATTCAGGAAGCACCATGGTTTGCAGACATTGCGAACTATAAAGCTGCAAAGTTCATACCCAAAGAGTATAACAGGCAACAAAAGAAAAAACTAATCACTGATGCAAAGTACTACTTGTGGGATGAACCCTATCTCTTTAAGAGATGTGCAGACAGAATAATCCGGAGATGTGTGCCTAGAGAAGAAGCACAGAGGATCCTATGTCATTGCCATGGATCACAATATGGAGGCCATTTCAGAGGTAAGCGGACAGCCACCAAGGTCCTCCAATGTGGTTTCTATTGGCCCACACTCTATAGAGATTCCCGAGAGTTTGTACGTAACTGTGACAGTTGCCAAAGAGCTGGTAATCTGCCCCATGGTTACGCCATGCCTCAACAAGGAATCTTGGAGATTGAGTTGTTCGACGTATGGGGAATTGACTTCATGGGACCTTTCCCACTATCATACTCAAACACTTACATTCTGGTGGCAGTTGACTACGTATCAAAATGGGTAGAGGCCGTTGCAACACCCACTAATGATACTAAAACAGTGCTGATGTTCCTCTAGAAATATATCTTCAGCAGGTTTGGGGTCCCTAGAGTACTAATCAGTGATGGGGGCACTCACTTCTGCAACAAACAGCTTTACTCTGCCATGGTCCGGTATGGGATTCGCCACAAGGTGGCGACTTCATATCATCCACAGACTAATGGGCAAGCTGAAGTCTCTAACAGAGAGCTAAAAAGAATCCTAGAACGGACTGTAAGTACCCGTAGAAAGTATTGGGAAAGAAGCTTGGATGATGCTCTGTGGGCATACAGAACAGCATTCAAGACTCCTATAGGGACCTCTCCATACCAACTTGTGTATGGTAAGGCATGTCACCTGCCCGTGGAACTGGAACATAAATCCTACTGGGCAACCAGATTCCTAAACTTTGATGCCAAATTAGCTGGAGAAAAAAGATTGCTCCAGCTAAATGAGCTAGAGGAATTCAAATTCACTGCTTTCGAAAATGCCAAGCTTTATAAAGAAAAATAAAAAAAGTGGCATGACAGAAAGCTGTCATCTAGAATCTTTGAACCAGGACAAAAGGTCCTGTTGTTTAACTCTAGGCTCAGGCTATTCCCCGGGAAACTGAAGTCCCGGTGGAGGGGACCATATGTGATTACAAGTGTATCACCATATGGTTATGTGGAGCTTCAAGATATTGATTCTGATAAGAAGTTCATTGTTAATGGACAGAGAATCAAGCACTATCTTGAAGGCAATGTTGAGCAAGAGTGCTCAAGGCTGAAGCTAGATTAAAAGCTCAGCAAGGTCCAGCTAAAGACAATAAAGAAGCACTTGCTGGGAGGCAACCCAGCCATGGGGCATCACTTCCTCTACGCATTTTGCCCTATTCTTGATTTTATTTTTTCACTGATACTAAGGTAAAGAGTCAATTGTATAAGTTCACAGAGCTACAGAAGGATTCTGCACACAAAACAGAGAAAAAGAGCTCACTGGCAAGAAAACGCCAGTAAAAGTCTGTTTTGGGCGTTCAACGCCCAAAAGAAGCATCCACTGGGCGTTGAACGCCAGTAAGGATAGCCATCTGGGCGTTTAACGTCAGATTTACAGCATCCTGGGCGTTCAGAAAAATGCCCAGTGACAAAGGAGTTCCTAGCGTTCAACGCCAGAAAGAAGCAACAGCTGGGCGTTGAACGCCCAGGAGAGGCAGCATTTGGGCATTGAACGCCCAAAACTTGCAGCGTTTAGGCGTTCAGACGCCAGGATGGTGGGGAGGAGGTGAATTCGTTTTTACTTCATATTTTTCATTCTAAATTTAATTTTCATGTTTCAATTCATGATTTCTTGCATAAACATGTTAAGAACCCTGATTTCTAAAATCCCTAATTTCTAAAAACCCTATTTTAAAAATATAAAATGTATCTTAATCCATAAGCACAAATCCTTTTTTCAATCCAATTCAACTCTTTTTCAAAATTTTCAAAGCAAATCTATCTCTTTTCATTCAAAAATCTTTTCAACTAATCAATATCTTTTTCAAATCTCCATACTATCTTTTTCAAAAATCCAAATCTATCTTTTTCAAATATCTTTCATATCTCTTCAATTTTAAATTATATCTTTTCTTATCATACTTAAAATTTTCTTAAAAATCATATCTTCTATCTTATCTTCCTCCCTATTTTCAAAAACCCACCCCCCTCTCCCTTTAAATATGGGTTCGGCCTCCCTCCCCTCCCATCCACCATTGCACCTAGCTCTCCTTCTCTCCCTCTCCCTTCTTTTCTTTTTGCTTGAGGACAAGCAAACCTCTAAGTTTGGTGTACTTATCCGTGATTGATGGGATATTTTTGTGGAAGAAACGAATTCCTCCAAAACACCCAGAACTAACCGGCAAGTGCACCAGGTCGTATCAAGTAATAAAACTCACGGAAGTGAGGTCGATCCCACAGGGATTGATGGATCAAGCAACTTTAGTGGGTGATTAGTTTAGTCAAGCTAACATTTGTGTGATAATTGATGCAGCAGAAAGTAAATGACAAGGAAAATTAAAGTGCAAAAAGTAAATTGGACAGTAACTTAAAGAACAAGGAAGTAAAATAGCAAGAATCTTAAATTGCAAGAAAAGTAAATTGCATGAAAGTAAAGGGGACTGGGTGCAGGGAAATTAAATGAAAGCAGTAAATCAAAGCTTAGAACAATTGCAAGGAAATTAAAATTGCATGAAAAGTAAATTCAGATCACAGTGGCTCAAATGTAAAATGCAGAGGAACACACGTGCAGGAAAGTAAATGAGAATTGCAGCAGGCTTAATGTAAATTGAATTGAGGAACCGAACAGAAAATGAAATGCAGCTCAATTGCAATAACTAAAGGAAAGTTGAAGATCTCAGGGATTGGATGAGACTAGAGACCAAGTCTAGATCTCAATTCCTTCCTTGATCCAACAGTAAACAATTTGCAGAAGAAATAGAGATGATAATTTGCAGAAGAAATAGAGATGAAAGCAGTAAAGAGAGTTTTAATTCAAATTGCAATTCACTGAAAGTTTGCAGAAGAGGAAAACAGAGAGAATTCTCAAGTTGAGATTGAAACAGAATTTCTTCAATTCTCAACCCAAGATTCAAAACAAAAAAAAACTAAAGAGAGAGAGTTCTGTATTCCTAATGCTCCCTAGTGGAGCTTGCCTCCCTATTCACTCTATTCGGGCCTACTTTCTAAAATGAGAATGATGCCTTATATAGGCATTTTTACAAAATAAAAACAAATTACAATTAAAATGAAATTTCTATTCTAACTATCTCTTGTGCCTTTGAGTGGTGTCAATTGGGCCCTTGCTCTTGATGGAATTGGGTTGATAGAGGCCTTGGTTGATTGCTCTTGGAGTTTGGAGAAGAACCGAATTGAACCGGGTTTGGAATCATGAAAGCTTGAGTAAAAGTTTGAGTAAAAGTTTGAGGCAAAATTTTACTCCAACTTTTCACATCAGCCACCTTCTTTTGCTGATACCAACATTGGGGCAAAAGTTAGGGGTCAAACTTTTGCTCCAACGTTGGCCTCCCCTAGTGCATGTATGTGGCGCTACTTTGTCCTCTTGTCAACGTTGCCAATTTTATGTCCACTATAGACTATTATATATGGTTGGAAAGCTCTGAATGTCAAATTTCTAACTCAATTGGAATCACCTCAATTGGACATCTACAACTCAAGTTATGCTCCTTTGAAGAGGACAGGGTCGCTGGCTTTGGTGCCCAACGTTTGAGGTAAAGTTTGCCTCAAACGTGGTCGAAAACGCCAGTTTTGGAGGCTCAAACGTATTGTCCACCACATATTATTATACATTGTTAGAAAGCCCTGGATGTCTACTTTCCAATGCCGTTGGAAGCACATCATTTGGAGCTCTACAGCTCGAGTTATACTCCGTCGAAGGTGCAGAGGTCAGTTGGCCTCACTGCAGGTTGCCACCATATTCGTTTATGCATATTGCGGGACAGTTTTCTCCCTCAATTCTAATGTCCACCATGCAGTGACATATATGCTTGGAAAGCTCTCAATTCCTACTTTCCATTTCTTTTTGAATCATCTCATTTGGAGCTCTGTAGCTCAAGTTATTCTTGTTGGAAGTATACCCCTTATATGGCTAACTGAGCTTATAGATTGAATCTTTAATTAACCCAAGCTCTCACATGATCATATATGTATATTCTATATAACTTTAAATTTCATACCTAGCTACCCAAAATTTTCCTTCCACATTCCATACTCATGTATCAACTTTATTTTAATTTTATCATATCTGTATTGATCTTTGAATTTTAACTTAACATTGGGGTAATTTTGTTCCCTTTTTCATTTATTGAAAAATTTTTTAAATTAAAATTTTTTTTGAACATGAAAATAAACATAGCTTATCAATGCACATGGATTTTTAATTTTTATAGTCTCACATGAGTAGGTACCCAAATTCTCATTATCTTATCATGACACATTCTCTTATTATCTTTTGTTCCCACAATCTTCCCATACTCAATTAACACACAATTCTATCTTAAGCTAACCAAAGATTCAATTGAGATATATAATTATTTTTTCGCTTAAGGCTAGTGATGTGATAAAGTACAGAACAAATGGGATTTAAAGGCTCAAAGTGGCTAACAAAGGTAACTTAAGGGGTAGGCTTAATTTAGATAAGTGAGCTAAACAAATAATAGCCTCAATCATATGCAAGCATATAAATATATTAAACATTGGACATATAGGATGAAACAAAATATAGATTACAATCATAGAGAAGTAAACACACAAGAATGAAATATTTATGGTTAAATAATGTAACCATGTAACTAAGCTCAAATCTTACGGGTTGTGTGTTCTTAGCTTTTTGAAACTATGTTCCAAATACAACTTCAAGCAAATTTAACATAAAAGTTTTGATTAAAATTAGTGAAATTTTTGTTCTAAAATAAAATAGGGTCTTAGAAGAAACTTATTATCTTTTCAATCAAGTAGAACATGCATGCAACTAACCTATTACTATGCAATTTATCCTATTTTATTGGTGTTAAGAAAGAGAAATTACCTCCGGAAGTCAGGTACTGACCGACCTCCCCACACTTAAGGCCTTGCACCGTCCTCGGTGCCATCTGTCAGGAACAAAGGTGGGCTGGTAGCAGTATCTCCACAGTCGGGACCGTCATGGTTCCCTGTGCTGGTAAAGGAAGTGAAGTCCGGAGTATCTGGGTCATTGTCAGGTCTGTGGTTGCCTGTGAGTAGCTCCTTGAGGTATTTGAATCGGCGCTGGTTGTGGCACTCTCGTAGCTTCGCTTTCTAGTCTTGCCGGTCCAACCTTTCCACTATTTGATGGAGCAGCTGACTTGTTGAAGGTGCTTCTGGCATGGAAGGGGGATGATGCCGGGGCATCTTGGCCAGTTTCACTGACCTTTTCTTTACTGTTTTTAGGCTAGTTTCATGCATTCCCTTAGGAAATAAGCTAGTTTTGGGTAGATATTCACTTACACCTTGATTCAAGCATACATTGTACATTTTACATTATTTCATAAGGATTTTGCATGAGTTTAGTGACAAATTATATGTTTCATTGCCCATGACTTGGACTAGAACTTTGATGCGCTCTATTGCTTGATTTCAGGACCAAAGGAAGCAAGGAATGGGAGGTAACTTGCAAAGTTAATGAGAAAAGTGATTGCCAATAACGCTCTCGAAGCCATCATTGACCACGTTAAGAGTCACGTTAACTAAGTTAACGTGAAATCTAACGTGGAGAGGGGAAGTTGAGCCAACGTTAGTGACACTTAACATTGTCACTAACGTTGGCAAATGCTCATAAGTGGCCACGTTAGAGTCCATGTTAACTTAGTTAACGTGGCCTCTAACGTTAGAAGGGGGGAGAAACGCCAACGTTAGTGACATTCAACATTGTCACTAACGTTGGCCTAAGGAGAAACATACCACGTTAACTCCCACGTTAACTTGGTTAACGTGGGAGCTAACGTAAGAAGCAAGAGTGGTCGACAACGTTAGTGACACCCAACATTGTCACTAACGTTAGAAGCAACCACACAACACCCCAAGGAGCCACGTTAACTTCCACGTTAACTTAGTTAACGTGGAAGCTAACGTTGATGAGTGAAAGAAATGCCAACGTTAGTGACATTCAACATTGTCACTAACGTTGGGGATGGCTAAGCATGGCCACGTTAGAAGCCACGTTAACCTAGTTAACGTGGACTCTAACGTGAGACATAGGGGCACCTTAGAACGTTAGTGACAATGTTGAGTGTCACTAACGTTCTCGAAGGATGGCAAGTGCACGTTAAGGAGCCACGTTAACTAAGTTAACGTGGGCTCTAACGTGGGAACAAAGGGGGCTTTTTAAAGTTATTGGGAATGTTAAGTCTCAATAACGTGTGCGAAGGACTTAGAGGCAACGTTATTGGAAACGTTTGTGCCACTAACGTTGAAGTTAACATGGCTTTTACTTAGGAACGTTAGTGAGAAAGTTGATTGTCACTAACGTTCTCGAACTCATATTTTCACTAAACGTTAACACCCCTAACGTCCTGAGCTAAAGTCTATGCCCACTTTACACTTTCTCTCTGCAACTAAAGCCAAGCCCAAATGAAGAAGAGAACTGCTTCAAACTCAAGATCCAAAGGCCCAAGACTTGAAGAGCCAACTAGAAGCTGAGAAAAGTAGTATATATAGGAGTAGCTTTGAATTGTTGAAAGGAGGCTGGAAGTTGGAAAGAGAACTACTCTCTGTATTTTACCTTCTCTGCATTTTTCTAGTTTTATGATGTATTCTCCATCTTTGTTTTCATTTTCTAGAGCTATGAACAACTAAACCCCTTTCATTGGGTTAGGGAGCTCTGTTGTAATTTGATGGATCAATACTAATTTTCATTATTCTTCTTCTATCTTTTCTCTTGATTTTACTTGAAAGCTTTCGATCTTCATCCAATTGGGTAGTTATCTTGGAAAAGAAGCTATCCAAACTTGGATCTCTTTTGAACCTTGAAAGAAGAATGAAGAGATCAAGCTAGAAATGCTTTCTCATGCTGGACCAAATTGGATTTGGATGGGTATGTGACTATAACCCTCTCAATACTTGATTTGGGAAATGCATGTGGTATAATCAGTGACCATACTTCATCTCTTCTCATGAGAAATTGACCAAGGAATTGGCTATTGATCAAGATTTGAGAGATTGAATTGCAAGAAATTATAATTCAATCAATTAAGATTGCCAAGGAGATCAATGAGTGCATTGATTGAGGAAGAGATGAAAATGAACTTGATCCGGAGAATTGCAACATCTCCTGAGCCCAATGAACTCCCCATCTCTGATCTTACCCATTCTCTTTAATTTCTGCCATTTACTTTTATGAGCAAATCCCCCATTCCCATTTACAATTCTGCAATTTACTTTCAGTCATTTACTTCCAGTTCTTTAATTCTAGCATTTACTTTTCTGTTATTTACATTCCCGCCATTTTATTTTCTGCAACTCTCAACCCAAATTCTGGATTCGCTCAACTAGAACATTCTTCTAATTAAAGTTGCTTGATCAATCAATCCCTGTGGGATTCGACCTCACTCTATTGTGAGTTTTTACTTGACGACAAATTCGGTACACTTGCCGAAGGAAATTTGTTGAGAGACAGTTTCCACCCGTATCAAGTTTATGGCGCCGTTGCTGGGGATTGATTGTGCATCAACAATGATTAAATTGGAAGATCACTAGATTGAGCATTTTATTTTGTGAATTTCATTTTCTGTTTGAGTGATTTACTTTCTGTTTTAGTTAAACTTCTTCCCTTCCCCCTCTACTCTTTTGTTTTTTTTTTTTGTTATTTTCAATTCTGTTTGCTAACCCACTAACTGTTTGATATATTGCATCACCCACAACTAACAGTAATTCTGACAAAAATACTTTCTGCACCTATCTTTTCTTGCTTGCACTTGATGGTTGTATGACAGGGAGAAGAAGCGGGGCTTCAACTTCCTTCGATTCTGAACCTGAGAGGACCTTCCTTAGATTAAGGAGGGAGGCAAGAGGAAAGAAAGTGGTTGGTGCTGAGGAAGAAGAGGAATTCTTTGAACCAAACATGGAAGACAACATGGAAAACCATCATGAAGAAGAGGATCACAACCATGGGGGAGGAGGTAGAGTAAATCATGCTGGGGAGGATAGAAGAGTTTTGGGCTCTTACATCAATCCAAACCCAGACAATTGTGAAAGTAGCATCCAAAAGCCAACAATCCATGCCAACAACTTCGAACTTAAACCACAGCTCATCACCCTTGTTCAGAACAACTGTTCGTTTGGAGGAGGTGTTCAAGAAGACCCCAATCAACATTTAACCACCTTCCTGAGAATATGTGACACAGTGAAGTCTAATGGTGTTCATCTTGACGCCTACAGACTGCTCTTATTTCCATTCTCACTCAAGGACAAGGCAGCCAAGTGGCTGGAATCTTTCCCAAGGGAAAGCTTGACAACTTGGGAAGACGTGGTGAACAAAGTCTTAGCAAGATTTTACCCTCCTCAACGAATCAATAGGCTGAGAGCCGAGGTCCAAACTTTCAGGCAACAAGATGGTGAGACTCTATATGAAGCATGGGAGAGGTTTAAGGACCTCACAAGGAGGTGTCCACCTGACATGTTCAATGAATGAGTGCAGCTGCATATTTTCTATGAAGGGCTCTCTTATGAGTCAAAGAAGGCCGTAGACCATTCATTCAGAGGATCTTTGAAAAAGAAGAAGACTATTGAGGAAGCCATAGATGTTATTGAAACAGTAGCAGAGAACGACTACTTCTATGCTTCCAAAAGAGGGAACACAAGAGGAGTAATGGAGCTAAACAATGTAGATGCTCTGTTGACCCAAAACAAGCTCATTACCCAGCAGCTGGCTGACCTCACCAAGAAGATGGAGAGGAACCAAGTAGCACTAATCTCCACTTCATCGACAACCCAAGAAGGAGTGAATGAAGAAGCAGAGGGTAGTCAGGAGCAAGCCAACTACATTGGGAATTCACCAAGGCAAAACTATGATCCATACTCCAAGACCTACAACCCTGGATGGAGAAACCACCCAAACTTTGGGTGGGGAAGTCAGCAAGATCAAAACCAAGACCAGAGACGTTACAACTCCAACAACAATGCAGCTCACCAACAATTCACACAGAGGACATCTCAACACCCCAACAACAACAATTCTCCACACGCCTATCAAAACCAAAACAGCACATCTGCTCCGAATCAACCATCAATTGATGACAAGCTCTCTAAGATTGAAACCTTACTTGAAGGAATATGCCAAGAGATTCAAGAAAATAAGGTGTTCAAAGAGGAGGTGCGAGCCAATATTAAGAACCAGGGAGAGACCATTAGGAAGCTGGAATTCCAGGTGGGATGTTTAGTTGAGAAGATTCCCAAACCTACCGATAGCTTCCCAAGTGACACGGAGAAAAACCCCAAAGGAGAAGCAAAGAAAGTAAGATGGGAAGATTGCAAAATGGTCACTACAAGTGATCAAGAGACTGAAGACAAGAAAGGCAAACCTTTCAAACAACCTGAAGACAACTCAATAAAGGAGGAGGATAGAGATCACCAAAAACCAGAAATCTCACAACAAAAGCTGCTGAATCTCTATGCACCCTTCCCTCAACTGCTCAATGGTGCTGTGGAAAAGAGAATATACTCAAGGTTCCTAGACTTGTTTGCATCTCTGCATGTAAACATACCATTCATCAAGGCAATTCAACAAATGCCTGCATTCATCAAATATATGAAGGAACTTCTTCCCAGAAAAAGCTCACTCAAAGGAGGCCAAACTATAGTGATGAACAAGGAATGTAGTGCCCTTATTCAACCTGAGTTGCCTACAAAAAGAAAAGACCCAGGGAGTTTTCACATCCCTTGTGCCATAGGTGAAACTATGTTCGATAGAGCACTATGTGATTTGGGGGCCAGCATCAACTTACTGCCATTATCCCTGGTGAAGAGGCTGCAGATCAATGAGATAATGCCCACAGATGTAATCATCCGACTGGCTGACAAAACTCAAAAGCAAGCAATAGGAGTGGTGGAAAATGTGTTGCTAAAGGTTGGAAAATACTTTCTCCCAACAGACTTTGTCATCCTGGACATGGAAGAGAGTCACACTCACCCAATCATATTGGGAAGACCATTCCTAGCTACGGCCAGAGCACTTATCGATGTAGAGAAAGGGGAGCTAATATTGAGAATCCATGATGAACGACTCAGCTTCAATGTTTTCAAACTCTCACAAGAAACAGATCAAGAGGACAAGGAACTAAGCACAAATGATAATGAGACACTGAAAGAGGAGACAAGCACTGAAGCACAGCCAGTTCATTCTGAGATCCCCTTAATTGATAAACAAGGAAAACAGCAATTGCCACAGCTCAAGGAAAAATTGGAGGAACCTAAACCTCTAGAGGCAGGTAAAGACAGCATCACAACTCCTTTAGAAAAAGAGGTCACCGAGGGCAAGGCAACCTCAAAAGAAACAAAGAAGAAGGTACCAAGGAAGTGGAGGAACAAGAAGATCCCTACTGAAGACTTCTCTCCAGGGGATAGAGTTGTCTCAGCTTACTTCCCAAACATTCCCCCTAATCTCCCCACTGTACCATCTCAGTTACCTAAGGTCTTCACTATCAACAGAGTTCTTTCCCTGGAACATGTGGAGATCATTGATCCAACCAATGGATATAAGTTCACAGCAAGAGGGGAGGACTTTAAGCACTACCAACCACCCTGATGAAGGAAAAACGTCAAGCTAGTGACGCTAAAGAAGCGCTTCATGGGAGGCAACCCATGTTTTATATGTTTTTAGAAAATAGTAAAAAAAATCAATGTTTATGAATTTCAATCCAAACTTGACAAACACTTGGTGAAGTCCTTATTGTGCAGTATATAGTGAGGAACAAGTTTGGTGCTCAAAGCAAACCAAGATGCATGCTAGTCTTGGGAACTTTGAACAAAAACTTTTCATCACAATGCTTCAAACTAAGTTTGGTGTCACCCCATGGTGCCATCAATCTGCCTATAAGGATACACAAGTAGTTAGTTAGTTGAAATTCATAAATAAACAAACTCTTTTTCTTCTCTTTATTATTCTAGCCGTAGAGTTTGATTTTTATGATATTAATTTCCTTATTTTAAATCTTTATAGGAAAAAGGAAAAGGGACGTTAAAGGAGAGTGATTGGACAGTTAAACAAAGAAGGTTCGGACACCACAAAAGGAGGGACTACACACTTGTTCCGAAAGGGGAATGCATTGGAAAATGTTGCCATGCAACATTGGAAAAATGGGACCCCTAAAAGACCGAGCAATCTCATTCATAGAGTGATGATCCTTGTCTTTTATCCATGCATCACCCCAACCGTCCATCAAGTAACTACCCCATCAATCCACACCCTCCATTCTCTCACAACTTCTCTATATAGATGACCCTTGTTCCGTACCCACTTTCATTGTCACTACCCACTCTTCACCACTCTCCATTTCGGTACAAGACACTTCCTACCCCATTAAAAACCTTTTTCCCACCTCACTCTCTTCATTGCAATAAAACCCTAAACAACCAAAGATCTCCACAACTTTGCCACCTTCACATAATAACTATCATTCATGGCGTCTTCGGGTTCTAAAAGAAGGAAGGGAAAGGAACCCATGGAAGAACACCCATATGATGAAAAGAGATTTAGAAGCTTGCATCATGCATTGCAATACGGGTGGATGGTTGATAAGGAAATCATTTATGAGCTGGGATTTCAAGTTAAGAAGACTGAGTGCCCCAAAATCACAGAAAAGATAGAAAGGAGAAGATGGGAGCTCCTCACTGATCCAGTCATTAAGGTGAATGCAAACCTCATAAGAGAATTTTATGCAAATGCGGTTCGATATGATAAGAAGGATGAGTCCTATACAAGCTTTGTAAGAGGAAAGATGGTGGACTTTGGTCCCATGAGTGTCATGAGGGCATTGAAGCTACGGTCTATACAGTTTGAAGAAGAAAGCTATCACTCAAGATTGGACAACCCCAATTATGACCAGATTCTACAAGATATTTGTGTACCAGGAGCTGACTGGGAAAGGGGTGCGAGAAATAAACCAAAGTTCATCAAGAGAACAGATCTCACTCCTGAAGCCAAGGGGTGGTTTGAGCTAGTGAGAAGGTCTATTCTCCCAGCTGCAAACAACTCGGAGGTGAATGTCAAGAGAGCCACGATGGTGCATTGTATACTGAAGGGAGGAGAAATCAAGGTTCATGAACTCATAGCTGAATGTATTAGAAAGATGGCAGAGAAAAGCGACTCAAGAGGAATGTTAGGTTACCCCAGCACTATTTACCGAATATGCAAGAAAGCTGGGGAGGTTTTTGAAGATGAGAACCCCATGTGGATAAAGGAAGGCATCCCAATAACTGTACGAAGGATGAATGCTGCAGCATCCCCTCTGCCTCAGCGGAAGCAAAGGAAGAGGACAGCCCCTCAAGTAGTGGAAGGACAAGTCTTAGAGGGTCAAGCACAACAGACCTTGGACATGCACCAATTGCAGGAAGCCATTGATGGCTTGTCTAGACAATATTTGGAAAGCCAAGGAGCACGGAAAGAGCTTCAACTATAGATGATGGGGCAGCAAGAGGAAGCACTCTCAAGATGGATGACTCAGCAAGGTGAGTGGCAAAGGCAAATAATGGAACAGCAACTAAGTCAAGGACAACAATGGGGAGAAACATTCAACAGGATGGAACAAAGGCAAAATCAGCAACAAGAATCCATCCAGAGGCTAATCAACATCCAAGCACATCAAGGGGCACACATTCATGAGATGCATCGAAGACAAATAGAACAGGCAGAACTATTAGACGAGCAAAGGGCATTCGCAGAAGGAGTTTACATGAGCGAGACAGGACATCACATAAACACTCAAGCCAGGCTCGGCTACTTAGTGGGACAGCTGCCAATATTGCATCTAGGAATAGCCAGGTATGAAGAAATGAAGGATGAATTAGCACGAGAGGAAAGACAAAGGGTGGAAGAGAGTCATGAGTCAGTGAGGAAGGCACTTGAGGATTGGAAGCAAGCAAGATTGGCACGGATGCAAGGAAATGCAAGAGGAAACAAGGAGGACAAGCAAGGAAAAGAGCATGGACATCCACAACATTAAAAGGTGGTGGAGTTCCTTCTTTATTCCACCTTTTTCTATGCTTTAAATAAGGAAGATCTTGTATGAAATAGAACATGCTTCCATGTTAATTTGAATCTTTTTAAATTCTGTCTTTTAAGTTTTCTTTCTGAATAGGTGTATGTGTGCTAGTCTTTATGTCACTGCATCCTTACTTTACTTACTTGTATGCTTGCTCCTTTTGAATCAAATGAAGAGAGAATGTTTATGTTTCAAAAGACCAGAGTAGAGTTCATACTATGGAGTACATTCATGAGTTTGTGGTATGATCATAAGTTAGCTAAGTTGGTTCAACCATAAGGTGGGATGACAACTATCTGGCCTGAATACTTTGCTTTGAATATACTCATGAGACTAAGTATATGACAAGATCCTAATAAGAGAAAGAGAAAAGAATAATGAAAGTGGAAAAACAAAAGAAAAAGAGTAAGCAATAAGGCTAGGCACCAATGGTTTTGATCTTAAGATATGTGTCTGTGGTGTTCCTGTGTGAGGGATTTACTTGAATGAATAAGCTCTTAGGGGTGCTTTATCACTTGGTAACTTGGGTTAACTAACCCGGGATTATCCGCTGAAAGTCCATTATCAAGAGTAACCCTCACCACAGAGCATTTAGTAACCCAAAGAGGTGCTGGACACCAAGGTCTCAAGAAGGAAAATAAATGAACTATATGCCTGTGGTGTGTATGTATGGGGGAGAGACTTGAGGGAGTAAGTCCTTAGGGGTGCTTCAACACCTAGCACCGTGAACCAACTGGTTCGGGAGTGTTGGCTGAAAGCTTATCTTAAAAATTTGCCCCCTTACAGAGCACTTAGCCTAAGAACACAATAAGCTCTGAAATGACAATAAAGGGATCAATGAATAAAAGTCTCATGGGATGTAAGCAAGGTGAATGTTTTAGGACATGATAAAGGTCTGAAAGCCAGTAAAGGAATGAACCTAAGTTGCTATGCATGAAACCACCATAAAATCAGTGATATGACTTCCACAAGAATGACTCATCTCTCTTGGCATTCCATTCATCATTCTCTTGTTCCAGTACTTGCTTAGGGACAAGCAAGCTTTAAGTTTGGTGTTGTGATGCCAAGGCATCTTGGTCAGTTTCACTGACCTTTTCTTTACTGTTTTTAGGCTAGTTTCAT
Organism: Arachis hypogaea; assembly: GCF_003086295.3. NCBI lineage: Eukaryota > Viridiplantae > Streptophyta > Magnoliopsida > Fabales > Fabaceae > Arachis > Arachis hypogaea. The sequence continues at coordinate 71,796,779 of NC_092047.1, read as the reverse complement.
GCATTCCCTTAGGAAATAAGCTAGTTTTGGGTAGATATTCACTTACACCTTGATTCAAGCATACATTTTACATTATTTCATGAGGATTTTGCATGAGTTTAGTGACAAATTATATGTTGCATTGCCCATGACTTGGACTAGAACTTTGATGCACTCTATTGCTTGATTTCAGGACCAAAGGAAGCAAGGAATGGGAGGTAACTTGCAAAGTTAATGAGAAAAGTGATTGCCAATAATGCTCTCGAAGCCATCATTGACCACGTTAAGAGTCACGTTAACTAAGTTAACGTGAAATCTAACATGGAGAGGGGAAGTTGAGCCAACGTTAGTGACACTTAACATTGTCAATAACGTTGGCAAATGCTCATAAGTGGCCACGTTAGAGTCCACGTTAACTTAGTTAACGTGGCCTCTAACGTTAGAAGGGGGAGAAACGCCAACGTTAGTGACATTCAACATTGTCACTAACGTTGGCCTAAGGAGAAACATACCACGTTAACTCCCACGTTAACTTGGTTAACGTGGGAGCTAATGTAAGAAGCAAGAGTGGTCGACAACGTTAGTGACACCCAATATTGTCACTAACGTTGGAAGCAACCACACAACACCCCAAGGAGCCACGTTAACTTCCACGTTAACTTAGTTAACGTGGAAGCTAACGTTGATGAGTGAAAGAAATGCCAACGTTAGTGACATTCAACATTGTCACTAACATTGGGGATGGCTAAGCATGGCCACGTTAGAAGCCACGTTAACTTAGTTAACGTGGACTCTAACGTGAGACATAGGGGCACCTTGGAACGTTAGTGACAATGTTGAGTGTCACTAACGTTCTCGAAGGATGGCAAGCCCACGTTAAGGAGCCACGTTAACTAAGTTAACGTGGGCTCTAACGTGGGAACAAAGGGGGCTTTTCAAAGTTATTGGGAATGTTAAGTCTTAATAACGTGTGTGAAGGACTTAGAGGCAACGTTAGTGGCAACATTTGTGCCACTAACGTTGAAGTTAACGTGGCTTTTACTTAGGAACGTTAGTGAGAAAGTTGATTGTCACTAACGTTCTCGAACTCATATTTTCACTAAACGTTAACACCCCTAACATCCTGAGCTAAAGTCTCTGCCCACTTCACACTTTCTCTCTGCAAGTAAAGCCAAGCCCAAATGAAGAAGAGAACTGCTTCAAACTCAAGATCTAAAGGCCCAAGACTTGAAGAGCCAACTAGAAGCTGAGAAAAGTAGTATATATAGGAGTAGCTTTGAATTGTTGAAAGGAGGCTGGAAGTTGGAAAGAGAACTACTCTCTGTATTTTACCTTCTCTGCATTCTTCTAGTTTTATGATGTATTCTCCATCTTTGTTTTCATTTTCTAGAGCTATGAACAACTAAACCCCTTTCATTGGGTTAGGGAGCTTATTTGATGGATCAATACTAATTTTCATTATTCTTCTTCTATTTTTTCTCTTGATTTTACTTGAAAGCTTTCGATCTTCATCAAATTGGGTAGTTATCTTGGAAAAGAAGCTATCTAAACTTGGATCTCTTCTGAACCTTGAAAGAGGAATGAAGAGATCAAGCTAGAAATACTTTCTCATGCTGGACCAAATTGGGTTTGGATGGGTATGTGACTATAACCCTCTCAATACTTGATTTGGGAAATGCATGTGGTATAATCAGTGACCATACTTCATCTCTTCTCATGAGCAATTGACCATGGAATTGGCTATTGATCAAGATTTGAGAGATTGAATTGCAAGAAATTGTAATTCAATCAATTAACATTGCCAAGGAGATCAATGAGTGCATTGATTGAGGAAGAGATGAAAATGAACTTGATCCAGAGAATTGCAACATCTCCTGAGCCCAATGAACTCCCCATATCTGATCTTACCCATTCTCTTTAATTTCTGCCATTTACTTTTATGAGCAAATCCCCCATTCCCATTTACAATTCTGCAATTTATTTTTAGTCATTTACTTCCAGTTCTTTAATTCTAGCATTTACTTTTCTGTTATTTACATTCCCGCCATTTTATTTTCTGCAACTCTCAACCCAAATTCTGGATTCGCTCAACTAGAACATTCTTCTAATTAAAGTTGCTTGATCAATCAATCCCTATGGGATTCAACCTCACTCTATTGTGAGTTTTTACTTGACGACAAATTCGGTACACTTGCCGAAGGAAATTTGTTGAGAGAAAGTTTCCACCCGCATCAGGGGAATGTCTGTAGCTTGTTCTGCGGACTGGCTAGTAGCGGCTGTTGGTGGCCTGAGATATTTTCTGTTAGGGACGTATTGGTCATCCCTTGGAAGCATGGCTTTGGTGTCCCCAACTCTGTAGGAGACTCCGGCTGAGACAAGATCTGAGACCAAGGCGGGAAAAGGTAAGTTGCCCGCAATTTGTACGTGTCCCATGGCATTCTGGATGTGTCTTGGTAGGTTTAGAGGCTGGTCTGTAAGGATACACCAGAGTAAAACAGCCATGTCTGCAGTGAAGGAGGACTCATGAGTGTTCGGAAATACGTAATGGGACATAATCTGTGCCCATACGCGAGCCTCCAAGGTAAGTGCTGAAGCCGATATCCCTTTGGGTCGGGATCGATGGTATCAGTAGATCCATCCGCTGCCAGGTTGTGCGATAACTCTGAGAACGGCATCCCAGTCAAATTGGTATGTCTGGCTCTTGAGTAAGGCTTCTTGGAATGCGTCCAATCCTTCTGAAGCAGGGGGAAGATCTAAAGCTCGCTGAATGGCCTCTTCTGTAATGGGATTTGCTTCTGACGGGCATAGACAGACTGCAGGGTTGGCAAGTGGAAATTAGAGTAGAACTCGACTACCCATGAGAGATTAACCTGTCGTGGCTGTCTTTTTAGGAATCCCCAGTGTCTGTGTTCGATCCGTGGCTAAACAAATTCAGCAATACGGGTCGGGAGGATAAGCAGGTATTCGTTGCTGTAATTCCTTATTGCCAGGATGGGGAACATCTGCTCACAGTAGCAGTTGGGAAATCGTGCAGTGTCCTTTGCTGGGAAGGCTTTCTCTTTTTCATCAACCTTTATAATCCTCTTAATTCGTTTTGTTGAGGGCTTAACTGCAGTTGAAGATGGCTCTGCTGCTAATGCTCTTTTTGTTCCTCTTCTTGCTAGTGGTTTGGGAGTAGCTTTCTCTTTTTCTTTCTTGGTGGCCATCCTGAAAGGGAAATAGTAAGGATGTTAAAACTTCAAGGGTTAGAGCAGGGAAGGGAACGGGAAATGTGGTAATCAATGCACATTAAAGATGAATGATGTTAACACATGGTCATGACTACATGTGAAAAATCATCAACGGAAATATAGCAAGTGCATATGATGACAATTAAATGCAAGGTGTTTATTGGCATGCCGGCAAAGGCATGAGTAGCATAGATCAAGCATTAAATGTCCAAGTTAGATTACCAAGCCTTTCAAACTAATAACCTGTTTGTAATAACAATTATATTTAAATAATATAATATAAAAAGGATTTTGTGAAAAGCAAGCATATAGAGTAGTAGAATGAAAGAAATCTAAAAATAGTGCACAATGCCATATGGGCGTTTTCACAAATACATAGCATGCATGGTGAATAAGCTATTGAAAGTATTAAATTGAACATGCAAGCAACCCTTAAAAATTAATATATAATTGTCAAACAATTCTGTAATAATCCACAAGCATATCATAAGAAACAATGACCCAAATAAATTTCCAACACCAATTAAAAGAAAAAGAAAACATGGATAATGAAAGTAAAAAGAAAAAAAAAGAAAACATAAAAACAAGAAGAAGAATAGAAAAGTAAGGAGGGAAGAAGAAAAGAAAAACCTTGATAATGGTGGTGAGAGAGAGAAAGTAGAAAGTGAGAAATAAGGAAGAAAGAAGAAGAAGGGGGAAAGAGGAAGGGAAAAGAAAAAGTAAGATTTGGGGAAGAAAAAGATAAGATATTTTGGCAGGTATGGGTATGTTGTGCGGCGCAAGCGACGCGGACGCGTGGGTTACGCGTTCGCGCGAGTAGCGCGTATATGAATTGACGCGGATGACAAGTTCTGTGCTACTGGTGTGAGGGCAGCCTCGCGCCCGCACAACTCTCTGTTCGAAACTCATTGTTGCCAAATTTCAAGATGACGTGTTCGCGTGGTGGAAGATCGCGTGGTGGAAAATGACGCGGACGCGTGAGGCACGCGTTCACGTGGTAGGGCTTGTGCGACTAGCATCATTCCAGCCCCGGTCCAGCGTAACATTCTGCCATATACCCTTTCTTACGTCGATTTCCAGGGCACGCGTCCGCGTGCTTGACGCGGACGCGTGGGAGGCATTTTTCCCACATGACGCGGACACATCAGAGATGCGGTCACGTGGATCAAGTTGTGCCAAAGGCATGCCGCCAGCCGCGCTTTCGCGTGACTCTTTGTTAAGTTTGCTCTTCTTCCTAGGGCCAATACGACGCGGACGCGTCGGTGACGCTGTCGCGTCGCATGCCGCTTTCCTCCTCTCTCTTATCTTCTTTTTTTATTATGCAAATATGCACATGAAGATGCAAACTATATGTGCTAATAATGAGAAGAGTTAATGAAAGAAAAAAAACTAAGGAGAAAGAAAGGAATGATCATACCATGGTGGGTTGTCTCCCACCGAGGACTTTGCTTTAACGTCCTTAAGTTGGACACTCCACTAGCTCAGTCTTCTGCTGTTGGTGGATCCTCCAAGAGGAAGATCTCTAGCTCCATGTTTTTATTTATCTTCTCACCATGATATAGCTTCAAGTGATGTCCATTAACTTTGATGAATTCAGAGCTTGAAGGATGACTTAGGTGGAAAACTCCGTATAGCTCGGCCTTCTCTACTCTATATAGACCTTCCCATCTTGATCTCAACTTGCCTGGCATGAGCCTCAGTCTAGAGTTGTAAAAGAGGACTAAGTTCCCAGGTTGGAACTCTCTCCTCTTGATGTGCTTATCATGCACAGCCTTCATCTTTTCCTTGTACAGCCTTGAGTTCTCATAAGCTTCTAGGCGAAGGCTTTCTAATTCTTGCAGTTGCAACTTCCTTTCAGCTCTGGCTTTCTCAAATCCCATGTTGCACTCCTTCACTGCCCAAAAGGCTTTGTGCTCTAACTCAACTGGGAGGTGACAGGCTTTTCCATAAACTAGGTGGAAGGGACTAATCCCAATGAGTGTCTTGTATGCCGTTCTGTATGCCCAGAGTGTATCTTGTAGTCTGGTGCTCCAATCTCTTCTATGAGGTTTGACTATCTTCTGCAATATACACTTTATCTCTTTGTTGGACACCTCGGCTTGCCCATTAGTCTGGGGATGGTAGGTTGTTGCCACTTTATGAATTATCCCATGCTTCTTCAGTAATCCTGTTAGTCTCCTGTTACAAAAATGGGTGCCTTGATCGCTCACGATTGCTCGTGGTGATCCAAAACGATAGATGATATGGTTTCTAACAAAGGAAACAACAGTGTTAGCATCATCAGTGCGGGTAGGAATTGCTTCCACCCATTTAGAAACGTAATCCACAGCTAACAATATATAAAAGTAACCATTAGAATTTGGAAATGGACCCATGATGTCAATGCCCCACACATCAAAAATTTCACAGAAAAGCATAATCGGTTGAGGCATCTCATCTTGCTTGGATATATTACCAAACCTTTGGCATGGGGAACAAGATTTACAAAATTCAGCAGTGTCTTTATAAAGAGTAGGCCACCAAAATCCACAGTCTAAAATTTTTCTAGCTGTTCTTTGGGGGCCAAAATGTCCTCCACTCTCAGATGAGTGGCAGGCCTCTAAAATGGACTGGAATTCTGATTGAGGCACACATCGTCTAATTACCTGGTCAGCGCCACATCTCCATAAATATGGGTCATTCCATATATAATATTTGGACTCGCTTTTCAGCTTGTCTCTTTGATGCTTAGTAAAGTTTGGAGGAAAAGTGTGGCTGACTAGATAATTAGCTACAGGCGCATACCAAAGGACTACTTCAGATACTGCTTGTAAGTTGTCGAATGGGAAATTATCATTTATAGGAGCGGAGGTATTCTTAATGTGCTCAAGGTGACTCAAGTGGTCTGCCACTAGATTCTGGTTACCACTCCTATCCTTAATTTCTAAATTAAATTCTTGTAGTAGCAATATCCAACGTATAAGCCTCGGTTTGGACTCCTTCTTAGGTAATAAATACTTTAGGGCTGCGTGGTCTGAGTACACTACTACTTTAGTACCAAGTAAATAGGCTCGGAATTTATCAAGAGCGAAAACAATAGCTAAGAGCTCTTTTTCAGTAGTAGTGTAATTAGACCGAGCAGCATCTAAAGTTTTAGACGCATAATTACCTTCGCGCTGAGCCAACGCTGCTCCTACTGCATGATTGGAGGCATCGCACATGATTTCAAATGGCTGGCTCCAGTCTGGTCCTCTCACAATTGGAGCTTAAGTCAGGGCGGTCTTCAGCTTATCAAACGCTTGTTTGCAATCCTCACTGAACTCGAACTCAATATCTTTCTGTAGTAGTCTGGATAAGGGTAGTGCTACCTTACTGAAGTCCTTAATAAATCTCCTGTAAAAGCCTACATGGCCAAGGAACGAACGGACTTCCCTCACAGAGGAGGGATAAAGTAAACTAGAAATAACATCCACCTTTGCTGGATCCACAGAAATGGTATTAGACACAACATGTCCTAGTACAATCCCTTGTTTTACCATAAAGTGATATTTTTCAAAATTCAATACAAGGTTTGTACTAACACATCTATCTAATACTCTAGATAAACTATCTAAGCAAAGGCTAAATGAATCACCATAAACGCTAAAATCATCCATAAAAACCTCCATACAGTTCTCAATAAGGTCAGAGAAAAGACTCATCATGCACCTTTGGAAAGTAGCTGGTGCATTGCATAAGCCAAAGGGCATTCTCTTATAAGCATATGTTCCAAAAAGACATGTAAAAGTAGTCTTTTCCTGATCTTCAGGAGCTATATGAATTTAAAAATAGCCTGTATAGCCATCTAAAAAGCAATAATGGGATTTACCTGACAGGCGATCAAGCATCTGATCAATGAATGGCAAGGGGTAATGATCCTTGCGAGTGGCTTGGTTAAGACGCCAATAGTCAATGCAAACCCTCCATGAATTCTGCACTCTAGTTGTCAAAAGCTCTCCATGCTCATTTCTTACTGTTGTAATTCCAGACTTCTTGGGCACCACTTGTACTGGACTGACCCATTCGCTATCTGAGATCGGGTAAATTATATCTGCTTCAAGTAACCTGGTCACTTCTTTCTTAACAACTTCTAAGATGGTGGAATTCAATCTTCTTTGAGGTTGACGGACAGGCTTTGCTCCCTCTTCTAGGAATATTCTGTGCTCACAAACTTGAGGGTTGATGCCTACTATATCCGCTAGGCTCCATCCAATCGCTTTCTTATGTTTTCTCAGTACACTGAGTAGCTGTTCTTCTTGTTGGGAAGTGAGCTCCCTCGCAATGATAACTGGAGACTTCTACTTGTCCTCAAGGTAAGCATACTTGAGGTGTGGAGGGAGGGGTTTTAATTCTAATTTCTACTCATGGTCAGGCTTTGGATTATCTGAAGATGGTCATAATGGCAAAGTGCTCTCATTGTCCTTTGAAAATGTCCCCACACTTGGACCTTGCCCTATGTACTTCTCTTCTAATTCCTCCTGGTGAACTTCAGCCATGGTTTCATCTATGATGTCACACGAGGAGATAGAATGATCTTCTGGGGGTGCTTCATAGCTTCATTTAAACTGAATTTCACTATTCTGCCATCTATTTCAAAAGAATAAGTTCCGGAAAATGCGTCCAGCTTGAACTTTGAAGTCTTCAGGAATGGTCTTCAAGCAGAATTGATGATGACCTTCCTGAGTCATTAGGGGGCATTTCCAGGATATAGAAGTCAATGGGAAGTGTGAGCCCCTTAATGCTCACTAATACATCTTCAGCAATTCCAACCACTGTGATAATGCTTTTATCTGCTAACACAAAACGAGCTGCCGACCTTTTTAAGGGAGGGAGGCTCAAAGTATCATATATAGACAAAGGCATTATACTAACACACGCTCCTAAATCACATACGCAATCAGAAAATATCACACCCCCAATGGTACAGTTAACCATACATGGACCTGGATCACTACACTTTTCAGGTATACCTCCTATTAAAGCAGATATAGAACTACCTAAAGGAATAGTTTCTAATTCATTAATTTTGTCTTTATGTATACATAAATCTTTTAGAAACTCTGTGTATTTAGGTACCTGCTGAATAACATCAAAAAGGGGAACAGTTACCTCAACCTTTTTGAATATTTCTACTATTTTGGGATCAAGTTCCATCTGCTTTCTAGGCTTCCTTGCAATTTGTGGAAATGGAATAGGGAGGGCATTTTCTGCAGCGTCTGTATCTTTTGGTGCTTCTTCCTGTGGTTGAGCTTCTTCTTCTTCAACCATGTCTTGTACGTCCTCTTCCTCTTCAACATCTTCTACCTCCACCACCTCTTCAGGTGGGGCGTGTTCTGGTGGGATTGGCTCCTCCTGATTCCTCTCTTGTAGTGTGGTTTCAGACCTTAGGGTGACGGCATTGATGCCACCCTTTGGATTGGGTAAGGGTTGAGAAGGAATTCCACTGGAGCTTGCATGTTGAGTGTTTGAAGTATTGGATGATCCCATCTGAGAGATGAGAGCTTGTATAGCGGATGTCAGACCGTTAAGTGAACTTTCCACGCTCCTTTGTCCTTGCGCAATGGATTGAAACATCTCGTCATTCGGAGAGGAATTAGAATAAGTGATCTACGGAACTTGTTGTTGGTTGTGCTGTGGTCCTTGGGATTACCTCAGGTAAGGTGCTCTATAAGGCTGGTTCTGGTTCTGCTGCCTGTTGTTGTTATTATTCCACCTCTGATTTCCCTGATTGTCTCTACCTCCTCTGTTATTGTTGTCCCTCCAGCCATGGTTGGAGTTGTCTTGCCAACTCTGGTTATAGTTTCCACTTTGGTTGTAGTTGCCTCCTTGTTGATTGTATCCTTGATTCGGGCGGTCATAAAAGTTATGAGTGGCTGCTACAGTATTGACTTCCTGTTAGAGCTGCGGACATTCATCAGTATAATGACTATAATCAGCATAGATTCTGCACACTCTCTGTGGAACCAACTGTTGGCCTTGCTGAGCTTGTTGTTGACTCAACTGCATCTGCTTCAGTAAGTTGGTCATTTCACATATACTCTGAGTCAGAGCAGTAGTCTCTTTGCTAGAAGATACCTCTGCAATAGCTTTTGACTGGCTTTGTTTCTGCCTGTGATTTCGAGTAGATTCAGCTAAGTCGCTGATCAACTGCCATGCCTCATCAGTGGTCTTGTACTTTTTCATAGATCGATTACTAGCACTTTCCAATGTGGTCTTATCTTGGGGCTTCATGCCCTATGTGACATAGCCGAGCAACACTATCTTGTCAATCATATGGTGGGGGCATGCTTTCAGAAGATTGTTGAAGCGCTCCCAGTATTCGTAGAGAGTCTCGGATTCATCCTGAATAATCATGGAAATGTCTTTCCTCAGTTTATCAGTAACTTCAGCTAGAAAGAATTTTTTCAAAAATTCTCTTCGGAGCGTATCCCAGTTAGAAACAGTTGCTCCGGGTTGAGTGTAGTACCACTCTCTCGCCTTTCTCTCAAGAGAGAATGGAAAGGCTTTTAACAAAATAGAAGTTTCATCTGCACCATCACGCTTGACAGTAGAACATGCTGCCTAGAAATCCCTAAGGTGCTTGACAGGCTCTTGAGCAGGTAAGCCATGAAACTTAGGCATCAAGTTGAGTAGTGCAGTCTTTAGTTCAAAATCTACAGCCACCGCTGGGTGATGCGCTTGATATGGCTGCAGTGTGAAATCAGAGGCTCCAGCTTCCTGGATAGTTACTCTCCTAGGTGCTGCCATGTCACTTGTACGTAAATCAACCGAATCAGTAGAAAGGGAGCTTGTTTCTTTCTTAAGTGACGTTTCAGATTCATCCTCGGAGAGGACTAACCGACGCCGAGCTTGCCTTATACGTGAAATAGTCCTTTCAATTTCAGGATCAAACGCCGGCAAGCTTGGATCAGGAAGTGAACACGTCATTCAATGAAAAAGACATGCAGCGCATAGTAGCAAAATAAAATAAACACAAGTAAATAAATTCCAATCAATAACTCAGCACTCTATTACATCTCCCCGGCAACGGCGCCAAAAATTGACGTGGCAGAAATTGGCGGATTAAGAAATTAATATAAGAGATACGTTGCAAGTATAGTTCTTAACCAACAAAAATCCGCTTATCAATTTAGAAGAGTTGTCACAAAATTAGAATTTAAAATACTGGGAGTATGAATCCCAGGTCGTCTCCCAATGAGTTGCAGAAAGATGTGCTATTCTATTAATCAGATGTTTTCCAAAATGGTTTTGAGTTTGATAAACAAGAAATTAAATCAGAGAATTTATGTAATTTAAATAAAAATATTGACCGAGAGTAGATTGATCGGAAGTTCTATCCTTGTTGGAGTTCTCCCAAGATTAATTGATAATTGAAGGTTTTCTGCTCAGTTATCCTTTACTGGTTAGAGGAAAGTCAAGCAAGTTGGAAGTCTACTCCTGTTCACAAGTTCTAATCATCTCCCTTGGGAAGGAAAAGTGTCAGTGACTAGAGAGCCATCCAACAATAAACCCAATTACAATTTTACTCTTGAGCATTCCAACTCAAGGTTCTCCTCTCAATCAACTCCCAATCAAGTTAGAAAACTACTCGCTCATTATGAATGTAAACTTCACAAAATAAGAAAGGGAAATAAAGGAAGACATGATAAATAATAATAAAAAAGATCAATTAAAAATAAAAGTAGTTCTTGTATTAATAAATTCTAAATATAATCCAATAGTACTTCTGAACAAATTAAGGATATGAAAGAGTAAGTGACAAGTAAGAAAAACAAACTAGAATGATGAAATCTTGGCGGAGGTAATAACTCTTCTCAATATCCCAATCCAAAAAGTAATAAAAACAAAATCCTAATAACTATGAATGTGTAGAGAGAAAACCTAGAGGAGGAGTAAAGTCAGATCTAAAAACTAAAAATTATGCCGAATCAATCTCTCCTGGTCTCTGCATGTTCCCTGGCTCTAATCTGCTTTTCTGGACCGAAAACTGGGTCAAAACATGGCCCAAAATCGCTCCCAGCGAATTCTATAAATTCTGCAGATCGTGCACGTCACGCGATCGCGTCATCTATGTGTTCGCGTCATCCAGCGTTTTGCCTTGCCACGCGTGCGCGTCGTCCACACATTCGTGTCACTCGTGCAGTTTCCAATCCATGCGAGTGCGTCACTACAATTTCTCCATTTCGCGCGGTCGCATGAGCCATGCGTCCGCGTCGCTTCTCGCTGGTCATCCCCTTAATTTCTTGTGTTCTTTCCATTTTTGCAAGCCTCCTCTCCAATTTTCAAGTCATTCATGCCCTATAAAGCCTGAAACACTTAACACAGGGATCACGGCATCGAATGGAATAAAGGAGAATTAAAATACATAATTAAAAGTCTCTAGGAAGCAAGTTTTCAACCATGGAGAAATTTTGGGAAGGAGTTGTAAATACATGCTAATCATATGAATAAGTGGGTAAAGATTTGATAAAACCACACAATTAAACACAATATAAACCATAAAATAATGGTTTATCAATCATGTCACAGAGCTTCACAAAATCAAAGAAATACTCAATCAAACTCATCAGGAATCAAACAATCATAACTAAAAAAAATTGCCTGGAACTCTGGAAGCTCGAAGGCACCTTCAAGGCTTCAACAGAACATGCAATAGGGAGAGTGGGAGACAGCGACGCCGAGTGACCAAGCAGTGGTGGAGCACCTTCGAAGGGATGACGGCTGCTGCGCGATGGAGGTGGCTGCTCCAACGAACAACTGGCTGCTGTGCGACGGAGGTGACTGGTCGAAGGAACGACGGCTGCTGCGCGATTAGGTGGCTGTTCGAAGGATTGACGGCGGTGGCTCGACCCGTGTGAGAGTGAGGCGTTCTCAGTTCTCAATTCACTTCACCTCTGAAGCAGCTTCTGTAAAGCTCGATGAATGAGAAGGCAATTAGGGATTTGGTTACTGATTTAGGGTTTAAAAGGCGGGAACGGCAGCGTTTTGCTACCCAGCCAAAAAACCGGCCGGGTCACGGTTCGGTTCGACCGACCGGTTACCGGCCGGTACACCGGTTACCGGCCGGTACACCGGTTCAATTCCAATTTTCAGATTTTGCGGTTTTGCTGATTGCCCGAATCGTTTTTGTTTCCAGTTCACGGTTCAACCGGTCGGTCCGAACCAGTTTTCAGAACATTGGCGTCAGTAGAAAAATTCAAGAACCTAATAAGAAGTCTAGAGTCAACACTTTTGGGAGCTGCTATGGTGCTGAGAGGAAGATTCTTCAGCAGGTGAGGATGCTGCGTATTTGAACGTGGTAGATACACCTATCCTATTAAAATATTCAACGCTTCTGCATGTGTCGTAGCTGGAGGTAGCTGGTACAGGCACGGGTCCTACAATTCAGAAGGACTTTTTAGAAATCGAGGTTGTTAACAACTCAGTTAAGGTATATTAATAACTTAATTAATTGGAAAATAAATATAATGTGATAGAGTAATTTTTTTGTTTTCACATTCACGCTTCAGTCCGTGGAAAAAATTGGATGGGTCTGGGGGGAAATTTAAGGCAATGGGCGAGAGATGGACTGCAGCCCTTAACCATTCAGATACAAATGATCCAAAGGCTTAATGTTTTTAAAACCCAAAAAAAAAAGAGAACCTAACCTACAGGAACCCTCTACCCCCATCATTTGTGGACTCAACCCCCCTTCTGATGCAATGCAAATTGGTACCAAACCAATACCCTAGCCCTAGCTTCCGGCACACTCCTGATGTTCGCCGGCCATCCCTCAATGTAGCTTCCCGTCGTGCTCCAGGTCTTCAACCCCTATTCGGTCACCGATCGTAGATGCTTGGTGGAGCTCAGTGTCCATTGTCTCTGTATTTGCAGATGCTTTTCAAAAACCACTGTTTGGTTGCCATTGCTGGGTTCCCTCTGCGTTCAGCGATCGCCTTCGTTCCCGTTCTTTTCTGTCCTGGATCGATTGACCTTCACCGTTCGCATTACTCGCTGTTTACCGTTCGAGTTCGCGTTTGCGTTCGTGTGGAAGCCACGTCGGTCTCCTTCGACCGCTGGGATGAAACCGCGAGCGACCCCCGGATGTGGTACTGCTAGCTTTTGTCGCCTCCGTGAGTTTCCCAAATCCGCCACCAGACAATACACCCACACAGCAGCAATACTCTGCTTCAACCTCTACAACTTTTGATTACTAATATAATAGGTAACATTTTGAATTGGTAGTGGTTTGGACTTTCTTCATAGACAGAATTAAAGTATAAAACATCTATGTTCTCTTCGCTGTGATATTGATATTAAGCTTTGAATTCTATAGTTATGTTTTAATGTGGCTGCACTGTAGGGGTCCGATGTAATCCTTTAACCGTATCTCTGGTTGGTTTTATAATTTATAGCTTTTAGAAAGTTAGTAAGTTGAGTGCATGTGAAGGTAGAATAATTCGATCTTAGTAATCAGAAAAATGTAGCTACACAAATAGCATCTTTGTAGAAAACATGTTAGCATGATGATTCCACTTGCCTCAGTTTCTTCGGGTAAAGTTCAACTATTAATGTGAACTGGTTAATTTGCTAATTATTCTTGTGCTGTTGGTCTTGTGTTATTTTTAAATTTTTTTGTTGTTGTTGTGATTCTCTGCCTATGGACTTGTTAACTTGATAATTTGCTAAATTGTTGGGCTATAGTTGTTTTTTTTTTTTTCTAAATTGTTAGATTGCTGTGAGGTAATTTTTTTGAATTTGTATTTAGGTCTTGTTCTTGATTATTTGGCCAATTATTGTTCCGGTTTAGGTGTTGTGTTTGAGATTATTGGCAGATGTTGGTGATCAGTGATTTATTCTATGCGTCGTGTTGTCTTCGTCTGAAAGGAAAAAATCAGTTTTCATTGTTTTGTTGTTTCCTTGTTTGTTTTGTTTCAGAAATCAATTTTTTTGTGATCATTGCTGGAACTCTGAATGTTGTTCTTCTGGTTTTGTTCTGTTTATTTTCCGTAGGAAATGCATTTTTTGTGAAGAATGCCGAAACTCTGAATGGTTTTTTGCTGTTTTTGTTTAGTTAATAGAAATTAACTATCTGTGATCGATGCTCAAATTCCGAACCTTGGTCTGCTGCTTTTGTTGTCTCAGAAATCAATTTTGTGTTTGTTTTGCATTGTGTGGAAAATTGGATGAGGTATATAAGAACTAAGAATGAAGACTATGTCAATGGTATTACTCTGGTGATTGTGGTCTCCCACAAGCTTGAACATGGAGTTGAAGAGAGAATAGTCTCTATTTTTCTTTATTAGCCTATTTTTGGGCATTGCATTTCATTGTAATTTGTTTAGGCATGGAACTAGTTGTTTATGATCCCCTGCTGAAGGAAGTAAATGTAGATGAAGAGTGTTTAGAAGTAGTTGCATTATTCATTGAGTTTTTATTGAATCAGGTGTATAGGGGAAATATTTTTATTATACTATTAATTTAGGTAGAATTTTGAATGCAATGAGAGCAAATGCCAAACAACAGTATATGGATAGGACCCTTAGATGTTTGTTGGTGTTGCAAGTCCTGATTTAGTCGATATATTGTTGAGGTACAGATGGAGGTGAACTTAAGCGAGGGGTATGCTGATTGTCGAGGGACTCAAAGTGATGCGTACGAGGAGTTCAACCGTGCCGAAGAAGTAGGAGTCGTGGCCGACGATGAATGTTGTGACTTGGAAGACCTTGGCGGACTGAGTGTGGATGACATTTTGAAGAAGGTTTGAGTCAGCATTGAGAGTGCATATGAGTTCTATCGGAGGTTTGGAAAAATGCATGGGTTCGGTGTGCAAAAGGGTGACTCGGGGAAAGACTGTGAGGGGAACTTGGTTAGATATAGGTTTTTTTGTAACAAAAAAGGCTTGAGGGAACGTAAACACTATGACAGGGTTGACAGAAGGAGGGAACACAAACCAAAGACAAGAACTAACTGCAAGGCAATGTTATTGGTTTTTTAGACAAAAATGATAACTGCTGGAAGGTGAGGAAGCTAGTCACCGAACACAACCATGAGTTGACACCGACAGGAATGGTGCACTTGATTGCCAATCATCGTGGGTTAACGGAAATAGTAATGAGTCAGATAGATGGGATGCAAGTTCATGGTATTGCAACAGCTAAGATTGTAGGGTACATGGCTAGTATGGCCGGTGGCTATTCGTTGTTGGGGTTTCTGAAGAAGGATGTCTACAACTACGCTGACAAAAACGGCGTATTAAAATAGCTGACGGTGACGCAAATTCTGCAATAGTGAATTGATAAACCATTATTTTATGGTTTATCTTGTGCTCAATTGAGTGGATTTTATCAATCTTTCATACACTTATTCATACTATTTGCATGGTTTTACATTCTCCTTCCTGATTTTGTGCTATGATTGAAAACATACTTCTTTGGACTTATATTTGCTAATATTAATCCTCTCTTATTACCATTCGATGTCTTGATATGTGTGTTAAGTGATTTCAGAGATTACAGGGCAGGAATGACTTAGAGGGTGGAAAGGAAGCATGCAAAAGTGGAAGGAATGCAAGAAGTTGAAGGAACTGCAAAGCTGTCAGCCTGACCTTCTCGCACTAAAACGGTCATAACTTGAGCTACAGAGGTCAAAATGATGTGTTTCTAGTTGCTTTGGAAAGCTAACGTCTGGGGCTTCGATTTGATATATAATTTGTCATAGTTTCCCTGACGATAAGTAACGCGAACGCGTGATCTACGTGGATGCGTCGCAGTGGCAAAAAACCAGCGTGTTTGAATTCAAAACCAGCGAATTCTGGGCTGTTTCGGACCCAGTTCTCGGCCCAGAAAACACAGATTAGAGGCTATAAAGTAGGAGAATACATCCATTCATGAATACACTCATAATTTACTTTTCATAATTTAGATGTAGTTTTTAGAGAGAGAGGTTCTGTCCTCTCTCTTAGGATTTAGGATTAGGATTCCTCTTAAAGGAATTAGGATTTCTTATTATTTCAACTTACAATTTCTTCTGAGTTCCTGGTTCAATGTTTCTTTAATTTAACTTCTATTCTACTTTTATTTGTTCTAGCTTACTAGTTTATTCTATTTTTCTTGTTGATTCTCTTTTTAGCCAAATTGGCTTATGAACTCTTCATGTTAGATTATAATTTCTATTTAATGCAATTTGAGGTATTTTAGAATTATGATTGCTTTCCTTTATTTATATAAATAATTTAGATTTTTCCCTTTTGGCTTTGGTTGATTAATTGGTAACTCTTGAGTTGTCAAACTCATCGTGATTGATAATTGTTATCTTTGCTGATTGATTTAAATTCCTATAACTCTAGTCTTTCCTTAGGAGTTGACTAGGACTTTAGGTGTTAAATTGATTTATCCACTTGACTTACCTTCATAGTTAGAGGTTGACTAAGTGGGAGCAAAATATAATTCTCATCACCATTAATAAGGATAACTAGGATAGGACTTCTAATTTTCATACATTGCCAAGAGCTTTATTAGTTATTATTTTAACGACTTGTTATTTTACATTACTTGTTCCTTATTTTAAAAAAAAAAAAACCCAATTTACAAGACTCACAACCAATAATAAGAACACCTCCCTGCAATTCCTTGAGAAGACGACCCGAGGTTAAATACTTCGGTTATTAATTTCAAAGGGGTTTGTTACTTGTGACAACCAAAACGTTTGTACGAAAGGATTTTCTATTGGTTTAGAAGCTATACTTGCAACGCGATTATATTTGTGAATTTCTTTACAGATAGAAAAACCGATCGTCATGTATCTTGAGGGAAAAACCGAAGTTAGACCCCATGGCAATCACAAAATATAATGTGACTTGGGACAACAGGCTAGCGAATCTGATTTGGGCAAACGGATCTAGCAGAGTCGATTACCAATACTTTGGTGATGTATTGGCATTTGATTCAACATACAAGAAAAACAAATACAAGAGACCGGTCGTGATTTTTTCTGGATCAAACAATCACAAGCAGACCACCATCTTTGGGTTTGGGTTGTTGCTTGATGAAAGTGTTTCTTCCTATCGGTGGATGTTAGAGAATTTGATGGAGATCATGTGTGGTAAAAAGTCGGCTGTAGTTGTGACTGACGGCGACAAGGCTATGATAAAAGTAGTTTCCGAAGTGCTTCCCTCTGCGACCGATCGTTTGTGTGCATGGCATGTGGAAAAAAACGTCACGTCTAATGTAAAGGATGCAGAATTATGTGGGTTGTTTAGAAGATGGCTGTATGCAGAAATGGCGACAGAGGACTTCGAATCCGAATGGGAGCAGGCTACCGATATGTATGGCCTACGCGAGAAGAAATGGTCATGCCAGATGTATGATAAGAAGGAGATGTGGGCAAGTGCTTATTTGCGTGACAAGTTCTGCGCAGGATATCGGACAACATCCAGGTGCGAAGGCATTAACGCACACGTGAACAAGTTTTTGAAGTCCACCCACACAATTTACGAGCTGGTTCAGAGCTTGGAGATGGTTGCCCGCGAGTATCAGAATAGGGAGTTGCTGCTCTAGTTTCAGTCCATCAACTCGGTTCCGGTTATGACAACATGCCTGAGAAGTATTGAAAGGCATGCCGCTATGGTATACACAAGAGAAGTGTTTGGGGATGTCAAGAAGGAGATCGAAGGGGTAGGTGCCTTGAACCAGATTAACAAAAGAAGGATATTGAATACAATGGTATACACCCTTGAGGAATATGAGGAACCTAATTTGCACATAACGGCATCCTTCGGTCGGTCGACTAGCAAAGTAAGTTGTCAATGTAACTTCTGGAAGAAGCATGGATATCCATACAAGCACATGTTCTTTGTGATGAAGGAAGAGCACTTGAAGGAGATACCCGATAAGCTCGTTCTGAGGAGGTGGAGAACTGATGCAAAATCCCTTGAGCAGTACACGAAAAGTTGGGGCAACGTTAGCGAACACGGTGTTATCCTCCGCCATGGGGCACTCCATTCCGCATTGCAGTGGATGTTTTTCCTGGGGGCACAAAGGTTGGCGTTGTTCCAAAAGGCTATGCATGGAATTCAGTCCTTATGTAAAGACCTTGAGTTAGATTACAAGGCATTTCACGGTGGCGTTAGCCCGAGCACCGAACATGCCGGTGAAGCAAATGCTGTGGTCAGGGACCTACTTGTTGCTCAGTCAAAAGGAGCTTCAAAACTTGGAAATAAAAAAGGTCATGGTAAAAGGCGACGTTGTACCTGCTGCAAAGGTATGAGACATACAAAGAGAACCTGCCCAGCCAAGGGTGATAACAATGAACAACACGATTTGAGAGACGATGCATTCGAGGGGGATGATTTAGACATGCCTGACCGAGTAAGATATTTCCTTCGAAGTGTTTTTGGAAACTTGTTATCCGTATGCAGGATCCAACTTTTAACCAGTACTCTGATTACAGGACGATGAACACGTTGGTGATAACCTGTTTTTGGACCCCAACGGCACAGCAAATAACGTCTATCACAACACGGTGATTGTTTTCTGTATTGCAGATTTGAATATAGTACTAAGAAGTAGTTACTAGTATGTAAGACAAATTAACAAATTGGGACGCAGGAAGAGTGGATCGTTTGGTAGTTGAGTTATAAGCTGACGTAATGAGTAGATAACCATAAAATCAGTTATCGTGATAAACCGCAAATAGAGTAACATGATTGGTGGTTGCAATAATGTTGGACTAATTAGTTGTGTAGTATGAAATCACTTAAGGTTATCTTGCATATAGAGTGTAGTTATATCTGGCTGAAATAATTTTGGTCAAGTGTAGGGAGATGGGTAGTGGGATATCATAGTTAGCATTATGTATGAAATTAATTATTTCTAGTCACATTTTTTGAAAATAGAGAATTACATCTTGTAAATACCCTAAATGTTGTTACCTCTGTTGGTTTGACATAAAATCCACTATATTCTGTTGCAGTAGAAATCATTCATTCATGGAGGCAAGATTGGTACAATTGCAAGGCCAAGACAGGTGCCCACGCAACATATCAGCAGGCAAGCATTACTCGTGAGGCCGTTTCATGGGTAGACAAGTTAGGAGTTCCATAGGGGTATGTGGAACTCTACATGAGATATGTTGACCCCTTTGATATTATTTGTTGTGGTTACGAGTTGGAGTGAACCCTTTGGGTTGTATTCAATTTCTTTCAGTTCGATGTCATTGTGAATTTTTTCGAATGTGATACTAGATTAATTAATTTGTATTTGGGTACATCAAAATCCAATATCAAATTGATAACGCTGCGGTGGACCTTGTGGGATTGTTCCTTGTATTCGTTGGAGCGTCATGGGTTGGCATTCTTTTTTGTTTGACACAATGTGTATTGGACTGTCCGCATAATACATTTACATAAAATTGGGTCCATCTGGAAATCGAGCCCAACAACATTCCACTGTTTATGGACTTGGAGAAGTGATCTCTAAAGGGCTCTGTCAGAAACTTCACCTTTGGAGACCATGCAATGGAGAGGTGACACGGTTTATGCATGAACAATGAAGGTGATTACGCAATGATGAAAATGAAATTTAGAACTGTTCCGAGAGTTACCTGAAACTGTAGGTCGATCTCAGATGAGATCTTCTGTATTGGTCGGAGATGACGTGTCCGGCTGGTGGGTGGGGGCCGGAGCTGTCGTATCCGACTTGTTGGACTGGCTGCACTGCTGATCCTTGGTCACCGGAGGGTGGGAGGTACTTGCAAGAGACTCCGATACTTAAGTTAGCATGGGTATTAAATAGGTTTTATGTAGAATCAGAGTATGAGTTATACCTGGGTGCTCTAGTGTATTTATAGTGGTTGTAGAGTGACTTTTCTAGATAAGATAAGTTAGTTATATTATCTTATCTTTATCTTTGAGTTGTGGTCAACTTATCTTCAAGGGAACCGCCCTTATCTCTATAGGCTTGGACGGCCTTTGGATTTGGGTCGTGTTCCTCTGTTTGGGCCTTCTTGGGCCTTCCTGTCGATTTGGCCGAGCTCTTTTTGAGAAGAGGTCGGATAGTCTGACCTGAAGAGGTCGGCCGCTTTGTCGCCGATCATCCCGAGTCGGATAGCTCGACCCGGGGTATGAACAGTGCCCCTGCTTGAGCTCGGTCTTTCTTGTTGAGGTCGAATCCTTGGCTTCGGTCCTTTTTAGTGAAGCCGAACTCAAGCATTTTGTCAATTTCTTTCTTTGTAGAGTCTTTTTGAATGTGGAACGTTTCTTCTTTTGCTTCTTCTAAAAGCGCGCGCTTTTGCCTTTAATATTTTGACTTTTGGGAATACGCGAAGCTTTAAATACCTTCATTAATTGGTTTTAATTGCCCGTTTCCCTTGGTTTTTATTTTGAATCTTTCGATCAAAAAATGGTTTCTCTCCTTCGTAACTTCTTCCTTCACTCTCTCACTTTCTGTTTTCATCCGCATCGTTCTGCCTTTCCTTGCGTGATAGCGTCATTTGGCAATTCTCTGGGTTGATTCTATTTTCCCGTCTTCAGTTTTTGCAGCTTCTCTTTTGTTCCAGGTTGGTTTTCTCTTTCCCTTTCTTCTGCGTCATTTTCCTGTCTAATTTAGAGAAAGCCTGATTTGGAGAAAGTTTGAATTTTTCTGTTTTACTGTGCCTGATTGTTGTGTATTCTGGGATTTCTTCGTCTTTTTGTGTGATTTCTTTGACTTTCTCTACTGCTTGATGCCTTTAGAGTTTTGCATGTTGCCGTCGCTTCCACTTGTGCTTTTGATGATTGTATTTGAAATGATGATTTTTGTTTCTAAAAAAAGGTTGTGTCTTTGACGATTTTCCTGCTTTCGGCTTTTTTGCTATGCCCTTTTGTTTGGTGAAACTATAGAAAGATAGTGGCTTTTTGTGTTTTTGCTTCCTTTGCGGTTATTTGAGACTTTCGTAAGCTGTAGGAATTTCCTGAAACCTTGCCTTGTTTCTGCCTCCAAAGGATGCCCCAGGACTTTGGTTTTGAGTCTTGGGGTTTTCCTTTCCTATGTGTTTGCCTGTGTCATTTTTGTCAAGTTATTTTGCCCCTCGTCTGAGATGTTTTTTAGTAATTCAATCTTCTTTTCTTATTTGTAGGATTAGTCGGCGTCATGTCTTCTCGCAATAACATTGTAGAGGTGTCCTCCAAAGTTCCTAAGGGGATGTCTGATTGGCTGGACTCCCTTGTCCTAATGTGTGCCTCTGTCGTGGATGCTGAATTTTGTGTAGAACTGAGGAAGCGTCATAGAATTTGTAGTGGCAGTGCCCGGGAGAGGGATTATGAACTCGTAGCTCATGACTCCGATGAGAGGGCTTGCTTTTCTACTTTCGTCGAGGGGGAGCGTCCCTTCTTTTACGTTTATGAATACTTCTTCAGCCAGTTAGACGTTACTTTTCCTTTTACTGCTTTTGAAACCGACCTGTTGTGGTCATGTAACATTGCTCCATCCCAGCTTCATCCGAATTCCTGGGGTTTTATCAAAATATTTCAACTGCTTTGCCAAGAGTTAGGCATAGCACCTTCTGAAACTCTTTTCCTTTATCTTTTTGTCTCGGCCAAGCCTGGAGGTTCCTCCAAAAAGAAAGCTTCCTGGGTTTCTTTCAGGTCGGCCCAGGGGCATAAAGTTTTCCCATGTATGATGAGTCTTTTAAAGATTTTAAGAACTATTTCTTCCGCGTCCGTGCTGTTGAGGGGGTCCGCCCTTTTTTTCTTGATGAAAATGATGAGCCTGCTTTTCCTCTAGAGTGGCAAAAGAATGTGAGAGTGCCACGTTATACATGGAAGATGCTTAATGAGGTTGAGCGGGCTTTTGTGGGGAAAACCACCCCATCTGGATACAAAAAGATTCTTGAGTGATCCGTCTTTGGTTCGAACTGCTTTGGGTACCGTCTGATTTGTTTTTAAACTTGCTTTCTGAGCTTTTCTTTTCCTATGTTGTAACTTGTTGTTATGGTTGATTCTGTTCTTTCAGAGATGTCAAAAAATAATGATTCCATCAAGGCCTATAAGAAGGCAAAGAAGGCTGCTGTTGCTCAAAACATCTCGGCCAAGGCGGCCGGGGAGGGATCTTCCCAAGTGCAAGTGAAGCCACCCGTGCCGAGTTCTCCTGGGCCGAGGAAAGTGATCCCGACTCCTCGGGTTCATCTGGCCGAGCCTCCACAGTCTTCAGCTACTACTTCTGGTGCTCCTCCCAATAAGAAACAAAAAACAACTGAGGTCTTCAACCTTGACACCCCTGATTTTAATGCAATCGAATTTGTAGATCAGCAGATCGGTCCCTATGTTACCCTCCCCATGGATGATGTGTCAATCCTTTGCCATCTGGATTTTATGACCCGAAACAGTGTTAAAATGGCGTACATGGGGGCTGCCTTGTACCGAACTGCTCAGAATCTTCCTCTCCATGCTACTAAGGAATTTATGGAGGAGGCTAAACAGGAGTTCGACCGGATGAAGGGCCTTAAGGAGGAGCTTGAGGTAAAGGTAGCCAAGTTGGAGAAGGATCTGGAGAATGAGAAGGTGAGTTCCCTCTCTTTGGCGGCTTCGGTGAGGCTGGCCGAGGATACGGCTATGAGACATAAGGACAGTTATGTGACATCTTATCGGGAGGTGGTGCGCCTGAGGGAGGAGTTGGAGAATGCCCGAGCTGATTACTCTGAGCTCCAAGGTCATCTCGTTGGCAGTGTGACTGCTGCTTACGAGAACCTGAAGGAGCAGGTTCGGATTATTGCTTCCGAGGCTGACCTCACTCTCTTCAGCCTGGAGAATGTCGTCAGGGATGGTAAGGTTGTCCCCGATGATGAGGATGATGATAATGCTGAACCTCTCCCTGTTCCTTCTGCCAAGGTGTCAGCTCCTACTGTTCCTCCTGCTGAGGTCGGCCCTCCTATTTCTGATCCTGACTTCCAAATCTTAAACCGAGACGATGGTACTGTGGATGCTGTTCCTCTCCAGGCTCGCCCTCCTTCTCCTGATGCTATTAAAAAGTCTTCTGATCTGTAGTTTTTGGATATCTGTGTGGTTGGCCTGGCTTGTGGGCTTTTAACTTTTTATTTTGTGGTTGGTATCCTTTGATGACACTCTTTTTTGTTACTTTTAGCAACCCATTAAAACAAACGCAATCGAGTAGCTTCTAAGCTTTTTTGGGTCTGACCCTGAAGCTTGGTATTTTATGTCATGCTTGCTTGCACTTCTTTATGCGCTTTGAAAATGTTGGGGCCTTGTTGCTCAGAATCTCTGAGCTATTTTTAAGTGTTAATCCATGACCGGCTTCTCTTATGTTGTCCTTTTCCAAGTTTATTTGTAGTTGACCGATGCTATCATGTCGATCTTTTGCATAATTTGTTTGAGAGGTCTTTTCGGCCTTCTCTCGTCTTGTCTATGGTGTCTCCTTTTTGGTTGAGGTAGGACGACTTTTGTTCGACAACTCTTAGTGTTCCTGGCGAAACCTTTTTAGTTAGTCAATTTCGTTAGCCTTGTCGGGTGGCTTATTGGGTAAAGCTATGTCCCTTTTAGCGCTTGTTTCTTTTTGGTCCGACTTTCTTGCCGGTCCTTCTTTAGATTTCTTTGGTTCGATTTCTCTTGTCAGTCCAAGTAGTAGTTTTGTTGGTCCGACTTCTCTTGTCGGTCCAAGCTGCAGTTTTCGTTGGTCCGACTTTTCTCGTCGGTCCAAGCTGTAGTTTTCGTTGGTCCGACTTCTCCTGTCGGTCCAAGCTGTAGCTTTCGTTGGTCTGAATTCTCTTGTCGGTCCAAGCTGTAGTTTTCGTTGGTCCGACTTCTCCTGTCGGTCCAAGCTATAGCTTTCATTTTTAAGTTATTCCTAGTAATCCTCTTTTTTGGACCTTTGTCAGGTCTCTTTCAGGGACTACTTTTGTAACTTTCTTTTGTAAGAGATCAACTTCGTTAGGTCGATCTCTTCTAAGTTATTTTGTAATCCTCTTTTTTGGACCTTTGTCAGGTCTCTTTCAGGGATTACTTTTATAACTTGTTTGTAGGAGGTCGACTTCTTTGCGTCATCCTCTTTCTAAGTTATTTTTGTAGTCCTCTTTTTTGGACCTTTGTCAAGTCTCTTTCAGGAACTACTTTTATAACTTTTTCATTTTGAGCTGACTTTGTCATGTCAGGCCCTTCTAAGTTAAAGTAATCCTCTTTAATAGGGTTGGCCAGACCTCTTTCCAGGGTTTACTTATAACTTGGGTTGACTTGGTCCGACTTCTTAACGTCGGCCAGTCTTTAAGTTATTATTTTAGCAATCCGTAAGACCTCGTCAGGTTCTTTTTTAGATCACTTTCAATAACTTCTTATATTATTCTATGTTCATCTTTGCCGATTTGTAGAAAGTGGTTGTCATCTCTAGATCGTCTTTTGGGTGAATCGCGTTTTCACCTTTATCGGACGCTTTATCTTTATCATGATCGTGCAGTGAAATTATTTTTCACTTTCCGCCAATCTGTTGCTTTATAATCGGACGATGAATGCTTCAGATTAATGCGTCTTGAGATCTTGTAGAATATCTAGAAAATATACTTTATTCAAAGGAAAGTGCAAATATATACATGTGGAAATTTTTCATCCATTTATGTCGGATAGTGTCTGAGTCTCAACTTGGTGCCTCGTTAAAAAAAAACCTTTTCAGGAAAAAGAGTGCATCCGATAATGAGATCTTTTACCTTTTTTAACTATAGTACCTTCTTAGGTTGCAGGCGTGCCATGATCTGGGAAGCTCTCGTCCATCGAGTTCAGACAGTTTGTAGTAGCCCTTCCCAAGTACTTCTACGACTCGGTAGGGTCCTTTCCAGTTTGCTGCCAGCTTTCCTTCCCCTGGTCGAGTTGTTCCGATATCATTTCGGATTAGGATGAGGTCATTCTCCGTGAAACTTCTCGGCACTACCCTTTGATTATATCTGGAAGCCATTCGACGCTTTAGTGCTTCTTCCCTGATCCGAGCTCTTTCTTGGATTTCAGGTAGTAGGTCAAGCTCTTCCCTCTGAAGTTGGGAGTTTGCTCCCTCATTGTAATGAACCACTCTAGGCGATCCTTTCTCGATCTCTACTGGGATCATTGCTTCTATTCCATATGCTAACCGGAAGGGGGATTCCTTCATGGTGGAATGTGGCATCGTTCGATATGCCCATAGGACCTGTGGAAGCTCCTCTGCCCAAGCTCCCTTTGCATCTTGTAATCTCCGTTTTAACCCGGCCAATATGACTTTGTTGGCAGCTTCGGCCTATCCATTGGCTTGTGGGTGTTCAACGGAGGTGTACTGGTGCTTTATATTCAAGTCGGCTACTAATTTTCTGAAGCCTGCATCTGTGAATTGAGTGCCATTGTCTGTGGTTATTGAATATGGAACCCCGAACCTTGTGACAATGTTCCTGTATAGGAATTTCCGGCTTCTTTGAGCGGTGGCGTTGGCTAGGGACTCTGCCTCAATCCATTTTGTAAAATAGTCTACTCCGACTATGAGGAATTTTACATGTCCTGATCCTTGGGGAAAGGGTCCGAGAAGATCAAGTCCCCATTTTGCAAACGGCCAAGGCGAAGTCACGCTGATGAGCTCTTCTGGCGGGGCAATGTAAAAGTTGGCATGTTTCTGACATGGTGGACATGTCTTTACAAATTCTGTAGCTTCTTTCTGTAGAGTTGGCCAATAAAACCCCGCCCGGAGTACTTTTTTGGCGAGAGCCCGTGCTCCGAGATGATTGCCACAAATGCCGCCATGTACTTCTTCTAGCACTTCCCTTGTGTTAGAGGTCGGCACGCATTTTAGTAATGGTATTGAGATCCCTCTTTTGTATAGGATGTTGTTTATGATGGTGTAGTACTGTGCCTCCCTTTTTAACCTCTTTGCCTCCTTTTCTTCTGTGGGGAGTGTTCCTGCTTTGAGGTAGTTGATTATGGGGATCATCCATCCTTGGTCCTGACTTGTTATGGCCAGGACTTTTTCCTCTTTCGAGGTTGACGGGTTCTGTAGCATTTTCTGTATGAGGCTTCTATTATTGCCCCTTGGTTTGGTGCTCGCTAGTTTCGAGAGTGCATCAGCTCGGGCATTTTGTTCGCGGGGTATGTGGCAGATCTTATATTCCTCGAGCTGTCCGAGCTGTTCCTTGGTTTTACCCAAATACTTTTTCATGGTAGGGTCTTTGGCTTGATAGCTCCCTGTTATCTGTGAGGTGACTACTTGTGAATCGTTGTAAATGTTGAGTTTCTAAGCTCCAACCTCTTTAGCCAACTTCAAACCAGCTAATAATGCTTCATATTCCGCCTGGTTATTTGAGGCCGGGAACCCAAACTTGAGGGAGAGCTCAACTTGGGTTCCTTGGTTGCTTTCTATTATCACGCCTGTGCCGCTTTCAGTTTTATTTGAAGAATCATCCACATAGAGATTCCATTCTATGAGGGTTTCCAGGGCATCTGTGAATTCTGTGATAAAGTCGGCCATATACTGTGATTTGATGGCCGTCCGAGCTTCATATTGGAGGTCGAACTCTGATAACTTGATTGCCCATTGTAAAATTCTGCCTGCTAAATCCGTTTTCTGCAATATTCCTTTTATGGGCTGGTTAGTTCGAACCTTAATGGTGTGAGCCTGGAAGTACGGGCGAAGTCGTCGAGATGTTAGAATGAGAGTATAGGCAAACTTTTCTATTTTCTGGTAGTTCAGCTCGGATCCCTGTAGCGCTTTGCTAATGAAGTAAACGGGTTGTTGCCCATTTTCGTCTTCTCTGACTAGTGCTGAGGCTATCGCCCAACTTCCTACCGCGAGATATAATATGAGCGGTTCTCCTTCTCGTGGCCAAGATAGGATAGGCGGCCGTCCTAATAATTCCTTGAAGTCTTGGAAGGCTTGTTCACATTCCGTCGTCCATTCGAACTGCTTTCCCTTCCTTAAAGTAGCATAGAAGGGGAGAGATCTTATCGCTGCTCCTGCTAAGAATCTGGATAGGGCGGCCAACCTCCCGTTGAGTTGTTGTACTTCTTTGACACAGGTGGGGCTCTTCATGTTGAGTATAGCTTGACATTTATCCGGGTTTGCTTCAATTCCTCTTTGTGTGAGCATGAACCCTAAGAATTTGCCTGCTTCTACTGCAAAGGTGCATTTTGCGAGATTGAGTCGCATGTCATGCTTCCTTATAATGTCAAACACTTGAGCCAGGTCGGACAATAAAGTATCTTCACTTTGTGTCTTTATCAACATGTCGTCTACATAGACTTCCATGACTTTTCCGATGTGATCTGAGAAGACTTTATTCATTAGCCTTTGATAAGTAGCTCCTGCGTTCTTGAGACCGAAAGGCATCACGATGTAGCAGTAATTTGCTTTCGGTATTAAGAATGAGGTCTTTTCTTGATCTGGTGGATACATGGGGATTTGGTTGTATCCCGAGTATGCGTCCATAAACGAGAGGTATCTATATCCGGAGGAAGCATCTACCAGAGCGTCGATACTTGGGAGTGGGTATGGATCCTTTGGGCAGGCTTTGTTGAGATCGGTGAAATCGGTGCACATTCGCCACTTCCCATTTTATTTTTTCACCAAGACGACGTTGGCTAGCCATAGTGGGTATTTGACTTCTCTTATGAATCTTGCCTCCAGTAGTGCTTGTACTTGTTCTTCCACCGCTTGGGATCGCTCTGGCCCAAGTTTTCTTCGTCTCTGTTGCACTGGCCGAGATCCTGGGTAGACCGCTAACTTGTGACACATTAGCTTAGGGTCTATGCCTGGCATGTCTGCGACTTTCCATGCGAAGAGATCAATATTATCTCGTAAGAATTGTATCAGTAATTCTTTTGGGTCTCTTCTTAGGATTGTGCCGATATTAGTTATTTTATCCGAGGTGTCTCCGATCTGAATCTTCTCTATCTCACCTTCTGGCTGCGGACGGAGTTCTTCTCGTTGCTGAACTCTGCTAAGTTCAATTGTATGAAACTCTTCTCCTCTGCTTCTGAGGTTTAGACTTTCGTTATAACAGCGGTGCGCCATCTTTTGATCTGCTTTTATTGTATCTATCCCTTCTGCAGTTGGGAATTTCATGCATAGATGCGGGGTAGAGACTATTGCGCCGAGTTGATTGAGTGATGTCTGACCTATTAGAGCATTGTAGGCTGAACTTACGTCGACCACAATGTAGTCTATTTTGAGGGTCTTGGATTGGTTCCCTTTTCCGAAGGTTGTGTGTAGCGATACGTATCCCAGTGGTTGTACCGGGGTATCTCCCAGCCCGAACAAGCTGTTTGGGTATGCCTTAAGCTCCCTTTCTTCCAAGCCGAGCTTGTCGAAGGCAGTTTTGAATAAGATGTCGGCGGAGCTCCCTTGGTCTATTAATGTGCGATGTAGATTGGCGTTTGCCAGTATGATAGTAATGACCATGGGATCGTCGTGTCCTGGGATGATGCCGGATGCGTCCTCTTTAGTGAATGTTATCGCAGGGATGTCGGGTGCTTCCTCCTTTCCCTCGACATGATATACTTCTTTGAGATATCTTTTGCGAGATGATTTGGAGATCCCACCTCCTGCGAATCCGCTGTGTATCATGTGGACGTGTCTTTCTGGTGTCTGAGGTGATCATTCAGCTCGTCCGTCATCTTCGTCCCTTCGTCTCTTTCTTTGGTCATCATCTCGGGTGACCAGAAATCGATCTAATTTTTCTTCTCTCACCAATTTTTCTATGATATTCTTTAAGTCGAAGCACTCGTTGGTGGAGTGCCCTCGGACTCGATGGTATTCACAATATTCCCTCCGGTTTCCTCCTCCCCTTTTACCTTTGAGTGGCTGCGCTGGGGGGATTTTCTCTGTATGGCAGACTTCTTTGTATACATCGACCAGGGATGCCCTGAGAGGAGTGTAATTATGCTATTTTTTGATTTTTTCTCCTTGTTGATCTTCTTTCCTTTTGGATTCCTTGTCTTTATCTCGGTAGGGGGCCCCAGATTTTGAGGTTTCTCCTAACCGAGCGTTTTCTTCCATGTTGATATATTTTTTTGCTCGTTCCTGTACTTCGTCTAAGGAGGTCGGGTACTTTTTTTATATAGACTGGCTAAAAGGTCCCTCTCGTAGGCCGTTGATGAGTCCCATGATGGCGGCCTCTGTTGGTAAGCTTTGTATGTCCATGCATATTTTGTTGAATCTTTCCATGTAGTTGTGGAGGCTCTCCCGTTCTCCTTGCTTGATCCCTAGTAAACTGGCGCATGCTTGGCCTTATCTTTCTGGATGGAGAATCTGGCCAGGAACTTTTTGGCCAGATCGTCAAAGTTTGAGATGGACTTTGGAGGTAGGTTGTCGAACCATCTGATTGCTGTCTTCGTGAGAGTTGTTGGAAAAGTTTTGCAGCGAATAGCATCTGAGGCGTCGGTGAGGTACATTCTGCTTCTGAAATTGCTGAGATGATGGTTGGGATCTGTGGTGCCATCATACAAAATCATATCCGGGAGCTTGAAGTCTTTTGGAATTTCGGTTTTCATGATTTCCCTGGTGAATGGATCTTGTTCTTTGCGTGAATTTTTCTCAGGAGCAATCCGAGGAGCTTTTGATTTGAGATCGGCTTCTAATTGCTGTAGTTTTTCTTCCAATTCTCGACGTCGCCGTACCTCTCTTTGCAGATCCTTTCCGATCTCTCGTTGTTTTTGGGTTTCTTTCTCAAGTTGCTTTCAGCGATCTTGAAGCGCTTCTATTGCTCCCGGATTTGATGAGTTTTTGTCTCCGTTGCATTCTGGAGCATCCTTCAATGTAGTGTCCGCGTTCTTGTGCGGCGTTCTATTTTCTAGATCTGAATCGTGGTCGTTGTCATGGCCGCCCGCCATGGTGATGGGATGACTTCCAGGTTCCCCGGCAACGGTGCCAATGTTCCGAGGGTTACCTGAAACTGTAGGTCGATCTCAGACGAGATCTTCTGTACTGGTCAGAGATGACGTGTCCGGCTGGTGGGTGGCGGCCGGAGCTGTCGTATCCGACTTGTTGGATTGGCTGCACTGCTGATCCTTGGTCACCGGAGGGTGGGGGGTACCTGCAAGAGACTCTGATACTTAAGTCAGCATGGGTATTAAACAGGTTTTATGTAGAATCAGAGTATGAGTTATACCTGGGTGCTCCAGTGTATTTATAGTGGTTGTAGAGTGACCTTTCTAGATAAGATAAGTTAGTTATCTTATCTTATTTTTATCTTTGAGTTGAGGTCAGCTTATCTTCAAGGGAACCGCCCTTATCTCTATAGGCTTGGACGGCCTTTGGATTTGGGTCGTGTTCCTCTGTTTGCGCCTTCTTGGGCCTTCCTGTCGATTTGGCCGAGCTCTTTTTGAGAAGAGGTCGGATAGTCTGACCTGAAGATGTCGGTCGCTTTGTCGCCGATCATCCCGGGTCGGATAGCTCGACCCGGGGTATGAACAAGAACTAACAAGGAAAAACGTATAGTGCTAATGATGACAAGTACTCTTATCAGGAGAAAATGTTTAGGTGAAACACCACATAAGGACATTGCCATTTTTCATTTACATCGGTGGTAACACGAATCCCAAAATATAATCTGCAAATGCATCACACTAAAAAAGCATATTACGGTGCCAAATATCGGAGAGGAATGGCATATTAGGGGGCCCTAATATGCAATCAAAATGACATCTGTTTGGTTTCCATGACACAAAAACTAACCAAAATTCATAGGCAGTTAACCATGATCATGATAGCATGTGCCCCACTAAGAGCGTAACTCTGCCACAAAATACAAACTCCATGTATCCACCAAGAGTGTTAGGACTACACAAAATACTTGGTCGCTACATCTAGGACCCAGGATGTCATATGGTGATGCTTTGACTAGGAGAACTAACTGGCTTCGCTATTTTTTTCCTGCCCTTCTTTGAAGACCGAGACGACCTTTACATCTCTCTGTCCCAAAACCGGATTGCTCTGCGGCCAACATCACGAGCGATAGGATTATAAGCTCTGAAAGAGCTGGAAGATTGATGGTTTAGAAGTTATAGTAAACTCTCATTGCAAGTATAGTTACTAAACCAAGCAATCAACTTTTCTTACAAATGTTTGGTTGTCACAAGTAACAAACCCCTTTAAAATTGATAACCGAGTATGTAAACCTCGGGTCGTCTTCTCAAGGAATTACAGGGAAGTATGTTCTTATCATTGGTTATGAGTTTGTAAATTGGGGGTTTTGAAAGTAACGAAGCAGTATGTTGAACAATAAGAAAAATAGTAATAATAAAATAAACTCTTGGCAAGGTATAAGAACTAAAAGTCCTGTCCTTATCAATTGTGATGAGAATTGGATTTTAATCCCACTTTATTAACCTCTAACTATGAAGGTAAATCAAGTGGACTAATTAGCTTGATCCTCAAGTCCTAGTCAATCCCTGTGGGAAGAATAGCTTTAGAGCGATCTAGATCAATTAGTAATCTGCCAATTTCAATCACTGCTTTATTTGACACCTCAAGCATTACCAATTACTTAACCCAAGCCAAAAGGAAGAATTCTAAATTAAATTAAAAGCATTCATGTAAATAAAGCAAAGAAAAATTAAATCTGAAAATACTTCGAATTGCATTAATAAAAGAAATCAAATCTAACATGAATATTCATAAATAAAAGGAACATTGAACCTGTGATGAAGAAGAAATAATCCTAAATCCTAAAACTAAATCCTAAGAGAGAGGGGAGAACCTCTCTCTCTAAAAACTACATCTAAAACTAAAATTATGAATTATCAGAGCTTGTGATAAATGGATACATTCCCCCACTTTATAGCTTCTAATATGTGTTTTCTGGGCCGAGAACTGGGTCAGAAACAGCCCAGAATTCGCTGGTTGCAAATTCAAACACACTGATTTTTCATCATTGCAACGCGTCCGCGTGGAGCACACATTCGCGTCATCTATCATCAGAGCAACTATAACATATTATATATCAAATCGAAGCCCCGGATGTTATCTTTCCAACGCAACTAAAACCACATCGTTTGAACCTTTGTAGCTAAAGTTATAGCCGTTTGAGTGCAAAGAGGTCAGGCTGGACAGCTTAGCAATTTCTCCAACTTCTTGTATTCCTTCCACTTTTGCATGCTTTCTTTCCATCCTCTGAGCCATTCCTGCCCTGTAATATCTGAAATCACTTAACACACATATCAAGGCATCTAATGGTAATAAGAGAGAATTTAAACATAGGGAACTTAAGGCCAAAGAAGCACGTTTTCAATCAAAGCGCATAATCAGGAAGGAGAATGTAAACTCATGCAAATAGTATGAATAAGTGGGTAAAGAGTTGATAAAAGTCACTCAATTGAGTACAAGATAAACCATAAAATAGTGGTTTATCAACCTCCCCACACTTAAACATTAGCATGTCCTCATGCTAAGCTCAAGAGAAATTATAAAGGGGTGAAGAGGAATGGTAGATTAATATGAAATGCAACCTATCTATATGTTATGCAACTACATGTAAAAATATTTCTACCTACTTAGTTAAAAGTAAACAAATCCTTCAAGAAGAAATATGAACTGGATTTCACTAATTCAAATCATGAAAATGAAGTACAAATAGACTTGCAAGAAGAAAATAGCTCATGAAAGCAGGGAACAAGGAATTGAGCATCGAACCCTCACTGGTAGTGTATACACTCTAATCACTCAAGTGTTTAAGGTTCGATTCTCTCAATTCTCTACTAACCTTGCTTTCTAAGGCTTGCTCTTCATTTAACAATCAACATAAATTTAATGCACAGATACACATATCAAGAGGTCTTTAAAGGGTTGTAATGGGGTTAGGGTCAAGGTAGGATTGTATTTGGCCAAGTAGACTAAAATCTGAATTCTTAATTAACTTAAACTTTTCCCACCTAACTTAAGACAATCCATGTAATCACAATGTAAAATCTAACTATCCATTAACCACGTTTTTCACATATTTATGCATTCTAATTTTAAGTACAGTACATATGCATTGCTTTCACCACTTACTTTGGGGAATTTTGTCCCCTTTTTGCTTAATTGCTCTTTTTCTTTTCTTTTTCTCTTTTTCATCTTTTTTTTCTTTGGTTTTTCTCAATGCATATGATTAAATTATTGAATGCATGAACATGTCCTAAATATTTTTTTTTTCATTTTCATAAAGATGTACCCAATTCTTAAACCAAATGTTTCCAAACCCAATTTTCCCACACTTAAATCATAAGTACTCTCACTAGTCTAAGCTAACCAAGGATTCAAATTAAGGACATTATTATTTTTCGCTTAGAGTTAATGATGTGCTAAAATAAAGAACAAAGGGGTATAATAGGCTCAACATTGGTTTGCAAAGAATAATGAAAGGGTAAGGCCATATGGGTATGTAAGCTCAGTGAAACAAAGGCCAAAATCATGTAAGTGTATACATACATCAAATAATGGAAATATAGAATTAAGCAAGACAAAAATCACAATTTTAGAGAGAAAAACACACACCAAAAATAAAATATTGGTTGGTAAAATGCAACCAATTCAAATAGGCTCAAAAATCTCACAGGTTTTGTGTGTTCGAGCTCTAAACCATGTTCCAGTATAATATTTCTTCAAACAAGTGTAACATTAAATTTTATTCAAATTAGTGAAATGCTCTTAAAATGTTTCTTGAAAAAGAAAATATTACTTCAACCAAGTGGTAAAATATGCACAAAATCAAATAATTATGCAATCAATCATGCAAATGCAACAACTAACTACAAAAAAAAATTTAAACATTGGTGTTGAGACAAGAAAGTACTAACTCATGGAGATCGGTATCGACCTCCCCACACTTAAAGATTGCACCATCCTCGGTGCATGCTAAGATGTGCAAGTGGATGGGGATTGTGGCTCCTCAACTGGGGCTCTTTTTGTTCCTTTCCTTGCCAGTAGTTTGGGAGTAGCTTTCTCTTTACCCTTCTTGGTGGCCATCCTGAAAAGGGAAAAAGAAAGTAACTTTTAAAGCTAAGGGTTAGAGCAAGGAAGAGAGCGGAAAATGTGGTAATCAATGCACAATAAAGGAGAATGACGTTAACACATGGTCATGACTACATGTGAAAAGTTCATCAATGGAAATATAGCAAGTGCATGTAATAACAGTTGAATGCAAGATGTTTATTGGCATGCTGGCAAAGGCATGAGTAGCATAGATCAAGCATTCAATGTCCAAGTTAGATTACCAAGTCTTTCAAACTAACAACATGTTTGTAAGGACAATTATATTTAAATAAAATAATATAGAAAGGGTTTTGTGAAAAGCAAGCATTTAGAGTAGTAGAATAAAAGATATCCAAAAACAGTGCATAATGCCATACGGGCATTTCCACAAACACATAGCATGCATAGTAAATAAGCTAATGAAAATAATAAATTGAACATGCAAGCAACCCTTTAAAAAGTAATATATAATTGTCAAACCATTTTAATAATCCACAAAAATATAGACAATAATGACCCAAATAAATTTCTAACACCAATGAAAATAATGCAATGAATGAAAGTATGCAAATAAATTAAGTAAAATAAAATGAAAGATAAGAAGAATGAGAAAGGAAAGAAATAAAGTAAGAAAGAAAGAAGAAAAAATAGAAGAAATTAGGATTAGAGAAGAAAAGATAAGATAATTGGCGCTGATCTGGATAAGTTGTGCGGCGCAGGCGACGCGGACGCGTGGGGGACGCGGTCGCGCGACTTGCGCTTAAATTAATCGACGCGGTCGCGTCGGTCATGCGGACGCGTGACGCATTTTGTGCTACTGGCGCGGGGGCAGCCTCGCACTCGCACAACTCTCTGTTCAAAATGCATTATTGCCAAATATCAGGGTGACGCGGTCGCGTAGTCGACGCGATCGCGTGAGTGGTCATGACAGGGATGTGACACGGACGCGTGAGCCATGCGACCGCGTGGTAAGGCTGGGCGTTCAGCACCAGTCCAGCACCACTCCAGCATAAGTTTCGGCTATGCACCCTTTTCACGTCGATTTTCATGTCACGCGGCCACGTGGGTGACGCGGTCCCGTGGGAGGCCAAAGTTCTCACATGACGCGGACGCGTGGATCAATTTGTGCCAAAGGCACGCCTCTAGCCACGCTCTCGCGTGACTCTCTGTTCACTTGTCTTTTCTTCCAAACGCACTGGTGACGCGGACGCGTCAGCGACGCTGCCGCGTCGCGTGCCTGTTTTTTTTTTTTTAATAATGCAGTATGCAGAATGCAATGCTAATATGAATGTTATGCATGATTCCAGGTCCAATGAAATAAAATAAAACTTAAAAACAAATAAAACAGACTAGAATTAAAACTGAAAAAGGAACGATCATACCATGGTGGGTTGTCTCCCACCCAGCACTTTTAGTTAAAGTCCTTAAGTTGGACATTTGGTGAGCTCCCTGTTATGGTGGCTTGTGCTTGAACTCATCCAGGAATCTCCACCAATGTTTGTATCTCCAGTAACCTCCGGGGTCCCAAACTAGGCATGTAAAGCCCTTAAGAAGCTTCAAACAGATTCTTAGGCTCCCGGGGTGACAAATGTCAGAGCATATTCCAGGATCCCAAATCTTGTTTTTACACCCATTTTTGTCAGGATCTGTATTTTTCTAGCCGGGTGATAAGTAATTTGAATTCTCACTGCAGCTACCAACAGCTTCCTAGACCCATTCAATTGAGCTTTACACCAACCTTTGCGTTTAAACTTAAAGCTTCCAACCATAATGAACCTTGCAGGACAATTCTTACCACTGACCATTTTCCTATTACTCTTAATGCCACAAAGAGCTCTAAGTTGACCATCCGTCTCCAGTAGCCCATATTCAAGTAGAATTAGAAAGTTAAGGGATATGAATTTTACCCACTTGAATGTTGTGAAGGATGATGGCAACTTAGGGGGACGGGTCTCCAATAACTTTGGCAAGGTGATTTCAAGCTCCACTCCCTTGTGCTCTTTGACAACTTCCACCTCTTTGCAAACTTCTTTGATTTCAACCTCTTCTTCTTGGTAGCTTTCTTCCAATTCAATCTCTTCTTCATTACTTACCAAGGGCATGGGAGGTAGTACTTTTTCTTCTTTAATCTCCATCTCTTGATCAACCTCTTCCAAGTCTTCAACTATGATACGCCTAGGAGGTTGTACACCCTCCTCAACATCAAATGCAACCGTCTTGGAAGGAGGCTCTATGTCTTGACTTTCCCATGGAGGTTCAGCATCTCCTAAGTCTTCAACCACTTCTTCCTCCTCAATGGCGAGCGTAGCTTCTTCCAACTGTTTTAATATAAAATCGTGCTGATCACTGTCCACCGGAGTTTCTAATGTCTCTTTCATGCTACGTTCTTCATTAGATTGCCCACATGAGGCCATGGGGGTTCTTTGAGTGTCCAAACGTCTGGAAGATAATTGATTTATTGCTTGATTCAATTGGTGAAGGGTTGCATTAAATTTTTCAAATGTTTCCTTGAGTCGCTCCGTTGATTCTTGGGGTGATGGAGATGGATATGATGCATAGGGAGGTGGTGGTTCTTGGGAGTAATTGGGTTAGAATTGGGGTGGTTCTATATATGGTTCATATGGTTCATATGGTGGTTAGTATGGTGGATGTGGGTTAGGATCATATGAAGGTGAATGGTGGTAGTTGGCTTGTGAGTGTGGTGGTTCAAAGTTGTGTTGAGGAGGTTCATCGGCATATGATGGGGGTCCATCATGTCTATCATCTTGGTATGGCCCCTGGAATGGCTCTTGACTATAGTAATTTGGTGGATGTTGGTTGTCACGGAAGGGTCCACCATAACTACTGTCTTGGTATGCATCGTGGAATGGTCTTTGTCTGTGGTACTGTGGAAGGTGTTGTTGCCGGAAGGGTTGATCAGATCCTCGTGGCTCCTTCCATCTCTGATTGTTTTAACCTTGATGCATGTTCCTGTTATAATTTCCATTCCTTGCAACAACATTGGAACCAAACTCAAAGCGAGAGGGGTGAGAACTCATAGTTAGTTAATAAAAATTTAAAAACAAAAATAAAAGCAAATTTGAAATTCAAATTTTTGAAATTGAAAATTAAAATATGAATTTTTGAATTTTTAAATTTGAAATTTGAAGTTTAAAAATTGAAATTTTAATATTTGAATTTTAAATTTTGAAAATTGAATTTTTAAAATTGAAAATTGAAAATTGATTTTTTTTTTTTTTTAAATAAGATAGGATAAGATAAAAAAAATTTAAAATAAAAATCTGAAATTTTTTTTTTCGAAAAAAATCAATTTAAAAGTAAATATTTACAATAACCAATAACAAGGCACACGTTTGCAATTCCCCGGCAACGGCGCCATTTTGAAAGAGATGGAAGATTGATGGTTTAGAAGTTATAGTAAACTCTCGTTGCAAGTATAGTTACTAAACCAAGCAATCAACCTTTCTTACAAACGTTTAGTTGTCACAAGTAACAAACCCCTTTCAAATTGATAACCGAGTATGTAAACCTCGGGTCGTCTTCTCAAGGAATTGCAGGGAGGTATGTTCTTATTATTGGTTATGAGTTTGTAAATTGGGGGTTTTGAAAGTAAGGAAGCAGTATGTTGAACAATAAGAAAAATGTTAATAATAAAATAAACTCTTGGCAAGGTATAAGAACTGGAAGTCTTGTCCTTATCAATTGTGATGAGAATTGAATTTTAATCCCACTTTGTTAACCTCTAACTATGAAGGTAAATCAAGTGGACTAATTAGCTTGATCCTCAAGTCCTAGTCAATCCCTGTGGGAAGACTAGCTTTAGAGCAATCTAGATCAATTAGTAATCTGCCAATTTCAACCACTGCTTTATTTGACAGCTCAAGCATTACCAATTACTTAACCCAAGCCAAAAGGAAGAATTCTAAATTAAATTAAAAGCATTCATGTAAATAAAGCAAAGCAAACTTAAATCTGAAAATACTTCGAATTGCATTAATAAAAGAAATCAAATCTAACATGAATATTCATAAATAAAAGGAACATTGAACCCGTGATGAAGAAGAAATAATCCTAAATCCTAAAACTAAATCCTAAGAGAGAGGGGAGAACCTCTCTCTCTAAAAACTACATCTAAAACTAAAATTATGAATTATCAGAGCTTGTGATAAATGGATGCATTTCCTCACTTTATAGCTTCTAATCTGTGTTTTCTGGGCCGAGAACTGGGTCAGAAACAGCCCAGAATTCGCTGGTTGCGAATTCAAACACGCTGATTTTTTGTCATTGCGACGCGTCCGCGGGGAGCACGCGTTCGCGTCACCTATCATCAGGGAAACTATAGCATATTATATATCAAATCGAAGCCCCGGATGTTAGCTTTCTAACGCAACTGAAACCGCGTCGGTTGGATCTCTGTAGCTAAAGTTATACTTGTTTGAGTGCGAAGAGGTCAGGCTGGACAGCTTAGCAATTTCTCCAACTTCTTGTATTCCTTCCACTTTTGCATGCTTCCTTTCCATCCTCTGAGCCATTCCTGCCCTGTAATCTCTGAAATCACTTAACACACATATCAAGGCATCTAATGGTAATAAGAGAGGATTTAAACATAGGAAACTTAAGGCCAAAGAAGCACGTTTTCAATCAAAGCGCATAATCAGGAAGGAGAATGTAAACTTATGCAAATAGTATGAATAAGTGGGTAAAGAGTTGATAAAAACCACTCAATTGAGCACAAGATAAACCATAAAATAGTGGTTTATCAAGCTCCCATCACCAATTCAAGGGCAAGCCTCATTCTTGTTTGATCATTGACCTCCTACAAAATAACAATGTGGTCTTTATTGATGCTGCATAAACTTGTTATGCTACGATTTAGGAAATTGCACGATCGGCAAAATTTTTTCCGGCAAGTGCACCGGTTATCGTCAAGTAAAAACTCACAATAGAGTGAGGTCGAATCCCACAAGGATTGGTTGAGTGAGCAATTCGGATTAGAAGTATGTTCTAGTTGAGCGGAATCAAGATTTAGATGAGAATTGCGGAATGTAAAATTTGCGGGAAACGTAAATGACAAGAAATTTAAATGGCGGAATCTTAAATTGCATGAATTAAAGATCAGAAGCTAAATTGCTGAAATTAAAAGGGAATGGGGGTGATTGCATGAATTGAGTTGCAGAATGTAAAGAGAAAGTGGAAATCAGAAATGGGGAATTCATTGGGTTATAGGAGATATTGAGATCTCCGAATCAAAACATGTTTATCTCTTCCTCAACCAATGCGTTCATTGAATTTTGCTTGGCAATCTTATATGATTGGATCCCAATCCCTTGGCTCACCAATTCTCTCTAAAAACAAACAAATTCCCAATCCCTTGGTTTAAATGTTCATAAGAAGAGATGATGCTCGATCACTGATTATACCACACAGTTTCATGAACCACAATTTGGTAGGATTACATGTCACAATATCCATCCAAACCCCAATCCAATTCACTGTGAGAAAGCTTCTCTAGCATGAATCCTCCATTCCTTTCCCAAGGTTCCGAAGGATTCCAATTATGGGTAGTTTCTTTCCCAAGACAACTACCCAATGGAATTAGATCGAGAAGCTTTCTAACAAAATTCAAGAGAAAAGATTGAAGAAGAAGATAAACTATTATTGATTCATTGAATTACAATAGAGCTCCCTAACCCAATGAAAGGGGTTTAGTGAGTCATAGCTCTGAATTCAATTACAAAACTCAAGAAAATGATCCAAAGTTCCCCGATGCCCCCTCAGGGGCTGGATTCCCCTTTCATCCCCCCTTTTTCTCAAATGCAGAAACTAAGGCCTTTAAATAGGCTCCCTAAATTACAAAATGAAAATGAAATTCAAAGCAAATGAAAATAAACTATTCTAGATGATTCTTGTGGCCTTGATTTGGTGTTGTTGATGGGCCTTGCTTGCTTGAAGGGTAGAGTGACATAATTGATCCAAAAAGGATAATGATCCATTAAACTACACTCAAACGTTGCACCCCCCTTTCTTGAGTCGTCACTTTGTTCTCTTGTCAACCTTGCCAATTTGATGCCAAATATAGACTATTATACCTCGTTGGAAAGCTATGGATGTCAGCTTTCTAACGCAACTGGAAGCACCTCAATTGGATCTCTATAGCTCAAGTTATGCTTGATTGAAGGTGACAAGGTTGCTGGTTGGTTTGACAGCGTTTAAGCCAACGTTTAAGTCACTTAAACGTGCTCGAAAATGCCAATTTTGGGAGCTCAGTTGCATTGTCCACCCCATACTTCTATACATCGTTGGAAAGCTCTGGATGTCTACTTTCCAATGCAACTGGAAGCGCATCATTTGGAGTTCTACAACTCGAGTTATACTCCATGGAAGGTGAAGAGGTCAGCTGGCCTGATTGCATGTTGGTACTATGCTCTTCTATGCATATTACGGGGCTGTTTTCTCCCTCAATTTTTAGTATCCACCATGCATGCCATATATGCTTGGAAAGCTCTAGATGTCTTCTTTCCAATGCATTTTGAATCACCTCATTTGGAGTTTTGTAGCTCAAGTTATTTATGTTTGAAGAAGGCATGGTCAAGCTGTTCCATATAACACGTTTAAGCTCCAGTTTAAGCTTAAACTGGAGCTTAAACGCTGGCACTCCCTGGAGGCACAAGCTCGAGCACGTTTAAGCTTCAGTTTAAGGTTAAACTGAAGCTTAAACGTGGAAATGAGAAAGCAACCCTGGAGGAGAAAAATAGTCGAACACGTTTAAGCTCCAGTTTAAGGTTAAACTGGAGCTTAAACGTGGAATGCTCCTGGTGCCTTTCTTACTTCTGGCGTTTAACCTCCAGTTTAAGGTTAAACTGGAGGTTAAACGTGGAAATGCTCCCCTGGTGAGATTCTCACTTCTGGCGTTTAACCTCCAGTTTAAGGTTAAACTGGAGGTTAAACTTCAATTCCAGCATTATATGGCTTGGTAGTTTAAGTTCCAGTTTAAGCTTAAACTGGAACTTAAACTCCACATGTGATATTCAAGCTTCCTTTATTGATTTTGTTGCTTCCTTGCCTAGCCTCTTCTTCCCTGAAATCATCCAAACAATTGCATCAAAGTCTTGCAAAATTTCATGAGAAATCTTCCATTCATAGCATTCAAGTAATATAACTAAAAACTCATGGAATTTGCATCAAAATCTTCATGTTGAATGATTTAAGACAAGCATGACTATTTGGCCCAAATGATTACTTAAGGCTCAAGAAAATGCATAAAACAACTAAAAATAAAAGAAAAAGGCTAGTGAAACTAGCCTAAGATGCCTTGGCATCACAACACCAAACTTAATCCTTGCTTGTCCCCAAGCAAGTTCTGAATTATTGAGAAGAAAGAATGAAACAGAAAGTAAATTCATTAGCCATATCAGTAAGTAATTGACGTTGATTAATGGCGTGTTCATGCAGAAAGTTGTTGCAGCATCGCTTTATTGTTTCTTAGGTAAGAATGTCACTTTTTATGTTTCCACTAAAACACTGCTATGGCCTCTTGTTATTCACATATCCTTGGCAAGTTTCTTTTCTTTGTTTTTCTTTTTCTTTGAGCTTATTTGCTCCTTGTTGCTCAGTGTCATGTGTTGCACAAGCCTTTGGCATTTTCTTTTTCTTATCAGTGCACTACACATATCCACTACAGGCATTTTAGTTCACATTTCTTCTTGAGACATTGGTACCCAGCACCTCTTTGTGTACTAAATGTTTTGTATTTAGGTTGCTCTTGATAATGGACTTTTGGTTGATAATCCCGGGTTAGTTAACCCAAGTTACCAAGTGTTGAAACACTCCTCAGAACCTATTCATCCAAGCATATCCTTATTACATAAACACCACAGGCATTTGTCTCAGAAGTTCAAACCATTGGTGCCTAGCTTATTTTCTCAATTTTTTTTGCTTTTTGGTTGCCCCTTTTCAGTGGCTTTTTCTTCTTCTTCTTCTTTCTTTTTCATGGCCAAAGACATTTATTCATCAAGATCCATAGACAGCATCCTAAATTCCACTAAAAGTGACAATTCTAACTTTATTTCTTAGTGAGCTGACTATTCAATCAAACATGCATACCACCACTTAATCTTATTTGATTTCTTACTAAATGGAATTGAGTTACTTTTGTTCAAACTTTTCTTTTATTTTTGGAAACAAAACAAGCATGGCAAGCATACATTTAAGCAAGTGAAGTTTATCCAGACACTTAGACTATCACTTATTTGGAAATTAAACAAACAGACAAACAAAAACTGCAATGACTCAAACTTAAAGCAGGGGTGCATGCAAACTTCCAATATCAGCAATTCAAAGTACAAGCAATTAAGTGACAATACAACCTTTTAGCATCTTCTTTGTTGTTCATCATCCTTCCTAGCCTTGGTGTTCTCTTTGATGATGATGTATATTCCTTCCATGAGATTGATTGTCTTCCTGCAAAGCTATTAGAAGTTGCTTGTTCCCCAAGCACTTTGAGAATTGGTTAGCATGCATGTATGTTTGTAGGCCTCTGAACTTAGATTGGTGTGTGAACACCAAACTTAGTTCCTTGCCATATGCAGCAATTTGGATCATATGCAGAAAACCTCATGTGCTTTTATTAAGAAAATAACTATGAACTAGAAAAAGAAACTATGAACTAGAAATTAAACTATTGTTTAAGTAGTTTCCCTGATTGGTTGGAGCTAGTGACTAGTCATGCTGAGGTAGAAATGTGCTTTTAATGAAGTTTTTGGTGGAACACCAAACTTAGAATCTCACATTCACCCTTGAATTGTTTTGGTGTGCAACACCAAACTTAGCTCCTTGCAATACAGATAAATCTACTTAACTCTTTTATTGAAATAACTAGAAAAGAAAAACTACCTTTGGTTGGGTTGCCTCCCAACAAACGCTCGTTTACTGTCATTAGCTTGACATGTTGTTCCTGACTTTCTTCCTCTTCCTCCAGTTTGTTAAGAGGAATGACTTCAAGTGGATAAAGGAGCTAGTTAGTACCCCTTGTTGTGAATGTCTCTTTCCAGCAAGCTTTCCCTTGTGATTGGCTTGAGTGAACTTGCTTGTTGGCTCAGGATTTGGATTGTTCTTCGACCTTCTCTTCCTCATGGATATGGTCCTTTGTTTCTCGGTCACAATCCTCATTTTGGTGCTTGTTTCTACTGCCTTCACATCCTTGATCTCAGAACTTGGTTGTTGTTGGACAGTTGGAGTATCCTGTTCATCAAAAGCTTCCTGAATTTGTGGTTCAATGAACCCTTCCTCTTTGCAACTCTCTGTTTCATTGGAGTGTGATCTCCCTTGATTGACTTTCTCCATTTCTTGTTCTTCTGATTCCTCCCTTGGGTTTGCCATGGTATCACTAGAAGAATTGTGGGTAGGGATTTGCTTTGATAGATATCCAATTTGTGCTTCTAGCTTTTGAATGGCAGCACCTTGATTTTGTAAGTTGGATATCAATTCTTCCTTAAAGCCTTTCAAATCGGCCACATCTCTGCCCATAGTTGCAAGCATTCCTTCTATCCTGTTTAATTGATCTTGAAATTGTTGGCTCGGATTAGGTTGGGCAGGTTGATTATTTTGGCCATGATATGGTGGTTGAGAGTAAGTGTTTTGTGTGGTTTGGTACGATCTTTGGTTGGAGTTTTGGAATGTGGAATTGTTATGTTGGTTGTAGTGGAATGAGTCTTGTGGATAGTGAAATGAATTGTATGAATTTGAGAAGGAATTTTGTGCTGAGAAATGCTCAAGTGATGAAGAATTTGGATATGTAAAACTGGGAGGTGAGGTTGGATAATTCAGAGGTGATGGCTCTTGATGAATGGGGTGTGAATAAGTGAAATCTCTTTGGTTTTGATCTTCCCAGCCACAACTTGAGTAGTGATCAAATTCACCAAAACATGGACCATTTTGTGGCTCTGGGAAGTACCCCGTTTCCTGTTCCTGATACTCCCACCCACCATGAGCATAATAACATGAATCATTCTGTGGTGGTGGAGAGTTTCTCATGAATTTTGATTGACCAAAAGATGATGGATACTCCTTTCTTTTTTGCAATGTGCTCAGTCTCAAACAATACTCATCCAAAGATAGTGGAAATTCCATAGTGAGGCA
Source organism: Arachis hypogaea (assembly GCF_003086295.3). NCBI lineage: Eukaryota > Viridiplantae > Streptophyta > Magnoliopsida > Fabales > Fabaceae > Arachis > Arachis hypogaea. The sequence goes on along the minus strand of NC_092047.1, from coordinate 71,752,498 downwards.
ATATCACAAACAGCTAGTGGTTAGTATGCTAACAAGTGAATAAGCAAAGAAAACAAATTAAAATTTGCAGAAATTAGCAGTAATAAACTGAAACAAAAACTATTAACAAAAGAAAAGAAAAATTGCTCAATCTAGTTAACTTCCAATTTGGGAATTGTCAATCGAAAACCAATCCCCGGCAACGGCGCCATAAACTTGATGCTGCATAAACTTGTTATGCTACGATTTAGGAAATTGCACGATCGGCAAAATTCCTTCCGGCAAGTGCACCGGTTATCGTCAAGTAAAAACTCACAATAGAGTGAGGTCGAATCCCACAAGGATTGGTTGAGTGAGCAATTCAGATTAGAAGTATGTTCTAGTTGAGCGGAATCAAGATTTAGATGAGAATTGCGGAATGTAAAATTTGCGGGAAACGTAAATGACAAGAAATTTAAATGGCGGAATCTTAAATTGCATGAATTAAAGATCAGAAGCTAAATTGCTGAAATTAAAAGGGAATGGGGGTGATTGCATGAATTGAGTTGCAGAATGTAAAGAGAAAGTGGAAATCAGAAATGGGGAATTCATTGGGTTATAGGAGATATTGAGATCTTCGAATCAAAACATGTTTATCTCTTCCTCAACCAATGCGTTCATTGAATTTTGCTTGGCAATCTTATATGATTGGATCCCAATCCCTTGGCTCACCAATTCTCTCTAAAAACAAACAAATTCCCAATCCCTTGGTTTAAATGTTCATAAGAAGAGATGATGCTCGATCACTGATTATACCACACAGTTTCATGAACCACAATTTGGTAGGATTACATGTCACAATATCCATCCAAACCCCAATCCAATTCACTGTGAGAAAGCTTCTCTAGCATGAATCCTCCATTCCTTTCCCAAGGTTCCGAAGGATTCCAATTATGGGTAGTTTCTTTCCCAAGACAACTACCCAATGGAATTAGATCGAGAAGCTTTCTAACAAAATTCAAGAGAAAAGATTGAAGAAGAAGATAAACTATTATTGATTCATTGAATTACAATAGAGCTCCCCAACCCAATGAAAGGAGTTTAGTGAGTCATAGCTCTGAATTCAATTACAAAACTCAAGAAAATGATCCAAAGTTCCCCGATGCCCCCTCAGGGGCTGGATTCCCCTTTCATCCCCCCTTTTTCTCAAATGCAGAAACTAAGGCCTTTAAATAGGCTCCCTAAATTACAAAATGAAAATGAAATTCAAAGCAAATGAAAATAAACTATTCTAGATGATTCTTGTGGCCTTGATTTGGTGTTGTTGATGGGCCTTGCTTGCTTGAAGGGTAGAGTGACATAATTGATCCAAAAAGGATAATGATCCATTAAACTACACTCAAACGTTGCACCCCCCTTTCTTAAGTCGTCACTTTGTTCTCTTGTCAACCTTTCCAATTTGATGCCAAATATAGACTATTATACCTCGTTGGAAAGCTATGGATGTCAGATTTCTAACGCAACTGGAAGCACCTCAATTGGATCTCTATAGCTCAAGTTATGCTTGATTGAAGGTGACAAGGTTGCTGGTTGGTTTGACAGCGTTTAAGCCAACGTTTAAGTCACTTAAACGTGCTCGAAAATGCCAATTTTGGGAGCTCAGTTGCATTGTCCACCCCATACTTCTATACATCGTTGGAAAGCTCTGGATGTCTACTTTCCAATGCAACTGGAAGCGCATCATTTGGAGTTCTACAACTCGAGTTATACTCCATGGAAGGTGAAGAGGTCAGCTGGCCTGATTGCATGTTGGTACTATGCTCTTCTATGCATATTACGGGGCTGTTTTCTCCCTCAATTTTTAGTATCCACCATGCATGCCATATATGCTTGGAAAGCTCTAGATGTCTTCTTTCCAATGCATTTTGAATCACCTCATTTGGAGTTTTGTAGCTCAAGTTATTTATGTTTGAAGAAGGCATGGTCAAGCTGTTCCATATAACACGTTTAAGCTCCAGTTTAAGCTTAAACTGGAGCTTAAACGCTGGCACTCCCTAGAGGCACAAGCTCGAGCACGTTTAAGCTTCAGTTTAAGGTTAAACTGAAGCTTAAACGTGGAAATGAGAAAGCAACCCTGGAGGAGAAAAATAGTCGAACACGTTTAAGCTCCAGTTTAAGGTTAAACTGGAGCTTAAACGTGGAATGCTCCTGGTGCCTTTCTTACTTCTGGCGTTTAACCTCCAGTTTAAGGTTAAACTGGAGGTTAAACGTGGAAATGCTCCCCTGGTGAGATTCTCACTTCTGGCGTTTAACCTCCAGTTTAAGGTTAAACTGGAGGTTAAACTTCAATTCCAGCATTATATGGCTTGGTAGTTTAAGTTCCAGTTTAAGCTTAAACTGGAACTTAAACTCCACATGTGATATTCAAGCTTCCTTTATTGATTTTGTTGCTTCCTTTCCTAGCCTCTTCTTCCCTGAAATCATCCAAACAATTGCATCAAAGTCTTGCAAAATTTCATGAGAAATCTTCCATTCATAGCATTCAAGTAATATAACTAAAAACTCATGGAATTTGCATCAAAATCTTCATGTTGAATGATTTAAGACAAGCATGACTATTTGGCCCAAATGATTACTTAAGGCTCAAGAAAATGCATAAAACAACTAAAAATAAAAGAAAAAGGCTAGTGAAACTAGCCTAAGATGCCTTGGCATCATTTATGCATGTGGCTCTAGTGAGTGAGGCAATATGCAAGTGAGTGTATAAGGAAATTACCTCCAAATCAACATTTCCCCAAACCCAGTTCAGCATCATCCATTGGCAAACCCAAACTCCACAATCATTCCTGTTTGTTAGTAAATGATGAGGGTGGTAACCAAACCCATAAGTACCCAAAACGGATTCTACTAGTGTTTGCATATTTATATGGTGTGAATAGCGACGGGATAGGAACTAAGAAAACTTATGATTGTTCTGCTTGCTGGCCTATGGGTGGCTCCGCAATGTCAAAAGTTGATGGGTGTGGCTTGTAATGATCTTCCTTTCTCCAGAATCGCTTGTCCTCTAGCATGTTCTCAACGAAGAATGCCTTCCATAAATTACAAAATTGGTCCAAATTTATGTCACACACATGTATCGCATAAAATATAGTAATGATCATCCCTTTCAGGAGAAGGCAACAGTTTGGGAGAATTACACTCTCTTACCACAAACTTCATTTGTGAGGCTCTTGATTCTCTGTGGTCACTGTACTTTGCAGAATCCAAATACATCAGTTTGCAGTTGACAAGATCAATTACCATTAGATACCAATGGTTGTCTCTATGCATAGGGACATATATCTGTATCGCAACATCAAGACACGATGGATAAGTCAGTACACAACAACATTTCTAAGTATTCACTGTTTACAGAGGACCGAATTAGTCACCATCCATAGATCATCAGCATATCCCATGAACCTCTGGCGGATATACTCGAATGTGTCGATGCTATGACTCATTGGACTAAGGGCCACTTGCTGCAAAAGGATAAGCCTCACAGGTAAAACCAGTACTGTTTGCAATGGCTATGCAAAAAATGTGCTAACATTCACATGGTCCGATAACATTTACGGAAAAGGTCGTAGGAAGAAACCAACATGGCAGGTTGTTCTAATGCATTAACATTGTGCAAGCAATATTAATAACCTGCATGATCGTGAAAATAAATTCTTTTAGAAACTCAACATGTGTGCGCGGTTCCCATGCGTATGGTTTCACAAGGCCAGGTTGAACTTACATCCTCAACAACCAATTGGCCCGGGCGCAACGTCATTAGTGTAGCTCGATCACCGCGAGAATTTTTGTCTTCGACCAGGAACTCCTTGTACTATACGGTTTGAATATACAACTCAAGGTTTGTTGCCACAAAATAACTTGATCCATTATTTGGGGTTATTTAACACATACATTATTAACAATATATCTGACTACAATAGGTGTACCTGGTGTCCATGTCCGAGGAAAATATATATGCTGCAACAGCAAGTTCTTTTCCGACAAAGTGCATAACCTCTGGAGGGTGAAAGGATAGATTTAAGCACTGTATACCAGAATACACCACCATTATAATAACAAAAGTTTATGGCTCAGTGGTGAAAACACAAAGAACGGCTCTATATTGTACTAAAAATTCTCATCCGAGGCATGTCTTCAACGCCATAGTGTCCGTGGTGAGTGTGGTAGGTGAACGGAGTGCCGGGCTCAGTCTGCCTAAGCTCAGACCCGGGCAAAGATGATGAGTTCAGGTCCTTGAAATTTAGTTTCTGCTATACACACCAAGGAACAGAGTTCTCAGCTACACTTACTTAGTCACGCATCTAGACAAAAAAATTTAACGTACTGTTATATAAAGGCTCACCTTCAGAGACATCACATTTGTCTCGGCTGCTGCTGCCTAACGGGGTTTCTCGCCATGGTTATCCATGCAACGTGGGGACTTCCTTTTCGAGGACGAACACATGGTCTCCTTGGCACGTGGTTTTTCATGAGGCATCTCCTGGCACACGGTGGACTTCTTTTCCCGTGTAGTCTTATCCTTTAGCTCCACGTTCGCTGGTTTTCTCCTCCCACTGCGCACGGATGCTGCTACTCTTAATTTTGGGATCTTTTTCCCCCCTTGGTCGTCCTTGGTCGTGTTCACATGGGTCAGCAATGCTTGGATGGCTTTGCCATGGTCTGCCAGAAGCTCCGTTATGGTGCGCAGTTGGTCATTGTGGGTCTTGAGAATCGTCTTTATGACGTCCTTCTCTGACAGAACATGCTATTTTAAAATATTTACGAAGGTTACGTACCCCAAACCCCGGCCCTTGTTATGTACATAAACACAAGAAAAACAACATGACTTGTTTCACCTTACCTCTTGAACCATGTTTAACACATTCAAGATGTTATCCTCTAGTGACTTGCCTCCACGTCCACCTGCAGCACCCTTGGCCACCTCACTGGAGAAAAATAAAAAATACTTACCCTGTTAGTTGGGAACGAGTACCAAACTTTCTTCATGGAGCAGAAACATAAAAAATGCACCATTTATACCTAGCAAGAGAGACGTCCACATCGGTGGTTTCCGCCGATTTGTCAACCAAGGTACTCTTCTCCTTGATGGAGCTCTTTTCCTTCTCCTCAGATATCGGGTACTTCATTTTGTGTATCTCAAGTACAATGACATTAGCAATGAGGGTGAGGACGTAACATCCCTCCTTTATTTTGCTTAATGCCACCACCATGGACCCACCCCAAACCCGTTTGACAAAATTGGGCCCAACATGGCCGTAGGCATATCCACTATCCATCACAACCCAATTTGCTTTGTGCATAGACGGACCCCAAACACAAATTCATTTAGTCATAACTGTAACATTCATTTTAAAATAATTCAAAAATGGGTGGCAGTATTAAATGCACCTTTCATCTGGAGGTACTAACAGTGAGCATAAAGTGAAGGAAAATAGCTTCTTTTATCAGGAAAAAATTTTTATATTTTGCGAGGGAGATAGAAACCTTTTTCAACCTATGGATGTGACACCCATAGCCTATGAGTTCATGGTTATTATGCTCATCAGATATTATAACGTGACAGAAGGCTAATGAAAAAGATTTCTCTTTTCCCAACACCCATAAAGACAAGTTTCCAAAAAGTTAATCCAGTTTAACTCAAAATTAGGTGATTTTATTCCGATTATTCTCCACATACTTGTCCTAAAATACAGTAATCGTAGATAACGAAATTATTAACAATACTCATCATACAAGGTTCGAAAACATGTTTACGAGTATCGCAACAAGACATCCATTGTAAAGTAAAAAACTCCCATGGCTTTACAAATTATTTCTCTAAGACTATGAAGAAAGCACAAGGCAGTCCAGAAAAAAGAAAAGAAAACTAAAAAAAATTGTTTTTCGCAAACGTACATCTCAAGCTTCAATTTTCCTATGTCAGAGATGTGAATAAAAATTTAGTATTTCTCCTCACGTAAGCAACACATCAATCAACGAAAGGGTTCGACGTAACCGTAACAATGTACAGGGTTCAGGTTCATTAAGATCTGCGCAGTGACTATATCGAAACATGACCTCTAACCCTATCAACACGCATGTTCCCAACCAGCTTTCTTTTAAAGTACTCTTATTCAAGTATCGTATTTGTTTTCTCCATAAAACCAGTTTTTTAGCCTCATAACCCCAACCCTTGCCGTTTAGTTACACGCAGGTTGATAAAAGCCAGTTTTCTCGAAGGATAAGCTTAGATTTATTTTTTTAGTCACAATTTTAAAAAACTTAACAACATTTATCCATTATTCATCCAATTCATTATCTCCCCAACAGGAGTTCACGCTACTGTGAAACTTATAATGCTTTTAACCTGCGGGGCACTGGCGTACTAAACTCTAAATCAACCTTTGTTTTCATCAAACAAATAAATTACCCGAACAAGGGAACCATAAAAACAAATGCCAGCATCAAAGAACCTCCCATGATTCATAGCAGGTATTTTTTGTGGGTCAATAACAAGATTTGCCGCACACAGACGTTGTCTGCCTAAGAAACCAGTTTGAATGTCACAAACATTAAAATTTCCCTTAACAAAAGTTCAAACATAATCATGCATACAACACCCCTAAAAAAGGAAAGCATAAAACACATAAGTAACAAACCGGACATGCATACACTTTCCCAATAGCAAATTCCAACCCAGCTGCCTACCTGAACATGTGGTTGTAGAGTTCCAACATATGCTTAAGCTCAACGTTCTCTTTCTCGAGTATCATTACCCGCTCCGACACCGACATCCTTGCCAGGCGTTGTGCCTCAGCAACCTCTTCTTTGTAATGAAGAGCAACTTGATAATTAAAGTCGAATATTTTCACTTCCGCCTCCTCCAGGAGCCTCTCCAAAGTGATGAAGGCGGCATCCTGCCTTGCCAATCTCTCATCAATCGACACCCTCCCTGATACAAAGAAGTTAATCCCTTGTCATGGCTTTGCAAAGAGACCCCAAACCCATGATAATCCTTTCCTTCCATCCTGAAGCCGTCACGGAGAAAAAACACTGGAGGACCAACCTGTAGTTCAGCGCAAACCCTAAACAGCAGCTGCTCTATGTCTTCTATTATCACAAACGAAGTGTTGTCAAAATCTGGTGCGATATCTATAGCCAAAGATGCAAAAACATATCACAACCACTATGAGAACGAGTGTAAAATGAAACAGGAAAACCTAATGTAAACCCACAAACTTCACAAAAAGAAGTAACTAGCTCATGCAGGAGGAGGTTCCTCACGGTTGTGCCAAATCCGCTGCTCCCGTCGCCCGCAACACTAACAGACTCTCCAACCTTAAGTTCTCCAAACCTTACCTCCAACTACTGATTCCCCAGTACCGTCTTCTCACCTTCGGGGTCTTTATTTCACAATTCAAACCAGGACTCCACCTCGCGCCTTACCATGAATCCCTTGTGCTCACTCCCCTTGAAGCCAAACACTTGTCGATTGCATTCTTCCCATGACGTGTATATCCCGGGCTTTCTTCCTCTCCTCACCACATAGTAATGGAAACGACCAGTATCCATTTATGGGACTTGTTATGTGGGAATGACTTCATACAAATCCCCTGTCGAAGGAACTCCCCAAAACGTAATGGAAGTCTTCTCAGCTTCCCCCCTCTAGTAAACCCTCAGAGCCCCTTCGTTGGAACTTTCAGTTTTATAACAAGTGTTTTCAATTTGAATCAATATTTTTCCGTTGCTCTTCCCAAAATTTCCCGCATTTATTTACTTACACCATGTAACTATTTATTTTCTATCAGTCTTTTATCCACGTGTAATAAATTTTAAACCAATTCACATATTAAGAACAATAACGCCATCTTAGTAAATCCAATTGTTTTTCTCATGGCAAATCATTCGTTTACAAATATTTCTATCCCATTTTATTATACAATTATACCTTAATTTATTTCATTAATTATTATTAAAAACACACACAAAAAATTAATGAATTATCTTTTGTTTTTTGAATACATGTTTTTATTATCAAACAATAATATTTTCCCTTATTATCTTTAACGAAATAGGTTTAATTTTTTATTAGCCCTTACTTTTGGGATTCGTCATCTAAATTTTGAAAAAATTTACCGTGAATACTATTATATTTAACTATGTGTAAAATCTATTGCACAACTAGAAACAATCAATTCTTAAATATCATGATTTAAAAAAAAATATGTTTCTTCCCTATGTACATAAAAATATAATTACATATTAGCGTCAAAAAAAGTATTACATAAAAAAATAATTTGCAAACTACAAAGACTTGAGGGTATGATATTAAATTAGTTAAGTTTAAATTTTCAATAAATTACACAATTAGGACATAAATCTATCGCATAATGAAAACTGACACTTACAAAACTAATGAATTGCCTATTTTTTTTTTTTGGCTTTTTAAATACATATATTCTACGTAGGTTTAGTTTCTTAAAATTTGGGTGGGAGCCGAGGCTACTACTCGCCATCCTCTAGGTCCATCCCTGCACCCAAGAGACCTTCTTCACACATATTAAGCTATAAATCCTCAGCTAACCGTTCTCATTTCTAACTCATAATCTCGAGAACGTGCATCCTAAACCTCAGTACATATGAACCTTCATTCTCTCAAATTATGTAAAAAACATTCCAAACCCTTAAATACTACTCTTTCATAAAATCAAATTAATTAACAAACCATAAACCCTTAAACCCCTAAATTTTCAAATATATATACTAAATATTTGTCAATTTAAAATTAATATTTACTATTTTTAAATTTATAAACTAATTTAAAACAAAAACTAAATATACCTCACTAGACCCTAAACACTAAACTAAAATTCCTACACCTTTAACCCCTAAATCCTAACTTCTAAATACTAAACTCTCAAGAACATATCCTAAACTCAAATTCTAAATCCAAAATACCCCAACCCTAAGCTAATCCTAAATTACAAACTCTAAACACTCAATCAAAAAAAATTACTACTTAAAAATCCATTCAACCTTAGTTGTGCCTTTGTCTAACTTATTTAATTAGCATGACTTATTTTAAAATATATTATGTAACATTAATTACTAATAGTTTTAAATTTTAAAATTTTAAATTATTCTTTTATTTAGTATTATTCTAAGATAAAAAATTTTGTTATTCATGACTCCATTGTCATGTTTATATATATATATATATATTAACATGACAATGGAGCCAATGTATACACATATAATAGGGCAAAACACGCATATAATACCGTTGCTAAGTTAGATAGAATTGTATTATAAATGATTTTTTTTTAGTGGTTTATTAGTGATCACAAATAAATATGATAGTATGAGAAGTAAGGACAACAACGGGTGAAACCTTTAAAAGTATGATTTTTTTTAACCATGAATAGTAATCAGTGATCCAAATTTTCATATGGTAATATTGTTCTTTTTTTTAAAGAAATACGACTTAAAGATATTTGCCTCAATAGACCGATATCGGAATGCGATAGAACAACTTTTCTATCCGTTTCACGTCTTGCAACCCAAGTTTTTGTATTATAGAATTCAGGAACTCACCGAAGCTTCTCGTGGGTCTCAAAAAGATACCCAGTGGATCCTTATTAGTAAAGTTCACACCAGATCGTGTTTTTTTCTTAATGGATCCTCTATAATGGACCAACACTAAAACACTCTCTTCGCTAGCCATTGTGTTTCACTCTAATCAGAGGAATTGACGTTCACACCACACCTACACACATCTGGTTCTTCATAATTCGAAACAGCTAATTTTAAATTATATGTACGTAATTCGACTCAGCTATATTCGAAATACATTTCGAACTGCTTCCCTTATAATTTGAATTGGTTTGATTAGAACTGCTCTTTGCATAATTCGAATTAGTTGAATTCGAACTACCTTGGATTCCATGCATTCATAGTTCGAATGGGACAAATTTGAATTACATCCCTACTAATTCGAATTAACTTGGTTCGATTTACTTATGGTTTTTTAGGTCGATTTAGGCTGACTCGAATTACACAGAAATATGCTTTTGGGTCATCCCTGTTACGTTTTTTGCTTTGTTAGATTTCTGTAATTTCTCCTACCATTTGGTTTAATATTGTGATTGGCCCTATATAATATAATATGAATTTTTAAAATACATAAATAATTTAGTGTAACTACATTTACTGATATAACATATATCAAATAAATTTCAAATGATTAACTTAATGTATGAAAATGACAACTGCTATAATATGATTACAAAAATTATTCATAATTTTATTCTCCCCCTATTATAATGGACCAACACTAAAACACTCTCCTCGCTAGCCATTGTGTTTCACTCTAATCAGAGGAATTGACGTTCACACCACACCTACACACATCTGGTTCTTCATAATTCGAAACAGCTAATTTTGAATTATATGTACGTAATTCGACTCAGCTATATTCGAAATACATTTCGAACTGCTTCCCTTATAATTCGAATCGGTTTGATTAGAACTGCTCTTTGCATAATTCGAATTAGTTGAATTCGAACTACCTTGGATTCCATGCATTCATATTTCGAATGGGACAAATTCGAATTACATCCATACTAATTCGAATTAACTTGGTTCGATTTACTTATGGTTTTTTAGGTCGATTTAGGCTGACTCGAATTACACAAAAACATGCTTCTGGGTCATCCCTGTTACATTTTTTGCTTTGTTAGATTTCTGTAATTTCTCCTACCATTTGGTTTAATATTGTGATTGGCCTATATAATATAATATGAATTTTTAAAATACATAAATAATTTAGTGTAACTACATTTATTGATATAACATATATCAAATAAATTTCAAATGATTAACTTAATGTATGAAAATGACAACTGCTATAATATGATTACAAAAATTATTCATAATTTTATTCTCCCCCTATTATATTATTAACATATTAAATATTTATTTTAATATTATTGTTTATAGAAGTCCACAAATACTAATTCGCATTTTTTTTATCATTTATAATATTCGAAACGACTTTTTTGATGACTCATTTTTTAAAATCTCATTCGACTATTTGAATTTCAGAATACTGTATATATCTAACATGTTTTTTTTAACCTTTCTTAATTAAAAAACACAATCAACTAACTAACTGTAAGATCACTTTATCATTTGTTAAAAATAAAGTTAAAAGACAAAAATTAACACCTTAAACTGATCTAAACATTTTAAAACATAAAAAATTTGATATAGAGGGAAACACAAACTACTTCTAACACTGGACTCAAATATTAAAGGTAACGAGGCATGCATTACGTTTACCCATATGCTCAATCCTTTTTTTTCCTCCACACCATCGGATCTTTTAATCACAGCCCAACTAAACATGAACCCATTCTTCTTAGAAGATTATCATTCTGCCCAGACCACCCAATCTACATGTTCATTATCAAAGGCCCATCCAGGAAATTATTTAATGGCCCTGCCGATTTAATAAAAAATAATATTAATTACATCAGCTATATTAATGTTAACTACATTCATTATCATCAGTAAATCTTTTGCTAAGCAAGGACAACTGACACAGACCCTGCCAACTGCGGGGCCCACGATGACTTTTCTTGGCATCATCAACTACTATTTCGAGAACACCAGTAGTTCTCTCTGGACACGCGTTCCAACCACAGGCACCACACGTATCATCAGCGAGTACAGAAGGATTTTGCATTCAGCACAGTAGAATTTTCCAACACTTTTACATTGCATACACAATTGATGCATGAGCATCTTAAGCACTTTCATTGCTATTTCTTATAGAAAAGTTATGACTTTTTTTTTGTAATTATATTATTTTCAAGACTATTTTATTAGTACTTTGATTTCCTTGATTTCATGATTCTTGTAGGAAAATGTTAGGAAAAGAGAAGCAAAAGCACAAGGAGGAATCAAGAATTAAAGACAAGTGCAGAGAGAATTCGTGGATGTTGTCAACCCTAACCTCTTCACACTCCAATGAGCATAACTTGAGCTATAGAGGTCCAAAAGATACGATTTTAGCAGCATTAGAAAGATAACTTCTAGAGCATTTCAATGATATATAATTGTTCATGCTTTCTTGTTGGCTTCATGACGCTAAACGTCGTGACATGCTCCCAACATTGCAATTCTTCTTGGGAGACTTGGCGCAAAACGCCACATCACCGGTGTTTAACGCCGGACCATGAAAATCTCACCGTTCATCTCTTCCACCTTGGCGCTAAACACCACATCACCGGCATTTAACATCGGACCCAGGAACTCTCACCATTCGCGTCTGGAAGGGTGGCGCTAAACGCCACTAACCCGGCATTTAGCGCCGGCAACACTGCAAGGAGTGGGGACCACGTCCTCATTGGAGTCAACATGGAAGATTTGTTTGTTTCAAATTTAAATAAATAAATAGAAAAGATTTTATTAGGTTTTGAATTTAATTTTTAAATCAATTAGGATTAAGACTATAAATAGGATAGAGATTCGCCCTCGCAGGGAGACCTCTCCTCTCCTAATTTTTATTCCGTACTTTTATACTTTTCTCTGCTAGGGTTTTCTACATACCATGAGTAACTAAACCTCCACTGTTAAGGTTAGGAACTATGTTTACTTTGATGGATTAATAATTATTTGTTCTTCTACTCTTGATTAATGCATTGATTATTATTTAAGAATTGGTTTCGTCTTTCATCCTACGGATTAGTGAGTATTGAAAAATAACTCTAATCTAACTTAAATTCTATTGAATCTTGAAAAAGCTATATCATTAGAATTACATCTTGAAACCACTTTCCCACACATTCTTAATTATCTAGGTTTAATGTGGTATGTGGCATATAATTGCATCATTTTGGATTTTTAGGGTTTGTGTGGCTTTTAAATCAGAAATTGGACTTAACACTCTAACACAACTGATTGATCAAAGAATTGACAGTTGGTTGGATGAGAGGAGAATGGATTGCCTTGAAATAGGAATTCAAGAACCTAGGATTTGCCATAAACTCAATCTTTGCATGATCAAAGTAGATAGCAATAATAGTTAATCCTAAAATTTAAATAACTCTGATACCTTAACCATCTTTATCATATTATTTTTTTAACTAATTTTAGTTTGCTTTTATTTATTTTTCTGTTTTCATGTTATTTACTATTGAAACACTTAATTTTGATTGTCTGACTAGAATAATCAATTGACCATTGTTTGCTTAATCCATTAAGTCTCATGGGATCGACACTCACTCATTATGAGTTTATTACTTGGTATAACATCCTAATATTCAAATCCTTATACTCAAGTCATAAGTCGATAATAATAAGGTGATACGACTCTGATGCCAGGGCATTTTGATCAGTTTCACTGACCTTTTCCTTATTGTTTTAGGGTAGTTTCATGCACTTTCTTAGGAAATAAGCAAGTTCTGGGTAGATAATCACTTACATCTTGATTCAAGCAACACTATGATTTTTTTTACATCATTTTATGAGAATTATGCTGGAATTGAATGATAAAATAGATGATGCATGATATCATAACTTGGATTAGAGCTTTGATGCATTGTATTTGCTTGATTTCAGGACAAAGGAAGCAAGGAAGAGCCACGTTAGCAGCCACGTTAATCTAATTAACGTGACCACTAACGTGGAATGGGAATGAACTCACAACATTAATGAGAAAAGTGATCGCCAATAATGCTTTCGAAGCCATCATAGCCCACGTTAATTGCCACGTTAACTACATTAACGTGGTAGTTAACGTGGAAGAAAAGGGAGCTCCAGCGTTAGTGGTAAAAGTGAATACCACTAACGCTCCAAAATTGGCAATTGGCCACGTTAACTTAGTTAATGTGAACTCTAACGTGGAAGGGGCAAACAATGCCAACATTAGTGACACTCACCTTTGTCACTAACGTTGGACTAAGCCAACATTGCCCACGTTAGTGGTCACGTTAAGACCACTAACGTGAAGAGTAACGTGGAGCCAAGCATGATAAGCCAACGTTAGTGACACTCACCTTTGTCACTAACGTTGGAGATGGCAATCTTCAACACGTTAAGAGTCACGTTAACTAAGTTAACGTGAACTCTAACGTGGGAAGGTGAGGCGTTTGGAGCGTTAGTGACAAAGGTAAGTGTCACTAACGCTCTCGAGGCTAAGGCATGCCCACGTTAAGAGCCACGTTAGTTATACTAACATGAACTCTAACGTGAGGAAAGGAGGGGCTAAGGGCAATGTTATTGGAAAAGGTAAACGCCAATAACGCTTGCGATGGACCAAGAGGCAACGTTAGTAGTCACATTAGTGCCACTAACATTGAAGTTAACGTGAACCATCTTGGGCTAGGAACGTTAGTGCAAAAGGTGATTGTCACTAACGTTCTCGAACCCACATTTTCACTTAACGTTAACGCCACTAACGTCCTAGCTAAGTCCATGCCTACTTCACACTTTCTCTGCAAGTAAAGCTGAGCCCACTAAAGATTCCAAACTGCTTCAACTCAAGATCCAAAGGCCCATATCCAAGACTTGAAGAGCCAACTGGAATATCAGAAGAGTAGTATATATAGGAGTAGTTTTAAACTAGAGAGAGGAGAGAGCTTTTGGGGGCATTGAGAGAACTACTCTCTGTATAATTTTACTTTCTCTGCACTTTTAGTTTTACTTTTAGAATGTATTCTCCATCTCTGTTTTCCATTCCCAGAGCTATGAACAACTAAACCCATTTCATTGGGTTAGGGAGCTCTGTTGTAATTTGATGGATCAATAATAGTTTTCATTATTATTCTTCTTTCTTTTCTCTTGATTTTACTAGAAAGCTTTCAATCTTCATCCAATTGGGTAGTTGTCTTGGAAAAGAAGCTATTCATACTTGGATCTCTTCGGAACCTTGGAAGAGGAATGAAGAGATCATGCTAGAAATGCTTTCTCATGTTGGACCAAATTGGGGTTTGGGCGGATATGGTGACATATAATTCTCCCAATACTTTGATTTGGAAATACATGTGGTATAATCAGTGACCATACTTCATCTCTTCTCATGAGCAATTAGACCAAGGAATTGCTATTGATCAAGATTTGAGAGGTTTTATTACCAAGGAATTGGAATTCAATCATTTAAGATTGCCAAGGAGATCAATGAATGCATTGATTGAGGAAGAGATGAAAATGAACTTGATCTGGAGAATGCAACATCTCATAAGCCCAATGAATTTCCCATTTCTGGTCTTACCCATTCTCTTTACTTTCTGCCATTTACTTTCATGATAAATCCCCCATTCTCCATTTAAGATTCTGCAATTTACTTTCCGTCATTTATATTCAGCTCTTTATTTCCAGCATTTACATTTTCTGCCATTTACTTTTCTGCCATTTAATTTCCTGCAATTCTTAAATCAAATTCTGCTTAGCTCAACTAGAATAGTCCTCCAATTAAAGTTGCTTGACCAATCAATCCCTGTGGGATTCGACCTCACTCTATTGTGAGTTTTTACTTGACGACAATTCGGTATACTTGCCGAGGGAAATTTGTTAAGAGACAAGTTTTCGTGCATCAAGTTTATGGCACCGTTGCCGGGGATTGATTTTGTATCAACAATGATTAAATTGGTGGATAACTAGATTGATCATTTTTTTTCTTTTGTTTGATTTAATTTCATTAGAGTGATTTACTTTCAGTTTTAGTTATTTTATTCCCTTTGCCCCTTACCCGTTTGTGGTGTTATCTGCATTTTCTTTTTTTTACTATTTAGTTCACTGACCGACTAACTGTTTGATATATTGCCTCACTCACACTAACAGCATTTCTGCAGAGAATACTGTCTGCATCTATCTTTCTTGCTTGTGACTTGTAGGTTGTATGACAGGTAGAAGAAGCAGGGCTTCAACTTCCTTTGATTCTGAACCTGAGAGGACCTTCCTTAGATTGAGGAGGGAAGCAAGAGGAAAGAGAGTCGTTAGTGCTGAGGAAGAGGAGGAATATTTTGATCCAGACATGGATGAGAATATAGAAAACCATCATGAAGAAGAGGCTCACAACCATGGCAGAGAAAGTCCAGTGCATCAGGCTGGACAAGAGAGAAGAGTTCTGGGTTCTTACATCAACCCAAACCCAGGAAACTGTGGAAGTAGCATCCAAAAGTCAACCATACATACCAACAACTTTGAACTAAAGCCACAGCTCATCACCCTTGTTCAGAACAACTGTTCATTCGGAGGAAGTGTTCAAGAAGATCCCAATCAACATCTAACCACCTTCCTGAGGATATGTGATACTGTGAAGTCTAATGGTGTTCATCCTGACACCTACAGACTACTTCTATTCCCCTTTTCACTTAAGGACAAAGCATCAAAATGGCTGGAATCCTTCCCGAAGGAGAGTTTAACAACTTGGGAAGATGTGGTGAATAAATTCTTGGCAAAATTCTATCCTCCTCAAAAAATCAATAGGTTGAGAGCTGAGGTACAAACATTCAGGCAGCAAGATGGTGAGACTCTATATGAAGCATGGAAGAGGTTTAAAGACTTGACAAGAAGGTGCCCGCCAGATATGTTCAATGAATGGGTGCAGTTACACATTTTCTATGAAGGTCTTTCTTATGAATCAAAGAAGGTTGTAGACCACTCATCCGGGGGATCTCTGAACAAGAAGAAGACCATTGAAGAAGCCATAGATGTCATTGAGACTGTAGCTGAGAATGACTACTTCTATGCTTCTGAAAGAGGCAACACTAGAGGAGTGATGGAGCTGAACAATGTGGATGCACTGCTAGCTCAAAACTAGATGATCACCAAGCAGCTGGCTGACCTTACCAAGAAGATGGAGAGGAATCAAGTAGCAGCAATCACCACCTCAACAGCAGCTCAAGAAGGAGTGAATGAAGAAGCAGAGGGTGCTCAGGAACAAGTCAACTACATTGGAAATTCACCTAGGTAGAACCATGACCCATACTCCAAACCCTATAATCCTGGTTGGAGGAACCACCCAAACTTTGGGTGGGGAAATCAACAAGACCAAGGCTAAGATCAGAGACGCCACAACCCCAACAACAATACAGCTTACCAACATTCCACACAGAGATCATATCAGCACCCACCTAACAACACACCTCAACATCCATACCAAAGCCAAAATGGCCCTTCTCATCCCTCCAATCTCAACTCTCCATCATCCGAAGATAAACTCTCAAGGATTGAGACTCTACTTGAAGGCATATGTAAGGAAATCCAAGATAACAAAGTGTTCAAGGAGGAGGTGCGAGCTAATATCAAGAACCAGGGAGACACCATCAAGAGGTTGGAATTTTATGTGGGATACCTCTCTGAGAAGATTCCCAAACCTACTGATAGCTTCCCAAGTGACACAGAGAAGAACCCTAGAGGTGAAGCAAAGAAGGTCAGATGGGAAGATTGCAAGATGGTCACTATAAGTGATAAGGGGATTGAGGAAGAGCTGAACAAACATTTAGAACAACCTGGAGATACCTCAGTAAAGAAACAAGAAGAGGATCACCAAGAAACCACAATTACACAGAAGGAGATGCTGAAACTCTATGCACCTTTTTCCCAAAGACTCAAGGGTGGTGTAGAAAAAAGAATATACTCAAAGTTCCTTGATATGTTTGCATCTCTCCATGTAAACATACCATTCATCAAGGCCCTCCAGCAAATGCCCTCGTACATTAAGTATATGAAGGAGCTGCTGACCAGGAAAAGCTCACTCAAGGGAGGGCAAACAATAGTGATTAATAAGGAGTGCAACGCTCTCATTCAACCAGAGTTGCCTACAAAAAAGAAGGACCCAGGGAGTTTTCACATCCCCTATGCTATAGGAGAAACAAGGTTTGATAAAGGACTCTGTGACCTGGGAGCAAGCATCAACTTAATGCCTCTATCTCTCATGAAGAAGCTGCAGATCAATGAACTAATGCCCACAGATGTAGTCATCAGGCTGGCTGACAAAACTCAAAAACAAGCAGTGGGAATGGTTGAAAATGTGTTGGTAAAAGTGGAAATTTACTTCCTTCCCACAGATTTTGTCATATTGGAAATGGAAGAGAGTCACATCCATCCAATCATATTGGGAAGACCGTTCCTAGCTACAGCCAGAGCGCTCATAGATGTGGAGCGAGGAGAGCCAATACTGAGGATACATGATGAATAACTCGCCTTCAAAGTCTTTAAACCCTCACAAGAAGCAGATCAGGAAAACAAGGAACCAAGGGAAGATCACAACAAAGCACTGGTGGAAGAAACAAGCACTGAAGCATAAAATGTACACTTGGGAATCCCTTTAGTTGTTAAGCAAAACAGCCAGAAGGTGTCACAGCTAAAGGAAACTCAAGTGGAGCCAAAACCACCAGAATCATATGAGACCAGCAACAAAATCTTCCTAGGAAAAGAGACCACAAAGAGCAGGGCAACAGCAAAAGAAACAAAGAAGAAGGCACCAAGGAGATGGAGGAACAAGAAGATCCCTACAAAGGGTTTCTCTCCAGGGGATAAAGTGATCTCAACTTATTTCCCAGTTATCCCACTTCATCTCCCCACCATCCCATCTCAGTTACCTAAGGTTTTCACCATCAACAAAGTTCTCTCCCTAGAACATGTAGAGATCTTTGATGAAGCCAATGGATATAGGTTTACTGCAAGAGGGGAAGATCTGAAGCATTACCAACCACCCTGACAAAGGGCAGAACGTCAAGCTAGTGACGCTAAAGAAGCACTTCATGGGAGGCAACCCATGTTTTATATGCTTTTAAAAGTAGTTAATAATGCAAGGTTCATGAAGTCCAAATCAACTTTGACATACACTTGACTGAATCTTTCCTTTTTGCAACACATAGTGAAGAACAAGTTTGGTGTTCAAGGCACACTAAGAGAACATGAATGCAATTCATATCATGTCACTCTTAGAACCTTGAACAATTCCTTTTACACCACATGGCCACAAACTAAGTTTGGTGTCACCAATGTTGCATACATGGATAATCAATTAGTCAGTTGGTTTGTACTCATGAATAGCACTTAGTTAGTTAACAACAAAAATTTTAAAAAGTAGTTACTCTTTCTTTTCTTTTAAATTTTGCCGCCACTTTCCACAATTTCATTAATCGCATCCCTTTATTTGTAGGAGAATTGATGGGACAATTGAAAGAGGAGGTTTCGGCCACTTCAAAAGGAGGGGACTATACACATGTCTCAAAGGAGAATGCATTGGGAAATGTTGCCATGCAACATTGGAAGAAGAACACGCTTGGAAACTGAACCAACCCCATCATAAAGTTGATGATCCTTGTGTTCATCCCATGCTAAACCCCATCCGTTCATCATACACCCACTCCATCAATCCACACATTTCATTCACTCACCGCTTCCCTATATAAGTGGTTCTTATTCCATACTCCCTTTCACATTCCAATTTCCATCCTTTACACTTCCCACTTTTGGCACCCAACTCCTCTTACCCCATCAAAAACACTCTCACTCACTCCCTTCACTACACCCCATCTTAACCGGCCGAATTCCATCATTAACCAATAATTCTCAACACCTTCACATCTCAAAAGTCACTTATGGCATCATCAAGCTCCAAGAGGCAAAAGAGGAAGGAACCGGTGGAGAGCATCCCTTTCGATGAAGGGAGATTCAAAACTGCATTCCATGAACTCAAATTTGAACGGATAAAGCTCAAAAAGATATTGCCTGAGTTAACATTCCAGTTCAACGAGAATGAATGCCCACATATTCGAGAGAAGATTGAACAAAGGGGTTGGTAAAGTCTCACGAACCCAGAAGCAAAGATAAATGCAAACTTCATCAAAGAGTTCTATGCAAATATGGTCAGAGAAGACAAAACCAAGGCCCCCACCTTCAAAAGTTATGTGAGAAGAACAGAGGTGGACTTCAGCCCCAATGCCATAACAAGGACTCTTCAGCTGAAATCGCCACATTTTGATGAGCCCAGTTATCATGTGAGAATAAGTAATGGCCTCGACAATGATGAACTTGAAGAAATTGTGAATGATATGTGTGTTATAGGATCTGACTGGGAAAGGTATTCGGATAGGAGACCCCGGTTCCTCAGGAGAGGAGACCTCATCCCGGAAGCCAAGGGATGGTTTGAGCTCGTGAACAGATCTATCCTCCCAGCCGCAAACAATTCTGAGGTCAACATTACTCGAGCCACTATGGTACATTGCTTAATAAACGGTGGAAGCATCAATGTGCACGAAATTTCAGCTGAGGGGATTCAAGAATCAGCCGAGAAGAATGATCCAGGTGCTAGACTTTGGTACCCCAGCACCATCCTTAGGCTGTGTACGAAAGCCAAGGTAGTCTTCGAGGACAGCAATCCAACTTGGGTAAACTCTGAAAGGATGGTTACGCTCCAGCGTATAACTTATGTGGCACCCGCCCAACAACAAAGAAGGCCTCAAATAGGGAAAAGAACATCACAAGAAGGACCTCACCAAGAAGAATCTCATCAGGAAGAATACCAACAAGAAGAGTACGATGATCCAACCAATATGAATCTGGGCCACATTCAAGGAGCCATTGAGGACTTGGCAAGGAGATATATGGAAGGGCAAGAGCAACAACTACACATTCAATCCCAAAAAATGGATCGTCAAGAAGAACTCCTTTCTAATTGGATGAATCAACAAGGGGAGTGACAGAAACAGCAAATGGAACACTACTCCCAGCTCACTCAAGCCATCAATCAAGTGACTGAAAGGCAAGAGCGTCAAGACAAACGCCTTCAAGAACTCAACCAACGTCAGCTAGCTCAGACGAAGGCATTCAATGAGTTCAGCGTACTTAATGAAGGACGGCAACTACATAGGGAGGAGTTCAACATAAACACTCAAGCCAAGTTGAATTATATGTCTGGTCATATGAATAATCTGCACTCTACAATCCCTAGGTATGATGTAGTCCAAAAAGATCTAATAGAACAAGAGAAAAGGAAGGTGAAACAGCAGAAGGAAACATTGAAAAAGAAGATGGAAGATGCTGGCTTCTGGAAAAAGTTGATTGAAAAAGGCAAGGGAAGTAGGAGTTCAAGCACTCAAGAAAAACACAGAAGACAAACAAGAAGGAGAGCATGAGCAAACCCATGAGTAAAAGGTGGTGGAGTTCCCTCATTATCCCATCTTTTTCAAGTTTTAAATAACGAAAATCATGTATGAGATAGAACATGCTTTCATAGTAGCTTAGGAATTTTCAATTCTGTCTTTAGTATTTTCATTGCTTAGGTCTAGGCTTGCTAGTCTAATGTCCTGTTTTCATCTGCACCTTGCTCACTTGTATGCTTGTCCTTTTAAGCCAAATAAAAAGAGATGTTATGAAAAACCAGAGTGATGATCATTTGTGGAGTAGGTTCTTAAGCTTGTTGTGTAGTAATCACTTAGCTAAGTTGGTTCACCAACAAGGTAGGAAGGCAACTATCTGTCCTGAATCATATGCTTGAAACACACCCCATGAGACTAGATAAATAACAAGATCCTAATAAGAAAAAGGAAAAGAACAATAAGAGTTGAGAAAGAAAGAAAAGTAATAAGAAATAAAGCTAGGCATCAAGGGCTTGAATCTTGAGGGATGTGTCTGTGGTGCTCTTGTACCAAGGATCTGCTTGGATGAATAAGTTCTTAGGAGTGCTTCATCACTTGGTAACTTGGGTTAACTAACCCGGGATTATCAACTGAAAATCCACTATCAAGAGCAACCTTGCTACAGAACATTTAGTAACCCAAAGAGGTACTGGACACCAAGGCCTCAAGGAAAGAAAATAACAAACCATGTGCCTGTGATGTGCATGTATGAGGGAGAGAGACTTGAGGGAGTAAGTCCTTAGGGGTGTTTCAACACCTAGCACCTTGAACTAACTGGTTCGAGAGTGTTGGCTGAAAGCTTATTTTAAAAAGTCGCCCCCTCACAGAACACTTAGCCTAAGGATACAATACACCTTGAAAAAACAAAAGGATCAATAAATAAAAGTCTCAAAGGGTGCTATCAAGTGAGTATTCCAGGGCATGATAAAGGTCTGAAAGCCAGTAAAGGAATGAACCTAAGTTGCTATGCATGAAACCCCATAAAACCAAGGACATGACTTCCACAATAATGATTCATTCCTCTTATCATTTCATTCATCATTCTCATGTTTCAGTACTTGCTTAGGGACAAGCAAGCTTTAAGTTTGGTGTTGTGATGCCAGGGCATTTTGGCCAGTTTCACTGACCTTTTCCTTATTGTTTTAGGGTAGTTTCATGTACTTTCTTAGGAAATAAGCAAGTTCTGGGTAGATAATCACTTACATCTTAATTCAAGCAACACTATGAATTTTTTTACATTATTTTATGAGAATTATGCTGGAATTGAATGATAAAATAGATGATGCATGATATCATAACTTGGATTAGAGCTTTGATGCATTGTATTTGCTTGATTTCAGGACAAAGGAAGCAAGGAAGAGCCACGTTAGCAGCCACGTTAATCTAATTAACGTGACCACCAACGTGGAATGGGAATGAACTCATAACGTTAATGAGAAAAGTGATCGCCAATAACGCTTTCGAAGCCATCATAGCCCACGTTAATTGCCACGTTAACTACATTAACGTGGTAGTTAACGTGAAAGAAAAGGGAGCTCCAGCGTTAGTGGTAAAAGTGAATACCATTAACGCTCCGAAATTGGCAATTGGCCACGTTAACTTAGTTAACGTGAACTCTAACGTGGAAGGGGCAAACAATGCCAATGTTAGTGACACTTACCTTTGTCACTATGTTGGACTAAGCCAACATTGCCCACGTTAGTGGTCACGTTAAGACCACTAACGTGAAGAGTAACGTGGAGCCAAGCATGATAAGCCAACATTAGTGACACTCACCTTTGTCACTAACGTTGGAGATGGCAATCTTCAACACGTTAAGAGTCACGTTAACTAAGTTAACATGAACTCTAACGTGGGAAGGTGAGGCGTTTGGAGCGTTAGTGACAAAGGTAAGTGTCACTAACGCTCTCGAGGCTAAGGCATGCCCACGTTAAGAGCCACGTTAGTTATACTAACATGAACTCTAACGTGAGGAAAGGAGGGGCTAACGGCAACGTTATTGGAAAAGGTAAACGCCAATAACGCTTGCGATGGACCAAGAGGCAACGTTAGTGCTCTCATTAGTGCCACTAACGTTGAAGTTAACGTGAACCATCTTGGGCTAGGAACGTTAGTGCAAAAGGTGATTGTCACTAACGTTCTCGAACCCACATTTTCACTTAACGTTAATGCCACTAACGTCCTAGCTAAAGTCCATGCCTACTTCACACTTTCTCTGCAAGTAAAGCTGAGCCCACTAAAGATTCCAAACTGCTTCAACTCAAGATCCAAAGACCCATATCCAAGACTTGAAGAGCCAACTGGAATATCAGAAGAGTAGTATATATAGGAGTAGTTTTAAACTAGAGAGAGGAGAGAGCTTTTGGGGGCATTGAGAGAACTACTCTCTGTATAATTTTACTTTCTCTGCACTTTTAGTTTTACTTTTAGAATGTATTCTCCATCTCTGTTTTCCATTCCCAGAGCTATGAACAACTAAACCCCTTTCATTGGGTTAGGGAGCTCTGTTGTAATTTGATGGATCAATAATAGTTTTCATTATTATTCTTCTTTCTTTTCTCTTGATTTTACTAGAAAGCTTTCAATCTTCATCCAATTAGGTAGTTGTCTTGGAAAAGAAGCTATTCATACTTGGATCTCTTCGGAACCTTGGAAGAGGAATGAAGAGATCATGCTAGAAATGCTTTCTCATGTTGGACCAAATTGGGGTTTGGGCGGATATGGTGACATATAATTCTCCTAATACTTTGATTTGGAAATACATGTGGTATAATCAGTGACCATACTTCATCTCTTCTCATGAGCAATTAGACCAAGGAATTGGCTATTGATCAAGATTTGAGAGGTTGAATTACCAAGGAATTAGAATTCAATCACTTAAGATTGCCAAGGAGATCAATGAATGCATTGATTGAGGAAGAGATGAAAATGAACTTGATCCGGAGAATGCAACATCTCCTAAGCCCAATGAATTCCCCATTTCTGGTCTTATCCATTCTCTTTACTTTCTGCCATTTACTTTCATGCTAAATCCCCCATTCCCCATTTAAGATTCTGCAATTTACTTTCAGTCATTTATATTCAGCTCTTTATTTCCAGCATTTACATTTTCTGCCATTTACTTTCCCGCCATTTAATTTCCTGCAATTCTCAAATCAAATTCTGCTTCGCTTAACTAGAACAGTCCTCCAATAAAAGTTTCTTGACCAATCAATCCCTGTGGGATTCGACCTCACTCTATTGTGAGTTTTTACTTGACGACAATTCGGTATACTTGCCGAGGAAAATTTGTTAAGAGACAAGTTTCCGTGCATCAGACTCTCAAGATGGATTTAATGTACATATTTATATATATAGTTGAAAGAAAGTATTAGACGAAAAGTCTGAAAAGGAATAAAATAAAATCGCGAATGGAAACTCTCATGTATCGATAACAGATAGATAAAGCGCGTCTTTAAAGCGAAGGTAAAGATAAGCAATAAAGAAGGATAAGATAAAGACATGATATAATTAAAATATATATATAATTTTTCAATACAGGTCACGTCGAAGTATGGTTCCAAACTGACAACTAACTCTCAATCAAAGTTTAATTTGGTTTTCACAAGTTCAACCCAATAAAAATCAACCGAGAGTATTACTCCCGGGTCGTCCTCAAGAGAATGGACAAGTGTATGTATCAAGATTGGCTAGAATTCCAGGATTGAAAGATATAAGCATGAATTTAAACTAGCAAAGCTTAGCATGCAAGAAACTTAAATGGGAAGAAACTAAATCAAGACAATTAAAGCAAGATCTAAGTAAATGGCAATCCAACAAGACACTATATAAATCTAATTCTATTCTAGAACTAACTAAACAACTAAAATTAACTAAAGCAAGAATTAAGTGATTAGAATTTCGGATTTTCAAATATGAATTGCAAAACAATTCTTGGCTAAGGTATAGGAATTGAGATCACTATCCTTGTCTAATAACCATATATTGACAATTATGAGGGACCAATCCCATTAAGTCTACTTCTATGCTTGAAGTGTGTCAAATAGGCTTGATTAACATCAACCTATAAGTCCCAACCTAGCTACTAATTAACTTAGTAGTAGGCTAGTGTTAATAGGTATCAAATTGACCAACAAGGGTTCTCAAAACACCAATCCAATTAGATCCAATGACTCAAGGTCACTCAATTCCCTTAACCTATGCCAAAGTGTAGAAAATTACTCCTTAACTAATGAAAATATTTTGTCAAACACTTGGTAGGCAATAGTTAAAGACATAGCTAAATTGCAAAATCAAATAGAAATTAAAACTACCCACTAACAATTAACAATAATATCAACTTAACTAAGACTATAAAACATGAAAACATCCATGCATTAATGAAAATTCAAAATCAACAAGGTTCACAAAATGAGAAAGAAAAGAAAAAAATAAGGAGAAGAACACAATTTTAACACAAGACCTCAGCCAAAATTATAACTAGAGAAACTAAAATTAAGACAATAAAACTAGAATTAACAAGCTCCAATTCAGAAATTCAAACCAGAAAATGATCAAAATGCACTAAACCTAGAGAGAAGTAAGAGTTTCTCCCTCTAGAAAATAAAGAACAAAAACTAGCTAAAATCAAGTCTAATGTGTGTATGCTTCATTGCTTCCTTTTCCCCTTCAATTCTTGGCCTTTTCCATTCAAAACCAAGTTGGATTTGGGCCTGGAGCAGCTCATAAATCGCCAACCACATTTTCTATAAATGAGTCACGTGCTGAACGTCACGCGTACACGTCAGTCGAATCTTCGCAATTATCACGCGTACGCGGAAGCCATGCGCACGCGGGGGAACCAGCCTCTCACAACTTCTATTCTTCATGTTCCTTCCACTTTTGCATGCTTCTTTTCCATCCTCTAACCATTCTTGTCCTATAAATACTGAAATCACTTAACAAATGCATCACGACATCGAATGGTAATAGGAGAAGATTAAAATTTAGCATTTTTAAGGTCTAAGAAGCATGTTATGAACTATGAAGCATAATTAAGAAGAAATCATAAAAACATACAATTTATATGAATAAATGTGAAAAAAAATTGATAAAACTCACCAAATTCAATACAAGATAAACCCTAAAATTGGGATTTATCAATATACTTGAGACGTTATCTGACAGAGTGGGTCAAAGAAAAATATTAACAAGTACTTTTATTTCATGTTATTTAAATTATTATTATTAAAAATAACTTATTCAATACTATTCTAATTAAAAATAATTTATAAAAATACAATAAATATGCTAAAAATTATTATTCTTATTATTATAAATGTCATTGAAAATCTGTATGCACTAAGAGAAAAACAAATAAATGTGAAGAATCTACAAAAATACAAACAATGAAATTGATACTTAAAGAGTAGAAAAATAAACATACAACTCATTTTAATTTATATATATAGTCATTAACAACATAGTTACAATAATGTTAAATATCGTGTTGAAAGTCACATTGTGGAAAAATATATTAAGTCAAATACACAAAGAAATTATAACACAAATAAAGGGCTAAAAAATTATTACAATGATATCAACATTGGTTAATGAATATAAAAATATGTTATTTCAATAAATTTTTAAATATATTTTTTTATTTAAAAATTTATATTTTACATAATAAATTGAACTAGAACAATACACCACAATATTCTTTTAACAATATCTATAACATAATTTTAACTTAATTTCGTCCACATTTATTTTTTATTTAATGATTATATTATAATATATTCATACGACTATTCGGTTAGCACAACTTCATGTATAAAATTCTAAATCAATCCACAAATTTCAGAATTTATAGAGCTTATGTATGGGTATTTCATAACCAACAAATATCTAAAATATTAAAATATTTATTTTATGATTTAATTTAACAAATATAAATAATATTTTAAAAAGGACCGATCAATACGAAAAAATAATGGAGATACCAAACCAAGATTATGCCAACACAAATCCTCAAAATAGAATGATAAAAAATCAAATAACTATCCAAAATTTATTGACCATACAATGAGAATCTGATAATCAAGTTATGACCCAAAAAAACTCACAACATATATTACACTAACTCAAATACCATATACTTATGGTCTGTGTGGTTCAAGGATTAATTTTTATGCCTAGGAATATCATTATTAGGAATATGATTCCTTGGAATAATATTACCAAGTATAGAGTATTCCTATGTTTGGTTTGTAAAAATAAAGTCTATGGAATATTAATAATATGCCTAGGTATGTTTTAGTTTTTGTTTGGTTCATATTTAATATATTTGAGAATTGTGAATATTTTGTCCAAAATGCCCTTATAATTTTTAATTAGAATATTAATGATTAAATTTAGTAAATATATATAATAAAATATAAATATAATATAATAAAATATTTTTAATTAAATTTTTTAGACTCTAATTTTTTAAATAAATATAAATATAATAAAATATTTTTTTATTTTATTTTTAAATTTACTAAAATACCCCTAATATCAAATATCTTTAATTAAAATTATTATTGATTCTAAATTTTTTTAAAATATCTCTAATATCAAATATCTTTAATTAAAATTATTATTGATTCTAAATTTTTTTAAAATTACTAAAATACCCCTAATATCAAATATCTTTAATTAAAATTATTAATGATTCTAAATTTTTTTAAATTTACTAAAATATCCCTAATAACAAATATCTTTAGTGAAATTATTATTGACTCTAAATTTTTTAAATTTACTAAAATACCCCTAATATTAAATATGTTTAATTAAAATAACACAAAATATGTATCTAAATTTTCAAAAATTCCATAATTCATAATTCGTCTCATAATCCATAATTGAACTTATATAAAACAAATCTCAACGATTCTAACCACATATGTATTAAAAAGCTTTACTATTATCCAAATTAAAGTTACAAAGAAGTCTCAAAAGTTAAAATTTACTAACAGACGCACAACTCTTGTACAAGAACACAAACACATCAACAAAATGACATCAATATTACGACAGACAGCCTCACACATAGAAAAACTATTACAATTATCGAGCGTGATGTCTTCTCCTTCATTGGTTCCACATTTCTTGTGCAAGTTGATCTCTCCATCTACCCCAAGCATCACTCATCTCAATATGGTGGATCGTCTCACCATCTAGTCCAAGTATATTTTGATCTTCTATCTCATCAATAGGATCCACAACTATCACTCTTCTAATATGATTATGCAAAAGGCAACAAGCAGTTATAATTCTTCCTTGAGTCTTAATAGGATAAAATGATCTTCCTCTTAAAATTCCCCATCTTGCTTTCAATACTCCAAATGTCCTTTCAATGACATTCCTAGCTTATGAGTGTTTCATATTAAAAAAACTCTTGAGTGTACTGGATTGATTATGTGGATTAAACTCACTCAAATGATATTTTTGTCCTCTATAAGGTGCCAAAAATCTTTCACAATTCACGTATCTAGCATCACATAAGTAGTAATGACCTAGTGTGACATATAAAATTGAACAAAATTAATGAAAGATCAAATAGTTACTTTGATAACATACTAAAGTCTCAATAAAAATACCTTGGGGAACACTAAACCCATTGCAAAATAGTGCATCTCGCAATACCCTAGAATCCGCAGCTGAACCCTCCCAACCTGCCAGTACATAGATAAATTGCATATCGGGAGCAACCGCTCCAAGCACATTGGTTGTTATGTCACCTTTTCTGTTTCGATATCTAGGCTTGTCAGCCTCAAGGACATTAACTTTGATATGAGTACCATCTAAGGCTCCTAGGCAATTCTAAAATCCAAAAAAAAGAGATCAATTAACTTAATCTTAAAGCATACCAAGCATATTAGGTTTAATAACATTAGCAAGATAAATTACCTTGAACCATTTCCATCGTTCATCCATTCTATCCTGGCTAAATGGTTGAGGTTTCTTCAGTAAGAGATTATAACATCTCAAAATAGCAAGCAATACATCATTAAACCGCCTACTAATTGTTTCTTCAGATCTTACAAATTGTCTCTTTATTACTCTAATTTTGACGTCACGTGCTATAATATGTAAAAACATAGCAACCATTTCTTCCACACCCATATTCCTACTTGGTTCTAACTTTCCAACCACTTTAAGCACGTTAGTTACACAATGCATGAAAAGCATGCCTATCCATTCTTGTGTTTTCTATACATGCTAGATCGCTAAAATAAATAATCCTATCGACACTAATATCCCTTATTACTTGCCTACTGTAACTATCATTCCATTTTCTTTTTTTTTTCTCAATTCTAACATAATCAAAACATAACAAATCATCAATAACTTAACCATAAGGTCATTTATTAATTCGAAATGTAAAATCAAGCAGGCAATAACTCTCATCTTCTGTTTGGGATTTATTCTGTAAAAAAAATATTAAAATATTTAGCCAAAAGACTTTACTATTTATTTATTCTATATAATGATTACTATAGCAGGCTAAAATGTGAAAAGAATAAAGGTAAGAATTACCACTTTATATTTTCCAAAATCCAAATACAATGGAATTCAAGAAAAATATATTAAGCTAACAAAATGAAATAAGAAAATCTTCACACAACTCATGAACTGCATTCTTGTGATACCTACTAAACCCAATGCTATGAGTAGATCATATGCAATTCAGATTCCACCATTCTAGCAAGAGTACTTTAAAAAAAAAGAAGAAGAATTGGAGAAGGGAAATTTCAATTTTATCAATTCATAAACAGCAATTACCACTGGTAGATAGCAACAGAGTCAATTTATACGGAATATTATCTTTACAGAAACATTTTAATACTGAATACACAAGGTAAAGAAATAAAGTATCTACTGTTGTTCCAAAAAATCAGAGAAAAAAGTCTTTCAACTCAGTTATTATAAGCAAAATTCACCAACCAAATTTAGAAGCAAGGAACTTAGGGAGAAGAATAAGAAAAAAAATTATATTAGGAATAATGTATTGTGGTTCAGATCTGAACACTTACGAATCCGTGAAGCTGATACATTGGTGTAGATTCACTGTATGTCTCTAACCAACCCAATCTCGTTTCTCTGAACAAATGACAGAGTTCAAAAAATGACCAACCACTCAAATTCAGAAGCACTTTTAACAGTGACAATCAAAAACTAAAACCAAAGCAAATGAATTACCAAAAGCAAAGTAAGAAAAACAAACATTACTTAAAAATGCACACACATAAACACAGAGAGACAGAGACACATTATTACCAAATGGAGACATTTCAATGACACAAAAGCATGGAGACATTTCAATGACACATTATTGACCAATGAAGCGAGAAATCATGGGAGACACCCATTTCAGAAAAACAGAAATTTCAAACAAAAAAAAGGGGGGGAATCAATGAACTTGTCGGTTAATCTATTTACTCTTGTACCCTTTCAAGACTTCACTCAATGAAGAGTATAACTATAAGAGAATCACCTTACATTTTCTTTTTTATCCAAAGTCAATCAACTAAAAGATTAATGCATTGAAATTAATTGTAGTACCAAAATTTACATTTTTCCTTTTTGAATTCATTTTTTATATATAAACTAACATTCAGATTTATCAAATCAAGAAAAAATAAACCAAAGTTCATTGTGGTTTAGAGAATTTTACATGCACATTAATGGTAATGCACTAATGCTCGTTCACCTAGTCATCCTTCAATCTAATTCAAGACTTTATTCAAATCACTTGAATCAAAACATTAATAAGAAAGAAAAGAACCGGTGATCACATATCAAATTTAGTAATAGCAGTATGGAAATATCAGTTCTCAACAAATACAATTACAACTGATCCTTGTTCCACTAAGTAAGTTGGCTAATTCAATTTTCAAACAGTCTAAAATATATCAACAAACAAGTAAAACAGAATAAATAAATTGAAGAAGCATCAGAGAAAAACTTAAAAGGCTTCTTGTTATATGCCAAAATCTGTAAACATGCAGATCGAATAATTGAATAAACTTGCACTATCATACGAAACTGTAACAAATATCACCAGAACATATAAGTATACCAGAACATGCACACCAAAATATATTTTAAAACTGGAAAATTAGATCCCACAGATCCAGTAGCTAAAAATTAGATTGCCACCAAAATAACTTTACATTGTTACTAGTATGTAAAATTCATCAAGACAACAGGATAAAGAAGCAGAACAATAGTAATGCAAGCTTAGTAGTGCATTGTAGCATGGCTCATGAAGTACACAGCACGGAAAGCCAAATTAAGACAAGATTAAGCATGTAAAAATATGTTTTTGTCAGATTCAAGCCAAATTAAGCATGTAAAAATATGTCAAAAGCTTAAACTCTTTATTGAGACAAATCATCAAATATGTTATTTGCATGCAACATAATCACAAAGAGCGTATAAGAAATCAAGCAAAATAAAAGATAACTAATCAAATTAGCAGTCGATGTAGAAAGCATAAAAAGAACTCAAACCTTAATGAGAGATTCAAAGAGAATTCGTAGAGATAAGCAATGCGAACATGAACTTGAAGAAGAGAAGGAAACCAGTCTTCCGTTTAGGGTAATGGTGGCGCCGATGTAGCTCCGATGGCGGTGGCGTTGGTGAAGCCTCCATTGATTTGGGAAAAAACTCAAACCTTAATATGAGATTCGAATAAAATTCACAGAGAAAAGCAGTGCGAACATGAATCGGAGAAGATAAGGAGACGAATCTTCTGTTTAGAGTAACGGCGGTGCCGGTGCCGGCTCCGGTGGTGGTGGCGTTGGTGAAACTCACTGATTTGGGGAAGAAACTGCTCTGCTATGGTTTAGTTCTACAGAGAAAAATGAAGTAAAATATAGTATTAAATAATAGGGGTAATTTAGTCTTTTTGTTTCATTATTTACATTCCATTCCCATTAGAATGAAAGATAACCAAGATAACCAGGGGGAGATGGGAATTGAATGAGTGGTAATTCAATTCCAAGGAATAAAAGTTACCTTAGAATATTTTTTTTAACTTTAAACCACACATAGGAATTTCATATTCCCATCTTAAAATTCTTAGGAATGTTCTATAATTCCCTCAACCACACACACCCTTAATGATTACAAAAATTGAAAATTCGAATAGGAAAAAATCTTCACAATTACATAAGAAAAGAGACAAATATATTTGTCGCACATGTAATCAAATGCCACATTATCCTACAATAAGGTAATTCTATATATTTATCATAAAAAAATCCCATCAAATGATAAGTTACTAACTAAATAATTACTAAAGGTTTAGAATTAAATTAAAAGTTTTCATATCAAAGTATTACAACAATTTTTAGTCTATTTAATGACAAAGTAAAAAAATTATTAAATACAACTTCAAATATAATGACACTCCATGAAGTCAAAGACATTTGTTCCAACAAATAATATTGAACCTCAAGTCCTACCGCAACAAATAAAAAAGATAATAGAAATCAATTATATTGCTCATTTATATTCACTATTGATTATAGAAATCAATTTCGCCAACACTAATATCATCAAACGAATATAACATACCAATCAAGAGACTAAGAAGAAACACATCTTTCAAACGAAAGACGTATATAAAAATAGAACAAAAAATACAATAGAAAATACATACGTTCATAAAGAACAGCAACTGAAAATTAAAAAAAAAAAAAGAAAATAAACACCACATAAAAGGACTAAGTCCATCAACAAAAATAAATATGACAATTAAAATAACAAATGAACATATAATTTTATAGAATTCCAATGTCAAAAATAAATTCCTAAGTTAACATTATATATATTTAAATTACTATTTCTAAATAATATAATATTTATTAAAACATACGATATATTATCATTAATTTACCATGATATATTATCATTAATTTATCATCCCGCACTTCGAACGAGTCTCATTCTAGTTTCAAATAAATTGTAAAACCTAACTACCTATTTCATTTCTATTTCTATATCTTGCTGTTCGATATATCCTAGAAATATTGGGTCTTTATCTTAAGTTAAGATATTTTGTTGCAGTATATTATTTAATGGTTTCGAATTTGGCAAACATCCGTGCTAAGCGGGATCTAGCCAAATGTTAGCCAAGACACTCTTCCTCACCCTGTCATTATTCTTCTTTGTCGCACTGCCTTGGTGAGGAGCCTTCTCTACAAGTAGCCACGTGAAAGCTTTCAACCGGATGAGGGTAAATGAATCTTTTAAATAAGCTTGTAAAGTCTCTTCTGCTGATTATTAATAGGGGATCTGATAGCATTGTAAAAACACACCAATGTTAAGTCGCCGATAAAATAATACAAGAGATAGGTTAAGATTTTTTTTAATAATTAAACGAAAAAAACCCATATATCAATTGCAATTCCATGAAAGTTATAAGCAAAGCACAATACAGATTATCCTACTTCAATTACACTCAGATTCGTTCAACTCAAACCAAAAATTAAACAAGAAAATGAGAGTTAGAAAAAAGGAAATGGATATCCAAATATATCTAAGTAAGGAGCCAAAAGAATAGAATTCCGTGCCCTCACACAATTTTGGGGTTTGACACTTGATATTTGCCTTCTTCTGAACCAACAATTATTTATTTTGCCACTTGGTTATTCCAAAGAACTTTCTAATTTTAATATAGTGAGAGGGTTGATGTATAGCTGGGTTATGGGGGTGTATGGTGTTTCACCGGGGTATGATGGCGGTGTAAGACAAATCGGACCATCCGATGGGGGATACTGTAATCGAATGGACCGAGTACAAAAATCAGATGATACACAAAACCCTGGGTCCAATTTGTGCACTGGTTCCACGTGGCACACATGCAGCTCCTCTCCAGATGTATTCCATGCTTCCAATAACCCTTGGAATGTTACCCACCCTCCTAGCAGCGTCACTTTCACCCTCACACACAAATCTCTCTTTGTTTGCTCCCCAACCTCACACCATCTCCATTTTTGGCCGTTGCAAGTACCACATACCAGCTCAAAAAAATTTAAACACAATGCCAAGAAGACCAAAAATTAAAGAAGTGAATCAGCCAGAACTTCACATTGTTAATTATCTCGGACATTCAAATTATGTAAGTTTTTATTATTTAATATTTTGATTTAATAAATATAATAGTGATAATATTATATTTTAGTAATAGAGTAGAACTAATTAGTTAAGTTTAGGGGTTTAGGAATAGAATAGAACTAATTAGTTTATAAAGTTTGAATTGTTTATTAATAATATGCTTTGTTTTGGAATAAAATGTATGACTAGTTATTATGTTTTTGCTGGAATGTATTATTATTATTATATGTTGGAAGAAAATTTTAATTAATATATTTTGTTTTAATTGTATTGTACTAGAAGTAGAAATATGAATTTAGAATCTAAGTAGAAGTATGAATTTATGATATTTAAGTTAAGAAAAAAAAAAGAATTTAATAAATTATTCTTGATTATTGATAATTGAATGTAATGTAACATAATTTAGGATAATTTTGACAATAAATTAGTGAAGACCGAACCTAAAACACAAATTTAATATATTGTTTTATAATAATAATAGCATGAACTTACTCTGGTTATTATGTTATTTTATATATTATGATTACTAAACTTATTCTAGTTATGCATAAGCTGGGTGCAAAATATAATAACTAGTAGTAATAATGGACATGTGAGCATAATCATGTTATTGTTAATATAATTATGTACTGGTAGTTACAATGAAAATGTGATATTGCAGGATTTACGGATGTTGATATGTGAACACTTTTTGCTGTCAAATCCGTACAATCCAATTGTTGAGGAGTATTTACGGGAGACTGGTTTTTACTATGTTTCTCATATTGGAGTCGTTCAATGCTAGTCAACAATGATTAATGCTCTGATCGAGAGATGGCGGCCAGAGACTCACATTTCATTTTCCGGTTGATGAGTGTGCCGTGACATTGGAGGATGTGGCGATGATTCTCGATCTGTCGACAAATGGAATTCCGGTTACAAAACCAACCATGAGTAGTTTTGAGGCCTTGGAGGTCGAGTGCTTGCACCACTTTGGTGTTGCACCGATGAAGACGAACTGTAGAAGAAGCTTTATAAAACTAATGTGGATTAGGAGTTTGAAAGATCGCATAGTGTTGACTGATGATATTCAGATTCAGAGGTAAGTCAAGTGTCACATAATGTTATTTGGGACAATTCTGTTTGGGGACAAGTCGAGTGCAGCGGTGCACTGAAAATTTCTGCCTTTGTTTCGTAACTGCGCAGGGATCATACAGTTTAGTTGGGGGTCGGCATGCCTCGCACACTTGAATAGATCATTGTGTAGGGCAACTCGTGTCGACTGCAAGGAGATGGATGGTCCGCTTACACTTTTGCTTACTTGGGCTTGGATCCGTCTCCTATTTCTTGCGCCGATTCCTAGCAATCCCTTACTGTTTTCTATTACAAACAGGTAAAATGAATTAATGTATGCGTTGAAATGCAATAGGCACAATATTGTTATTGCCATCTTGTGAAACTGCTACCAACAAACAACCCTTGTATTCTCCATACAAATGAGTCTCGTCCACCTGCACAACTGGCTTGCAATGTCTGAATGCCCTTATACAAAAGTAATAACTCCAGAACACTCGGTGCACTACACGGATATCAGGAACCAAATCATCCCCCTGGTATGCAGCCATTGTTTCAAAGTGAACCACCGCTGTCGGCTCCTTGTGACACATGGCCTCAAACCATATGGACAAGGCTTTGTACGATGCTTCCCAACCTCCGAAGATTAACTCCACCGCCTTCTGCTTTGCGATAACTAACGGTGTAGTTAAACTTTGATTGTACTTCCGCAATGACTGATTTTACCTTCATAAATGGGTCAACCTCTACCTACGGCTTAATTGCTTCTGCAACTATCTTGGAATCCAGTTTCGAATTATCTTGAGAAATACTAGATTTGATACAAGTGTGACTACCATTGTACCTCTTTATCCCCCAACAGTACTTCTTCTGCATTTTGGTAACCCTGACCAGCCAATCACAACTTGCGCCATATTGTGTACATTTAGCATATAATGTCGTCGGTTCCGACTCATACACCCTATAGTCTACACCTCTATGAATGTTATAATCCTCCATTGCCTTGATTACTGCCTCCCTCGATCTGAATTCCATTCCAACCGTGAATTCACCATCCACAACAACAGAAAGCTCTGCTACAATCACACATCAAGATATGTATTCTCGTAAAGACCTAGTAAATATAGTCCATACTAAAAAATTATTAACTAATAAAATAATCAAATGCATGTTACACATTATAATTCACAGTTCATATTTTACTCTTCTGATCTTATTGATCTACTACCCCAAACTATCACAACTATCTTTCTTTACATACTTGCATTCATGTATTTGCATTCATGCATAGCCTCCAAATCCAACGACCGCATGAAAGAAAGCTCCTGAAACGGTTGTTGGTTTGCTAGTACATTTGCGACCTCCGCCAGATCTGCGTTCATAGTGCCGTCAGCATCATCTTCTTCTTCACCCGGATCAACGATCTCATAATTACTTTCAAATTTCTCCTCGCTATCACTATTATAATCTTCTAATTCAATATTTTGATCCACTTTAGATTGTTCGAACTCAATATACAATTCGATGCACGACATTCGATGGCGATTTTTAGTATACATTGAAAACATTTCATGCATGCTCGCTTCATCCGTCGCGTACATTGAAAACATTTCATGTATACTCGCTTCATCCGTCACGTACATTGAAAACATTTCATGTATACTCGCTTCATCCGTATTTGGTTTGAAATTGAACAAACCCACCAAATACGGATAAAAGATACCTATACAAAATACACGATACTCTCCTAGATATACGAGGATTTATCTTCTCACAAATCACACCTTTTAATTCCTCAAACGACAATATGTACAGAATAACATCTAACGAATTTTCACATACAAATTGAACCTCTTCATACATTTGTAATAAAATCTGTCCAAAACAATATATTTTCAAAATAACTCTATCATCCATGATAATATACGTATACTAAGCACCCTCAATTACACTATTATTTTTTTTTTTTTGGATGAATGAAGAAGGAGAACCAGAAAAGAGGAGCAACATTACTTCCTGGTTTTTTGAACTAGACGAAGAAGTAGAAGAACTAGTGGGGAGTTCTCAAAGTGATCTTTATGTATACAGCAACAAGCAAATCGGACGATCCGATTTCAGTATCCTCAACGTTCTTCTTCGCAATAAAATCGGACGATCCGATTTCTTCCCACTAAAACAAAAAATTAAACGTCGTCAACAACAGTGTAAATCCCACCAATACTCCATAACTGAGCGTAACTCACATGTCAAACTCAAAAAATTAGCCTACTCCAACAGCATAAGATGAAAAAGCAAGAATTTTCGAACATAGCAGGACCATTACAATTCGAATATAGCTAACCAACCACATTTTGATTTTAAATAAGTTATAAACACCGCAACAAAAATTGTTTAGATGCCATTATTTGATTGAAAATCTTTTCTAAAATTTATTTATCCAGGGATATTTTCTTTATAAATGAAGATAAATAACTGGAAATCTAAAAGGGAAACCAAAGATGATGGCAGGGAAACCTTTGGCTCGATAAGTTAGAATAACAAGTTAATTATGTGGAATGTTAGAAGCACAACTTATTTTTAACATTTTTTTTCTATATTTTGTAACATTGATAATGGATACAAATAGTGTCCGAAACTAGATGAGAAAGGAACAAGAATACACAAATTAGTTCTCTTCCTTCAAAAGATTCAAAGGGATAAACCCTGTCCCTTTCAGCATCCGTGCGAACTGAAAGATCTTCATTTGATCACTTGCAGCTTTCTGGTGGAGGCTTTCGAAATTTAAATCCCATAAAAAATTTCAAACAATATACGAAAATAATTCAACTGCCTATAATATCAAATCAAATCAAATCAAATTGGAAAAATATTAACACCAAGTAAGTTATCAAAAAATACAAAGGATAAGTTTTTTTTAATTATTAAAAAAAATACTTGTAAATCAAAATAATATTAAGTGTCATCCCATAAAACTTACGAAAATGGCATATTATGGATTTTCCAAGCACAAATTACACTCAACTAGTTCAATTCAGGATGAAATTTAAACAAGAAAGAAACAAAAGGAATGGATATCCGGATATATGCAGGTAAGGAATGGATATTTGCTCTCTTCTAAACCAAACACTTATTTTCAAACCAATAAGATGAAAAACCAACAATTTTCAAAGTGTTTTACTTATGAGACTACTGAACCTGACAACTCACAGTAACCATATTATGAGATTACATTAATTAGAAAATTCGCAACATATGCTTGGGTACCATTATTTGATTGAAGATCTTTTCTAAAGATATTTATTTATTCTAAGATATTTTCTTACAATCAAATACAAATAATTGAACATCTAAAAGGGAGAAGGCAGACAAACACAAAGAAACCTTTGGTTCTTTAAGTCAGCATCACAAACTAATGATGCGGTGTGTTTGAAGCATCTTTTTATTTGTTTCGTAACATTCATAATTGGATTAAATAAAAAAAATTGTGCGAAACAAGATGGGAAAAGAACAAGATTAAACAAATTTGTCCTAATCCTTCAAAGGTTTCGATGGGATAAACCCTATCCCTTTCCGCCTCCGTGCGAACTGAAAGATCTTCAATTGATCACTTTTCAGCTTTCTGATGGAGGCTTTAAATATATAAACCCCATTCAATTTTTCAAATTTAAAATAAAGTCAAATTAATTTATCTGCCTATACTATAAAAATATAATCAAATTAGAAAAATATTAATGTTAAGTGAGTTATAAAAAAATACAGAAGATACCTTAAGTTTTTTTTAATAAATGAAAAAAAAACAGTTTGCAGATAAACGAATATTAAGAAAAGGATAATATGCATTATCCAAGTACATTCCGCATAGAAGGAAATTGCAACAAAAAGATGTTCAATCATTTCTCCCACTACAATTAAACTCGGTTCAATTCAAGCTGAAAATTAAAGAAGGAAATTGCAACAAAGAAACAAAAGAAATGGATGTCCGAAGATATCAAGGCAAGGAGCTAAAGTAGAGCATTCCGTGCCCTCAAACATCTTCAAGGTTTGGCACTTGATATTTGCCTTCTTCTGAACCAAAAGGTTATTTATTTCACCATTCGGTTATTCCAGAGGCATAGGATGAAAAAACAAGAATTTTCAAAAAGAGCAGCAAGACAACTGGACTTGAGAAGTCATGCTAACCTCACTTTGTGATTATTTCAATTAGAAATACAGCAACCACACTTGTAGATACTTTACAAATAGTTGCAAGTCTAGAAAGTAGGCAGAGACAATAGTGGAGAAACGTTTGGCTCTCATCATCAAAAGCTAATAATGTAAAATGTTAGTGGGAGAATGAATTATACTTATTTTTAATGGGTGGGGGAGGGGCAGCAACATAGAAATTGCAAGCATGAAGAGTGAAGTTTATCTAACCTGTACAGCTTTCTCTTGGGTACAAGGAATGAAAGGAAAGGCCAGGCAAAAGTTAAGTCTTGCTTCTCTTTTCTCAAAAGTGTCTCAGCTTCACCATAAACAACTCATGCAACTTCCTCATGGTGGCTGAGTTTTCAATGATTGCTATCGTATCTTTCCCTCATAGAATAACACTCTAGAAACTCTCCTCCCCAGTCCCCAATGAGTCAACTGATACAGGTTGAAGAGACTGTTTTTTGTAATTTCAAGACAAAGGGACAGAATAGTAATTTTGCAAGGTCAAGTATTTGACTACTAGAAGAATCACACTAAATCCTAGTTTGATTACCATTCTGTCCCTTTGTGCTGAAATTACAAAAAATACCCTATTGAGGTCGTATTATCAACAAATGAAGCATTATCCTCTCCATCAAGGAGGCACCCCCATGTCATAATGCATTTTTTCTTGAACTTGGGCACAGACCTAGAAAGCATCTCTGCCGATTCCCAATTTTGCAGTTTCGGCACCACATGCCGTCTAGGTCACCTTAGTGGCTTAGTATCTTTGGTGTAAGTTCCTAACTATAACTGACTTCATACCATTGGCGATGAGGGATCTTTTTCTCTCGGCAAGTTTCTTATTTCCAGGCGCTGTTCTTTTGAATTCCTTTCCCATGATGACCATTGGATGGATCATCAATAGTAGGCAGGTTTAAGCGCATTCCCTATAATACCATTCAGAAAATAAGTCATTTATACAAGCATTTGCATTTCACAATGACTATAATATCACAAGTTTACTTTATTCTAGAGGGTGGGCCAAGTAAAACTTCACTCGTCAAGAAATGGCTGAAACATCGCTCACATCATCCAATAACTAAAACTTCTTTTTCTTTAGAATGAGAAAACAGATTATTATTATTATTATTATTATTATTATTATTATTATTATTATGTACATTTCTTTGATTCCTGGTATTATCCTAGCACGGATTTCTATGCATGTGATTCAATGGTTCTCCATTTAAATTGGTTCTCCATTTAAATTCTCTAAAAATTTAAAAATGCCCTGTCTAAAGCAACTTCTCCGTTTCTCCACTCATTCTTCTTTTTGTATCATCTTATTTGTTCTAACATTATGAGAGAAATGAAGGAAATGCTAGATAAAGCACCATGGATAAAGTGGGATGATTACCAGGCTTGGCGGCGCTTCTTGGCAGCAATAGCGGCGGCCACCTTGGCAGAGAGAGTGAACGAATCATTCTTCTTTCTGAGCATTTTGCAAATGGCTTTGCTCTTCTTCCTTCTCACGGGCTCACGGCGTCATTATCCTTCGCCATTGCCATGGTATACTGCGTCGCTTGAGAAATAAACTCTGAAGGTTTAGATCTTTCGGGATAGAGACTGATATCAGGGTTGGAACATCAACTATATATAGCTTCGTCTAAACCCTACCCCATTTAGGGTTTAGTTCTTGAACCCGCCGCCAGCCCTATGATTTTGAAGTTGGAGTTGGAGACCATTCTTTTTGGACTGAAATTCAGTAACCATTCCATCTATTTTTTTTTTGGACAACCACTCCAACTACTTAAAGGTGAGCTGGGTAAAACGTGAGCCAGGGGCAATGTAGCCTACTCTTAAACGGGCCACATTTCGGCTGACCGAGCTGAATCAGCCCACGACATAAATCCACTGACATTTGCAAAGCCCGCGTACGCTGCTACACGAGGTCATGAGCACATTC
The DNA here is from genome assembly GCF_003086295.3 of Arachis hypogaea. Taxonomy (NCBI): domain Eukaryota; kingdom Viridiplantae; phylum Streptophyta; class Magnoliopsida; order Fabales; family Fabaceae; genus Arachis; species Arachis hypogaea. The sequence goes on along the minus strand of NC_092047.1, from coordinate 71,711,008 downwards.
CGTGGCAGTCTGCACTATGCATAGTGGATAGTGCACACCATTCTCTTTCTCTTTTTCTTAAATTTATTTGTTTATTTAGTTGGAAACCTTATTCTAAAATACAGGTGAGAACATTATTAAAAAGGTTTTTTATTTAAATTGTTAGAAGATAAAAACTCGAGCCAGAAATTTTATTTTATATTCACCATCACTTTTAATTATCAGTCTAATACTTTTAGTCTGATAATATTACTAACTGCTAACCAAAAATAATAATTAACAATAAATTATGATAACCCTTTAATATTAACCGATATAATATACAACTAAAGGTTTAACCAAAGATTGGACCTATCATAGGACAAGAATAATTATTGTACATATTTTGTCCAAACATATAGAGACTAATGATAATGATAGAGACGAAGATAATGATAGATAATTTCAACCTGAGGTAGGTAAAGTACTTTTCGAAAAACGAATTGTCATCCTTACATAGGATATTTTAGGACAGTTCAAGTCATTCCCAAGTCACTTCGTAAAATATATTGTGTTACGGCCCAGCCCAGGACTCCTGCGGGTCAACCCGACCCGAACTCCACCCGGCCCGGCTACGCGCCCTTCAACCGATCCGGACACGCGTCCCATACAGCTCACACACAGCTATGGGACAGCGTCCCTGAAAATATGGGCCTGACCTCCAGAGGGGCCCAGGGCTGACATGTATATAAGGGGAAGAATGGCTCTTCCCCCGAGGTACGTCACATCCCTACACCACCCTCATTTCGCCTGCACATATTCTGACAAGAGCGTCGGAGTGTCTTTGCAGGTGGCACCCTCCCCCTCTCTCTCACACGACATGCTCGGGACCTCCCCAGTCCGGACTGGAAGACCGTGACCAGACGAGCCCTTTCCTTCACCCCGGGTCCTGACCCGAACCGTCCGGTAATCGACCTACCGAACATTGGTGCCGTCTGTGGGGATCGTCCATGGACTTCGTACTAGTCCAGACAGGGACCGGCAGCGAGGCCGCGCCCCCCGTGCTTGGGGGAGGCGCCGTTTCGACAGAAACCCGACAACAGCAGAGGTCGCCTCCGAGGGATGCGACGCAGACTCACGAAAGACGCCCCTTCGGAGGAACTGGCGACAACCACGCCAGGATAATGCAAGAGTTGCGCCATAGGATGCAAGACTTAGAACGCCGGCTAGCCGAAAGAGAACGCGACCGCACCCCGGAGCGAAGCCCCACCCGTTCCCGTTCAAGGAGCCGCTCGAGGCGCTCACCCAGCCCCCAATACGAGTCGGAGAGCACGGGGGGACGGGGACGAGCCAGAAGAAGAAGTCGAGACCCCATCATTTACGCCCGACACGAGAGACGGCGTGCGTCGAACAGAGGCGAAGAGGACGGCCGTCGGGAGAATGACGAGCCAGGGAGAACTACCCGGGGACCAGTAATAATAGGAGCGACCCCTTTCCACCGTTCCGTACTCGAGGTCCGGCTGCCGAAACACTTCGACAAGCCAACAGACATGAAATATGATAGAACACAAGATCCCCTGGAACACTTGACGGCCTTTGAGGCCAGAATGAATCTGGAAGGGGTAGGAGACGAGGTCAGATGTCGCGCCTTCCCGGTCACCTTGGCGGGCCCGGCGATACGGTGGTTCAACAACCTCCCGCAGGGCTCGGTGACTCAATTCTCCGACATCAGCCACGCCTTCTTGGCTCAATTCACGACCAGGATTGTCAAAGCCAAACACCCAATCAATTTGCTAGGGGTAACACAGAGACCCGGAGAGCCGACCAGAAAATACCTGGACCGTTTCAATGACGAGTGCCTGGAAATTGACGGTCTAACGGACTCGGTGGCAAGTCTATGCTTGACGAACGGGCTCTCGAATGAGGACTTCAGGAAACACCTTACCACAAAGCCCGTTTGGACAATGCAAGAGATCCAGTGCGTGGCCAAAGAATACATCAATGACGAAGAAGTCAGCCGGGTCGTGGCTGCCAATAAGCGGCAGCCCGCCTACAACCAAGCCCGGCACTATGAAGGCAGAGAAAGACCAAAGGAACACGCCAAGGACGGCGGTCTGGGTAAAACACCCAAACCGTTCCCCCGAGTTGGGAAGTTCACCAATTATACCCCCCTCACAGCACCAATCGCCGAAGTTTACCAACAAATAGCGGGAAAGGGGATACTGTCAAAGCCCCGACCTCTGAAGGACAGAACGGGAGGAAATAAGAACCTCTACTGCGAGTACCACAAGGGTTATGGACACAAGACCCAAGACTGTTTCGACCTAAAAGACGCCCTGGAGCAAGCTATCAGGGATGGGAAACTTGCCGACTTCTCCCACCTTATACGGGAACCAAGGAGACGTAACTGGGACCACGATAGCGAAGAAAGATCCCGGCCAACAAGGCAACGGCAGGAACCAGAGGGTGACGACCACGGCCTTACGGTGGTAAACGTGGTAACGGCCAGAAATACCGCCCCAAGGTCAAAGTCAGCACAGAAAAAAGACGCCAAGGTCCTAGCGGTCTCCACCTCGACAGGTAGAAGTTTCCGAGGTATCCCGCCCATCTCCTTCGGCCCAGAGGACCAATGGTTTGATGAGGCACCAGAAAGTCCGCCCATGGTCATCACGGCGAGAGTCGGGACGGGCCTCATCAAACGAATCCTGGTAGATACGGGGGCAGACTCAAACATCATGTTTCGAAACGTTTTCGATGCCCTGGGACTAAGGGACACCGACCTGACGACCCACCAGCACGGTGTGGTAGGGTTGGGGGACTACTTCATCAAGCCGGACGGAATCATCTCACTCCCGACCTCTGTGGGACAGGGACAAAAGCGACGAACAGTCATGGCGGACTTCGTAATATTACGAGACTCCACGGCTTATAACATCATCCTGGGGAGAAAAACCATTAACGACCTGGGGGCCGCAATTAGCACAAAGCTGCTAGTGATGAAGTTTATCACTGATGACGGATCCGTAGGATCCATCAAAGGCGACTTGGAAACGGCAGTCGCTTGCGACCACGCCAGCCTCTCTCTCAGGAAAAAATCCAAAGAAGCGTCTGGGGGCTGACCTAGACGCCAGAATAGACGACAAACCTAGACCAGAGCCAGAAGGGGACTTGGAAAAGTTCAGGGTCGGTGAGGAGGACGATAAATTCACATTCATAAACAGGAACCTCCCCCACGAAATGAAGGAGCCATTGATGGAAATGATCAGGGCTAATGCCGACCTCTTTGCCTGGACGCCCGCCGATATGCCCGGGATAGATCCCCAGCTCATATCGCATCATCTGGCCGTCAAGGCGGGAACCAAGCCAGTGGCCCAGAGGAGGAGAAAAATGTCGCAAGAAAGAGCAGAAGAGATAGCCAGGCAAACGGCCAGCCTCCTAGAAGCAGGATTCATCCGAGAACTGGACTACTCGACTTGGTTGTCAAACGTGGTCCTGGTCAAAAAGCACAATGGGAGGTGGAAAATGTGCGTAGACTATTCTGACCTCAACAAGGCGTGTCCCAAGGATTGCTACCCTCTACCTAACATTGACGCACTCGTTGACGCGGCGGCGGGGTACCGGTACCTGAGCTTCATGGATGCCTACTCAGGATACAATCAGAAACCGATGCACCGACCTGACGAAGAAAAAATGGCGTTCATAACACCAGGAGGAATCTATTGTTACAGGGTGATGCCCTTCGGTTTGAAAAACGGTGGGGCCACGTACCAAAGGCTGATGAATAAGATATTCAGTGAACTCATAGGCAAAACAGTAGAAGTCTACGTGGATGACATACTCGCGAAGACTACGCAACCCAACGACCTCCTTAGCGACCTAGATGGTGTTTTTTCGTCCCTCCGACAACACGGCATGAGGCTTAATCCGCTCAAGTGCGCGTTTGCCATGGAGGCCGGTAAGTTCTTGGGATTCATGATTACTCAAAGAGGGGTGGAAGCTAACCCCGAGAAGTGTCAGGCAGTTCTCCAGATGAAGAGCCCGGGCTGTATCAAGGACGTCCAACGACTTGCCGGGAGGTTAACGGCTTTGTCCCGATTCCTCGGTGCGTCAGCAGCAAGAGCCCTACCTTTCTTCAATCTAATGAAAAAAGGAATGACGTTCGAATGGACCCCAGCATGCGAGGAGGCATTCAACCACTTCAAGCAGATTTTAGCGGCACCACCAGTTCTCGGAAAACCCAGGGCCGGAGAACCACTTTATCTCTACCTATCGGTAACCGAGGAAGCAATGGCCACGGTGCTCGTCAGAGAAGGGGAAAAGACCCAACAGCCCGTTTATTTTGTTAGCAGGGTCCTCCAAGGACCAGAACTGAAATACAGCAAGCTGGAAAAACTAGCGCTGGCACTCCTAGTCTCCTCCCGAAGATTAAGACAATACTTCCAGAGCCATCGTATAGTCGTAAGGACGGACCAGGCGATTCGCCAAGTACTACAAAAGCCTGACTTGGCCGGTAGGATGATGACCTGGGCCATTGAGCTCTCCCAATACGACCTACAATATGAACCCCGACACGCGATCAAAGCTCAGGCAATGGCAGACTTTCTGGTTGAAGTGACGGGGGACCCTCCCGAGGAAACGGGCACACGGTGGAGGCTCCACGTTGACGGGGCCTCCAACCAAACGTCCGGGGAAGCAGGGGTCATCCTAGAAATCCCAGCAGGGGTCATCTATGAACAATCGACTAAGTTCGAGTTTCCAGTGTCGAACAACCAAGCAGAATATGAAGCTCTCTTGGGCGGACTAACATTAGCTCGGAAAGTCGGAGCGACAAAGGTCGAAGTATGCAGCGACTCGCAAGTTGTCACCTCGCAGGTAAACGGAAGCTACCAAGCCCGGGACCCCCTCCTGCAAAAATACTTGGAAAAGGTTAGAGAAATAACGAGTCAGTTCCAGGAGGTCATCATCCAACACGTCCCAAGAGAAAGGAACACGCGGGCGGACCTCCTGTCTAAGCTAGCGAGCACAAAGCCAGGGTCGGGTAACCGGTCCCTCATCCAAGGCATGGTGAAGGAACCAACGGTCACCCTCCATTTGACGAAGTCAAGCCCCTCGTGGCTAGACTCCATCACCAACTTCCTAGAACTCGGCAAGTTACCCGAGGATGAGAAGGCAGCCAAAGCCTTAAGAAGGGAGGCAGCCATATACGCAATTATACAGGGACAACTATTCAAAAAGGGACTCAGCCAGCCCCTGTTGAAGTGTTTGCACTCCGACCAGACGGACTACGTGCTTAGAGAAGTCCATGAGGGGTGTTGTGGACACCACATCAGGGGCAAAGCCCTAGCAAGGAAGCTCATCCGAGCAGGATACTATTGGCCAACAATGATGAAAGACTCAAATGAATTTGTCAAAAGATGCATAAAGTGTCAACAAAACGCCAACTTCCACAAGGCACCGGCCTCCGAGCTAAATTCTCTGACGACTACTCAACCTTTCGCACAATGGGGAGTCGACCTCCTGGGGCCTTTCCCGGTCGGCCCAGAACAAGTCAAATACCTCATTGTCGCCATCGACTACTACACCAAATGGGTGGAGGCTGAACCGCTGGCTACGATATCGTCCTCCAACTGTCGGAAGTTCATGTGGAAGCAGGTGATAACCCGTTTCGGTATCCCGGAAGTCGTTATCTCAGACAACGGGACCCAGTTCACAGACAAGAAGTTCAGGGAGTTCCTCTCTGGCCTAGGGATAAAGCAAAAGTTCTCCTCGGTAGAACATCCCCAAACAAACGGGCAGGTAGAAGCCGCAAACAAAGTCGTCCTCCTTGGTCTAAAGAAGCGCCTAGATAACAAGAAAGGAAGCTGGGCTGACGAACTCCCCTCCGTCCTATGGTCTTACCGGACAACCGAGCAAAGCGCTACGGGAAAAACTCCCTTTCGCCTAACATACGGGGTCGATGCGGTGATACCAGTCGAAATCGGCGAACCGAACCCCCGAGTACTACTCGCGGGCATGAGCGAAACGATCGAAAAGGACCTGATTGAAGAAACAAGGGAGATGGCCCACCTGACAGAAACGGCGCTGAAACAAAGAATAGCTCTGCGTTACAACGCAAAAGTCCTCAAACAAGATTTCGAGGAAAGGGACCTCGTCCTGCGACGCAACGACATCGGCGTCCCGACCCCAGGGGAAGGCAAGCTGGCGGTAAATTGGGAAGGTCCCTACAGGGTAAGGGAGGTACTCGGCAAAAGTGCTTACAAGCTCGAAAGACTCGACGGCAAGGAAGTGCCCAGAACATGGAATGCGGGTAGCCTAAGAAGGTTCTACCCATGACCAGACGATTCGCCGAACTGAGAACCTAAAGAAATAGTAAATACCTGCTTTGTTCGCATGACAATCTACCTTTTTATCTTGTCAAATATTCACCATATTGATTAATTTGCTTGGCTAACGATTAACTCATACTTATCAAAAAAAAATTTTTTTTTCTTGTCTACTTCTTCCCTACGTGCGCCGCACACGAGCGCGTCTTAAAACGGCAGACCGGGACTGATCACCCCGGGGGCCATCTTCGTTACGGCCAAAGCCAACTGCGACGACAACACGACCACGGCAATCCAAGCCATAACTATCACAAAACGGGAAAACGGGCGCGAGCCCCCCAAGAGAAATAACAACAGATACAATAAACGACAACCTGGCCAAACGACCAAATAAGTATAACTTATAAAGAGTCAAAACAAAGAACGAGCAATAAGTTGTTCAGCAAACGCATTACAAAATATCCTAAGTTACAAGACTTCACTTCCTCGGCATGTCAACAATCTTTCCGTCCTGGATAGTCTTGAAAACGCCAATTGACGACATGTCGAAATCAGGAGCTGCGATCCTCAGCTGAGCCTTCAGGGCATCTTCGGTCATCGAGATGGCATTCTTCCCTTGCTCCTTGGTCACCTTAAGCTTCTTCTTAAGCTCAGCGGCCTCAGCTTTAGCGGCCTTCGCCTCCGAGACGGCCTGCTCCCGCTCTTTTTTCAAGGCGACAACCCGACCCTGAGCGGCGTTCAGCTGACCCTCCAATGTCATCTCGCGCTCAAGAAGCCGGGCCACGGTCTCATCGGACGCCTTCAACCTCTCCGCAACAAACGACGACTTCTCCTCAGCAGCGCTAAGCTTTCCCCCATCTCGGACAGCGGACCCTGGAGGAGTTCAACTTGAGCCTTAAAGTCATTGTTTGCCTTAACAGAGGACTCAAGCTTCCTCCGAAGCGCCTCCATACCGGATAACTCGAATTCAGCCTTCCGAGCTATCACGGCCCCACGAAGCAAGGTGCGATACATCCACCTCGCCTGTCCGGACAGTTCGGTCTCGTGAAAATGCTCCTTTGTCCCGGGTATCAGTTGGGAGTCAATGAATTTGGTAGCATCAAAGTTCCTCTCCATTATGGTAAGGGCCCCTTCCGGGCTGGAAGACATCTTTCGCTTCTTGGGAGTATGGATAAGCTCCACGTCACTATCCGGATGGGGGGTGAGAGTCGCGTGCCCATCAGCGGACCCTTCCTCACGGGTAGGGGAAGCCTGGCCCCCTGCAGCCTGTTTCCCCGACGCGTCGGTATCTTGGGGAGAAGGCACAGCCTGATTCTCCTTCTCCCCTGAAGGACCCCCCGACTTACCGACGTCCTTCTCTTCGGCGTTCTCGTCGTCACTTGCTTCAAAAAAGGTCTTCATCAGATTCTCAAGACCGGTCACGGTGGCAGACATTTCCACTGCAACAAACAACAGGCACGTTAGTCGTTAGATCGGAAAAAGAAAAACAACGATAAAGAAACATAGGCAAACAAAGAAGACAACTCACGAATATAGCTCCTGGCGGCCTCCCGTTCACCCATAAGAAGATGTGGGTTCACGGGGTTCTTTTCAAAAATGGCAAAAAGGACGTCGGCTATTTGCTTATCTACAGCCGACAACCTTTTGTACGTCACCTTGATGAAAGGATTCGACCCCGTACCAAAACTCCAGTAAGTCTGGATAAGGCGCTCCCCCTCTAACGACAACCAGAAGGGATGACGACCTTTGACGGGACGAACCTTGAAGTACTTATCTTTAAAACCATGGTAGGAGTCCTCAAAAAGGCCAAAAATTCTCCTACCCTGGGCAGAACGGAAAGAAAGAAACCCTTTTCTCGCCTTCCCCTGTTTGGAGGGGTTGGTAAGGTTGAAATAAAAGAGGAAAATGTCCACCGACACCGGCAACTCCAAGTACTCGCAGACCATTTCGAAGCAGCGGATCGAAGCCCAGCTATTCGGATGAAGCTGAGACGGGGGGACGGATATCCGGTTCAGCAGCGCCATTTGAAACTCGGAGAACGGTATCCGAACGCCAACTTGCGTGAACATGGACTTGTAAAACCAGATCCAATCGGGGACACGAGGGGAGTGAAAGTTGAGCTCATAAATACGCTCATGGGGGGCAGGGACAATGGCCTCGTAGTTGGCCTCTTCGTCAGTCCCCCCACACAAGTAGCCGGCTTGCCGGAACTCGGTCAACTCCTCCAAGTCCATCTGGTTGGGTGAGCTCCTTATATCGTCGGTCACCCAGGCGTACGGGTCGTAGGCCGCGCCAGTTCCTGAAGACCGGGAAACGATGCGAGGCATACCTACATCGGGGTACCACTCCGTTAGACTATGAGGTCGGGAATCCACAGAAACCCAGAAACTACGCCTTTTCAAACTAAGATCATGGCCAAGAACAGTTAAAAACTACACCTATCACGCAAATCACCTAAAACCTACCCAGGAATGGTACCCCTCCCCTAGTTCATCTACCCCACCAATGGAAGGCCATTCAGCAAAAATAAACCAAAACATACAAACAGTAACTACCACAGCAGTGAGGCATAATACAAACATGGGGGGAGAAAGATCAAGAAATTACCTGAAATGGAGTACGAAATTGGAGTGTAAAAGAGAGGCACAAGTTAGCCCGAATAGAGAATCTTTGGATGTCAGGGAGAATAGAAGATGAAAATAGCAAAGTGAGAGGAAGAGAAAAGAAAAACTGTTTAAAAACCACCATGGTAAGCGCGAAAGAAGGCAAGGGCAAAATGGTCTTTGCGCGCAGGATTTTTTCAAATCATTACGAGCATTTAATGCTCAGCGCAAAGAACGAAGCGACGAACAAACGCCTCAGTAGACCAAGAGACACGTGCACCGGAGACGCATCTCTCCCACAGTCAGCCGACTCGACGACAACGCACGAGTAAGGAAATCACGCGTCACCGATCGTCCTCGCGACCATCACTGGCGCGTCGGGGGCACTGTTACGGCCCAGCCCAGGACTCCTGCGGGTCAACCCGACCCGAGCTCCACCCGGCCCGGCTACGCGCCCTTCAACCGACCCGGACACGCGTCCCATACAGCTCACACACAGTTATGGGACAGTGTCCCTGAAAATATGGGCCTGACCTCCAGAGGGGCCCAGGGCTGACATGTATATAAGAGGAAGAATGGCTCTTCCCTCGAGGTACGTCACATCCCTACACCACCCTCATTTCGCCTGCACATATTCTGACAAGAGCGTCGGAGTGTCTTTGCAGGTGGCACCCCCCCTCTCTCTCACACGACGTGCTCGGGACCTCCCCAGTCCAGACTGGAAGACCGTGACCAGACGAGCCCTTTCCTTCACTCCGAGTCCTGACCCGAACCGTCCGGTAACCGACCTACCGAACATATTGAATGTCGACTAGGTACATTGTATTAAATAACAAGGAATCACATATTCTCCAAATTTTCTGGTAGAGGCAATAAAATCGATACAAAAAGTTTCCCACGATCAGATGAAGGAAGTGTTTTTCACTTTTTCTTTTGGCGAGTCCCCGGGAATAACTGCCGATACAAAACTTCAAAAGAATATCCTCATACAAAAAAGAAATTAAATAAACTAAAAATGTTCTATTAACGATACAACATTACAGCTTAACCAAAATTCTGCAAAGGTGGTCACATATATCAAAATTTGAACCTGCACTACTCAAGTCAGAATCCAAAGAGAAAGGGGCATAATACTGCAGTTCTTGCCGATTATTGAGGCTCTCTATCATATTATGCCACCAAAAGGCATGATGGATATCCAAGGCCAGCATGGCTTCCAAGAGTAGCAGGCTTATAGTTCCCCAAGAAAGGGCATGCTCTCATCTTGCAATTGCAATTGCAGAGATGAAATGAAAATAAGGAAATAATTGACCAAAGCTCCTTCAACATTCATTCTTTCATCTCTGATTTATGATGCAGATCTTGCAAGGTTTCAGGTACTTCCTGCTCACATTGTTCAAGAATGCCGATGAGCTGTCCAGCTAGTTCTCCGTCTTCTGCTGTCAAGAAACTGTGCAGAACACCATTGACACTTTCGCGCGCCATCTTTGTCAAAATATGGATGTAAGTGTCAATGGATGGTACAAAACTAGGTAAGACTACAACATCATACCGCCCTATCTCTGCAGTGGAGAGATGCTCCAAATCTATTGCAGAAACCACTGGTCCTGATCTGCTGTTTGAATCCACTCTGTAATGATGAAACAGTGCATCATAAAAAGAAAAACACTTGTATAGCATCTTATATCATCATGAAAATGAAATTGTTCAAGAATCATTGGTTTAGACTTCAAGATTGTATTGTTAGTCAGTCCTTTATATCTTTCAAATGCAACATCATTTACTGTCAGATATGTAATTTGTCAAATACAGATTTTATATCCCTGCATCCAATAAGAATCTCATTCAAATCAAAGATGGACTCTGGTTAATTACTTAATTCTAAAAGGAACATGGTTAACTGTAAATGTTCAAATGGATTAAGAATATGATTGAAAGGTATTGAGGTTTAAGAAGTTCAAAAGTATCTTACAAAATTATCCTAAAGCAAAATTTCCCCTTTTTTCACCATTTATAAATATTATTCTACATCTCTCTCCTTCACTTTTTGCAATCATGTTACTTAGTTGGGGGTTATGGTTAAGAAACAAGAATTAATATTGCATAAGTTTCCTAAATTGGCACTTATTTAAGAAAATGGAGAGTGTATACTGTTAAACAATTGACATGAATCATCTCAGTTTCTATTAATATACCATGATAGCTCAGAATTCATATAACCTAAGTGCTAAGTGGGAAACTAGCAGGAAAGGCTTTATTCCCCTAAGTGTGATGAGAGGGGGTTGCAGAAATTCCATGATTTTAACAAGATTTTTAGCAATTTCTTTATTATCGAAGACAAATCATTAGACATCTAAAAAGTACACCATAGCAGAGAAACCTTTTGCTCTTTTAGTTAGCATCACAAGCAAATGACAGTGGAACATTAAAGACACTCTTTTTAGTAACATCTGTTCCTTTTTTTTAAAAAAACATGGATAGTCGATGAAACAAAAGTAGTGTCCCGGACTAGAGGAGAAAAGAACAAAAATACACGTGTTCTCTTCCTTCAAAGATTCAAAGGGATAAACCCTCTCCCTTTCAGTCTCCATGCAAACCCAAAGATCTTCAACTAGTCATTTTCGGCTTTCATGTGGAGGCTTTTGAAATTGAAATCCCATTTAAGATGTCAAATCAAAATACATGAAATTCATTCATATACCTATATCCTTCTAAGAGAAAATATTAAGTGGGTTATCCAAAATTATAGAAGGTATGTATAAGATATGTTTTAAGATCTTTTAACAACAAAAAATAAATAAATAAATTAAGAAGCATAGCTGAAACATTATACGAATTGCCCAAGTACAATTACAATTAATTAGTTCAATTCAGGACAAAAATTAACCAGAAAAATTGTAGCAAAGAAATAAAGGAATGGATATCCGAATATATCTAGGTAAGGAGCTAAAAGAAGAGCACTCCATACCCTCAAACGTATTCGGGGTTAGACACTTGATATTTGCCACCTTCTGAACTAAACGGTTATTGATTTCATGTCACCGTTTGGTTATTCCGGAGGCAAGATGTAAAAACAATATTTTCAAAAAGATTAAAAAGATCCTTGAACTTGAGAATAATGTGATTTTTAAATAGCACTTAACATCCAATAATTCTCTTCAAGGATTAATCTAATGATTTCCTCTAAACAAGATTCATGTATATGGTAGACTAGTAGGATATCCAAAACTAAACAAATGATGTCTACAACTTTTACACATTTCAACTCTCGATTGAATTTGTTTTGTGAGGTTAGTTTTCTTTTGAGCTAATTTTATGACCTGTTTGCTAATGGTACATTGGTACACATCATACAAAATTCTAGACCAAAATAAATAACAAGGAATGATTTGAACTGATAGCTAGGCTTGACACATAAGAATCAATTGGAATGGAAAAAGACCACGGATTTGAGAGTCTTGACCATTGTGTGACCTAGATACCACCGACATGCCGAAAAGCTTTCGGAGTTGGATACGCCGGCAACATATGGATGCGTGAGTCTACAACATCTCTAGCAATGTCGCTCTGTTTTTCCGTTATTTTCAAATGCAGATACGAGTCCAACACAGCTTCGACTTTGGTATATGTTCCTACTAATCTTGGGCTTTCATCTAGGAAAAGTAAGACTACAAAAAGGGGATTCTAGCATGTGGGATGTTAGAGTTGATGCCAACAGCCCTGATCTCAGTAAAGTTTAGTATTTGACATAGATGAACCAGATATAGAAACTGTGGTGTTTGCGGATGATGGGCATAGAGGAGAAGAAATTGATACATTTTCTGTTAACGGGACAGTGGGAGTGAATTAAAATTTAGGACAATAGACATTATTTTAACAATTGCAATATTCTAAGACTTTTTAATGCAGCTATATTTACTTTCATATTTACAATATGACATTACATTATTTTAATGTAGTATTTATGTTTTATTGTATAACATATCCTGGACGTGTTGTATCCACTAATTTTATAAATATAAAAAAAGCGTGTTGCGGTATCAATGCTTCCTAGGGTGTGACACCCGATGCCAACCAAAATAGACTTTAATTAGAATAATTAAGCAAAATAAACTAGCTAGATCAAGAGATAAAATAAAATAAAAACATGTTCTATGTCAATTTGTATGCCTCAGGTGAATGAGATGAACCCTGTATGGGCAAAGGGGTTTTCACATCTTCAAAGGTGGTGATGTAATAAACACGGCATGAAGACACAGATCTGGCATGTCAAGATGCCCTGACAGGCATGAGCACCTTTGAATATCCCACCTTAATAGTTACAAACCTATACTACATTTTTCTCTTAACCTTTATATTTTCTTAAGGATATCTTTGGAGTAGTGAAACTATTAGGAAACGCACTACAACAGGGCTCCTTTTCCAAATGGTGTGTGTGAAACAAAACTGCAGACCAAACTGTATATAGAAGCATTAATTAATAGATGCTTTACCTGTCATTAGAGCTTGCAGTATTAGAATCAAGTGAAATGCAACAACCCCTTCCTTTGAGAGTTTTTACCAACTTATTACACTTGATGTCTTTCCTTAAGATATATAGCATGTTTGAATTATGAGAACAGCTGCTCCGAAATTGATCAAGGGCTTCAGTGCTCTGCAAGAACAAAACACAATCTTATCCGTCTATGCAAATAAATATAACAAATGCTTAACCAATGGCAATAAATTTTCCTTGCTTTGTCTTTCCTTTTTCCCTTTTTTTTTTTTGTTTATATGGCAATAATTTATGTCCTCATAAAACAATCATCCTATGCTTATAAATTAAAAGAAATTGTGACCGTGTTTATAGTTTTAATAATAACATTATATTTCATTGGGTTAAAAACTTGAAATTAGTAACAAAGACTGTAGCACTTCTTGGAAAATTTAAGTAATACAATATTAGGAAATATATGAGTAAACAATATTTTACAAGCTAAGAAAACATTACAAATTACCCTTTTCTATAAAAATACCCAGAGTGCCCTTTAATTTATTTCAGTTAATAATGTCAAAGAAGATAATATTTACTACAGTAAAAAATGGGTAACTAAGTAGTAACTGCAATATATGAACTTAAACAATAGAATGTCCTACCCTAAGAAGCTTATCTTCATCTGATGTGCACACCCGGACAGACTGGATAATGCATGAACTTAGGCTGGTAATTGTATTACTGAGTGAGAGTCTACAGATTGACCCATTTAGAAGATGCCGAACCATTGGGATAGACATATGGTTAAAGGAATCATTGAAAACCAAAACACGAGGATCGCTGGAAATAAATGACTTGATGGATTTAATAGTATCAGCGAAACCAGCAGTACAAACAGTATTAAGCCCATCAACAACCTATTTCATACAGAAAAAGTAATAAAAGATGATAAATAGCATGAACTATGCACGAAAAGATACCTGAAATAGAACTATTTGTGATAAAATTAGTTCTTTTTGAGAAGAAACCCATTTTTGAATCCATGCTAATTTTCATACTAAAAAAATGACTGTAGTTTGCACACAAACAAAAAATGCAAGATTTGGCCTGGTAGAACAAAGCACGTGTATATATGAGCTTCTTGTAGACTTTCTATGTTAAATAGTAGGTCTTAGACTTTTAAGAATCCCAATATTGCAAGAGAGAATTAAGGAAGAGCATTGACAAAGCTTTGAAACCCTCTCCCCCTCAATTTGAATCCTCATACATCCTCCTCCCTCTGACCACCCCTTGCATGTTAACTCCTTGCTCCCCCAACAGTATTTCTTGTATCCACTTCACCAGCCAATATCACAACAATCCAACCCACCTCATTAACTGACTCAGCAACTCCATCATTTCAAGCTCCAGCAACCACAACAATCAATTGCATAAAAGACTAATGAATATTTTAAAAATAAAATGTTGTGCATAAAATTTGTACAGCCAGAAATATTTGACTTTTGGTCAAACATCAATTTTGTAAATATTTCTATATTATCATCATTCATGTGGTGTACATGTCTGAAAGTCTATTGGTACACACAGAAGGGCTATGTGAACCATTCACCTGAGTACCATAGAAATTACCATAGAGTGTGGCTTCATCCATTACAAACGTATAATGGTAAAATTCTCAAATCCATTGTGAGGTTTTCTTTTACATATTTTTTCCTTTTATTTTTTCAATTAATAAATTAACATTATTGACGTTTTTTTAAATACCCTATCAAAATGTAAATTTGCTTATTACTTTCTTTTGAACCATTATAAGTTCAAAATTACTCGTGCTGCAATAAATTTTTTAATCTTTATCATAATTAATAGGGACATATACTTTTTCAAATTCATTTATTTTTATATTAATATAGTTTTTAAATTCTCTAGGTTTCTAAATTTGACCATTAAACTGGTATGAAAACACCAAATAATAATAATAATAAAAAACGTCTTCTACAGTTGGATATTGAAAAGAAAAGCTACCAATATGGAGACATCAGATATGTCAATGGCCTTCAATGATAGAAGCTCCATTAATCTCTCTGGAGTAGAAACAAGAAACTCAGGTTCACAACTTTTCAACCTGTTTAAGACAGAACAAATAATTATAAGAAGCTGTTCAGATCAATAAGTGTGTGCATGCATAATTGCATATTAAAACATTCATGCAAATCACGATCCCAAAGGTGAAGTAACTCATTTTAACAACATTAATTACTAAAAGTAGACTAATAAGAACTTGCACTTGCTAACCCCTAAAGTAACCACCTTTCTATAAAGAGGATTCCTTACTATAGAGCTTCTTGTATCCAATCCATCCACTTTAAGCCTGGCTCATTCTGTAAGTACAACCTCTTTCTAGTTTGACAAACATATCTAGAGGTTCAAATCCCCATGCAAGTCAAACCCTTTATTGGACATTTATGTCAAATAGAATTAATACCATGACAGTTTTCCATGTGTTTGTGGAAGAGATTGTTAGCAATCGGTGGTAAGTAATTAATGGGCCTTAGTGCTTAGGAACAACTAGTCAGCTAATCAGATATCTCAAATAGGAAATAATACACATTTCTCTCTAGTTTTCTTGCATATTGTCAGACTGGGATCAAAGGACAATGTAACACATTAGTTAGTGTCCTGTTGGAAAAGAAGTTTAATACTGTTTCCGATTGAAAATGAGATTCATTAATAAGAGAGAACAGAATACAAAATGAGAGGATAAAGTAGACAGATAGAAACAAAAGAAGATGCACTCCCAAGAGAATGAGCAATGTAAACATAAGAATTTTTTTTATACAAAAATTTAAACATACAAATTATAAGCACTACATACAAATTGAAAGCGCTTCCACATATAGGATAGATTGACTTAAAGCTGTTTGCACTTTATTTCAGAGTGTGATTTCTATCCAACATGTTGAGCTTCTTTTATTTTAAACCCTTTTTTGAAGATATGTCAAGATATAAAAAGCATAACCTCATTGATGAATTTTGCTTTTGATAATCCATTTTTGTATTAAGATAATCTCTTGTCCACTATGTCTTTTGTGTTCTTCCTCTATTCATAGTATAATTTGTTTCTAAAAGAACTTGAAGTTAAACGCACTTTATCCAAGAAAAATAAAGAGAATGATCAGAGCCAAAATTTACATATGCAATCTCAACATTGTGCCTTAAGTATCACACAAATCAATATCTATACGATGAAAAACCAAAGTGGAAGTTCCAACACGTACCCTTGAATTTGATGATCTAAGGTAGCACCTGAATGAATACTCACAGTATGTATTCCTAGTGATTTCAAAGGCTTGCACACTGTTCTGACCTGCATATCAATTTCAATTTTCAGAGTCCAAGTAATCACCAATCAAGTCAAATGGCAAAATGCATATTAATAGAAACAAGTTGCGAAATTGCCATTCCCTTTTTATCACATAGCACATACTGGAGAGGAGACATCATGTATTTTCTTATGTAATAGGGTGTGTTCGATCAGCTCCAACAGCCAAGTCTCTAGTTGTATAAGCACCAGCCTATTTAAAGTAGGTTCTTCTCTATTAGCTTCAGACGAAATGAACTATAGTTAGTACTAATCTCTAGGTACTTAGTAGGCTATCAGATCTCAATGTAGTTACTCTAATTAATATGCTCTACGTCTACATCCAAGTCCTTAGCTTGTGACAGAAGTTGCTCAGCCTATTTATAAACATGATACATCTATTGCGTAACCATTCATGCATTAATTCTACAAGGTTCTCAGATTCAATATTTCTTCCCTTGAACTCTGTTTATCTCTCTCTTCTTTGATAACTTTCAATATTTTCTTTCAATTTCTTGCTCCCAAACAAAGCTCTAAGCACACAAAAGAGGCCCACATCATGAACTACAGACAGCAGTGACTCTTGCAAGCATTCATACGAAGTGTATCAGTCTCTTCCATTATATTGATAAGAAAAAATTAGAGCGAAGGATAAAGGGATAAGAAAAGGATGAAGAACCTCCTGAACACGTATCATATATTCTTTTCTTTTGTTAGAAAAACAAAAATATTATTACAAAATAAAATAGTACAGAGAGGATAACATATCCTCACCAAAAAGAAAGAAAATAAAGCATAAAACTACTGCAAGATTGAGCCATGTAACAAAGCGTCGAAATTTCTCTACATATCTAGTTATCTACAAAGAAACATATCTTGAGAAACCATTTGCAAAACACCACACTTAGAAGGTATAATATTGGCATAGTTTTAGCTAGATTTTGAGTCTCAAAGCCGACAAACTTTGGCGTACAACAACTCACACAGACCCTTTGAGCCAAGCCAAATGTCTCCCAAAGTGTAAAACAAGCTTGATCCATACATAATTTACAGCCAAACAATGCCCAAAAAAGAAAAAGAATCAAACAGACAACAATGTGGATTATGAAACTACTACAACAGAATACACGTATGAGGAGAAAAAAATAGCAAAAAAAAAAAAAAAAAAAATCAAAGGACAACTTTTTGCACCGCACCCTTATCATTATGCTATTGAGGACAAGCATCCAAACAAAATGAGAACAACTTTGAATTTATAAACAAATTTGTCTCAAAGAAAAGTGTAACTCACGTTGTAGGCATACTCAAGAATTCAAAGTATGACTTAGAAGAAACCAACCTAGATGATTCAAGAGACCCAATCTTTTTCATCATAAGCAGAAAGATGAGGAGAATAAAGTTTTAAGTGTTTAATGAAATTCAGTGACCAAATCCTTTCTATCATAATGTTTACACACAATCTCAAATATAGTTAAAATTAAGCCATTTTAAAATATCTGAACACAATTCAAACTTCCAGTATTTCAAAAAATATCATTTAAAGATAGCCTGAAAAGTTCCATAACTCAATCTCCCTTTTGAAAATATGTGAGGGACAAGAAGTTGGTGGGAGCATGAATTAATTTACTAACCTTTTACTGGATGAAAAGGGGACCAACATTGAAATTGTAAGCATGAGCAAGGAAGTTTATCTGACCTGTAAAGCTTTTTCTTGGGAAGGTACAAGGAATAAAAGGAAAGGACTGGCAAAAGATAAGCCTTGCTTCTCTTTTCTCACAAATGTATCAGCTACACCAGAAACAATCCATGCAACTTGCTCAGTAGTGGCAGAGATTCCACTGGTTTCTATCAGATCTTTCCCTGTAGAATAACACTTTAGAAACTCTAATCCCCATGTGTCAACAGACAAAATGTTATCCTCTCCATCAGAATAGGCATCACCATGGTGCAATGCATTTTCAATTGAACTTAGACACAAAAAGACAAACTTAGAAGGCAACTCTGACAATTCACATTTTCGTTGTTGCACACCACCACAACGGTCAGCCATGTCGGTCACCTCAATGACAGGCTGATTTTCCACTTGCAAACAAATTGATTTCTTAGAAATATTCCCACCAAATGTGTTTTCCCTTTTAGTTGCACTCTCCTCTCTATGGGGAACCTTTTCTTTTGTGGTGAGTTTTTTCTTTCCAGGAGCTTTTCTTTTAAATTTCTCTTTCCCATGATGATCATTGAATGGATCATCAGGAGAAGGCAGACTAAAGCACATTCCCTGAAATACCAAGGAACAAAAGTCATTTCCACAAGTCTTTTACACAAGAATTCACAGTAGCTATGATTTTAATATGGTCATATCACAAGGTTAAGTTTACTTCATTCTAGGAGAAAGACACATCATGGGACATGTGAAAATTCGCCAAAAAAGAGGTGGGTGAAGGTTTATGCAAGTTGAAAATAGGATAGATGTGAAGAATCACACTGAAGATTTAGTGTTTGACTGTAAAAAAAAAAGGAAAAGAATTTTCAATAAAACATAAGGCTTTGTCAGAATTTGTTAATAACATATATATATTGCAATAAGAGCACCAATGCTTTCTGGGTGTGTCTTCAACAAAGAACAAAGAGCATGCAACTGCTACAAATTAATTGATTTCAACCAGAAACAATAGTTATATCATCTACTAATTAAAGTTTTCCTTTAGAATGAGAGTTAATAAGAATCAAACTCCATTTCCACTACAATTGCATTGACTGATTTTTGTTATCATGCTAGCACGCATTTCTATCATTCTATGTATACAATTCAATTCTATGGCTCTATATTAAATTCTCTAAAACATCGAAATGCCCTGTCTAAGGTAACTTCTTATTTGTTCTAAATTCACCATAGAAACCAATAAATAAATAATAAAAATAAAAGCCTAAAATGCGATCAAGTACTTCCAGAATGATGGTAATGCGAGAGTGAAGTATACAGGATGAAACGACAAAGTCATAAAACTATGGATTCAACTTGACAGCGGAACTAAAGAAATGAAAAATAAATGAATAAAGTAAAACCTTACAAGAAAATGAAAGTAACAAAGGGAAAATAAGAGAAGAAAAGGTAGAGAGTTTTTAAGGGATTTGTTTTAGGTACCTGGCACATGCGGCGTTTACCGGCCTTGCGGCGCTTCTTGGCGGCAATAGCAGCAGCTGCCTTGGCAGAGACAGTGGAAGAGTCATTCTTTCTTCTGAGCTTTTTGCATATGGCTTTGTTCTTCTTCCTTCTCACAGCATCATCACCTTTTGCCATTGCTAGTTGCTACAGTAAACTGGCTTGTAGGAAGATGACTTGGTTCTCTGTTTGGTTCGAACGAGAGAGATTACTATTAGGGTTGGAACGTTAAAGACATCCAATGGCATCGTCTGAACCCTATAAAACAAACAATTTAAAATTATCCAAATTGGGAAACACATCCGATGGAGGTTTAGGGAGTATTAGAGATATAATCATTAATATTACCTTTTTTTTATAAGCTAAAGCTTTTGGGATGAGTGGTATCATGACATAATATTATAGCGCTAGATCAGAAAGGTCAAGAATTTGATCGGAAGATGTTTATTATCACACTCAAATGGTTATTCTAGATAGTATAGGGGATATTCATTTTGTAACTCAATAGCCATTCTACACATTGTACAAATAGTCATTGTCTCCCTAGTGGGATCCTTTAAAATTTGTACAAGATACAAAAACACGGTGTATATAATACGAAATATAAAAATTTGTTTTAAATAAATTATAATAATATTTTAATATTTTATTGATATTAAAATATAAATTAAATTTTTTATTATTTTTAATTATATAAAATAATTAAAATATTTTTTATTTTAATAATTAATATTATATATTATTTCTAAATTTATTTTAAAAATACATGTTAAAAATAAAATTAGACATGCTAATACGAAATGGTATTTAAGTGTATCCAAACGTATTCAGAGAAGATTTTTTATTTTTTATTAAGATAAGTTTTGGATACAGAAGATACACGTGTCAAACGAGTGTTAATGAGTGTCATATCTAAAATATACCCAACACACAGACACGACAAATCAGAAAGCTTGTCTGCAGGAGGGCAGAGTTGATTCAAAAATTGATAAAACGAGAAAGACCTATCTAAAAGGACCTATAGAGTGCAAAGTCAGGATGATAGCCTCTTCCGATATTTGTGGTAGTTGGATTGTTAGAGTAGTTGAACTTAAACACTATCATGAACTAAACTACACTAACTTGAGGTTGTTGAGGAGAAATAAGGTTATTTCTATGCAGGTAAAAAAGATTTTGTCAACTTGATTTTCAAGGTGGCGAGTGTTTAAAACATTTCAAAAGCTGCTTCATCACTCCGACGGGCTTATTAACCTTAGTTTTTGGGAGAAAGATATGGGAAATTTCATTGATTTGGATAGAAGGTCAATTGGGAAAGGAGGCGATGGTAAAGTTAAGCCCCAATTTGATCCCTGAGATTGGCGAGTTGCACTGATTTGGCCCCTGACTTTTCAATTGCTACAATTTAGTTCTCCAAATTCAAAAAAGTGCACCAATATATTCCCTCCTCAACGCCGTTAGTGAGATAGCTCAAGTATTTCCATGTTGGACATATTAAAACAATGTTATACACGTTTTGACGCTAAAAGAGCACTAAATGATGTCATTTCAGAGTTTGAACAATATTAAAAGGGAGGAGTATAACGTTTTAATATTGTTCAAACCCTCAAACGACATCATTTGCTGCCTTCTTTAGCACCAAAACGCACACCATGTTGTTTTAATATGTCTTGCGTAACAAGGTTTGAGCTACGCCACTAACGGTGTTGAGTTCCAACGATGGAAGATACATGAGGGACTACATTGGTGCACTTTTTATATTTGGAGGATCAAATTATGGCAATTGGGAAGTCATGGACCAAATCAGTGCAATTCGTCAATCTCAGAAATCAAAATGCGATTTAACTCGGTAAAGCGGTGATAAACTACTTCAGAATCATGAAGGAGCAAGACTATAGTTTTTATTATGAAGTTGATTACGACGCAGAATGTCAAATTAACCGAATATTTTTTGCTGATCCTCGGAGCATTGTTGCATATAAGTGCTTTGAGGATGTGATTAGCTTTGACATGACATCCCTAACAAACAAATACGACATGACATTTGCTGTCTTTATTGGGTTAACCATCACGAACAATTTATACTGCTTAAATATGGCTTACTTAACACTGAAAAGGAGGCTTCATTTGTATGGTTGTTTAATTCTTAGGTGAATTATATGTCTGACTGTTTGCCAGGAGCTATTGTAAATGTAAATCTCGAATAATTAATGAATAATTAGTTAATAAATTAATTATTATTCGAAAAAATTAGAAAATTAAATTTTATAGTTTAAAAAAGCTGAAATAATTAAAATATAAATTTTAACACTAATTTTAAAATTTTTGGCCTAAAATTGAGTCATTTGGCTAGACTTGATCCAAATCGAACCTAAGGCCCATTATATAAAACCCAAAAATGTCATCTTCCTCAAAACCACATGAAAGCTCGCTAAAGAAAAGGGATTTTGCTGGAATCCTAACCCCAAACCTTCTCCAACTTCAAATGCACATATCTTTCAATTCGGAGCTCCGATTGACTAGCCGTCAGCGGACACGCGTTCGTCTCGGAATCCTCTTCAATTCTAATAAAACAAAGTGATAAAAAAAAACTTTGTTTTTGTGCCCAAATCTTTTCTTCCATTTAGATTCCATTTTTGGGTTAATGGGTATTGAGGATTTGGATGTTTTGATGTATTAGGATTGAATTAACTTGAGAAAATTGATGGACTTTGTCTAAATAATTCGTGGGAGGTAAAAAAACTATAAACCCTTGTGGTTATCTAATTATGTGAACCTTAATTATTAATTTGGTGAATTTCATATAATTAGACTGAGTTTATGTTAGATTGGAAATTTAATCGGTGAATTGGGTGCTTAAAATCAAGCTTTGGTGACATGACCTTATAGCACTTAATTCGGAATCTTGGAGGCTTGAATTGAGGAGTTTGAGCTTGGGAAAAATCAGTCAATGTATGGTTTCGGTTTCTCGTAATTAATATATAATGTTGTATGAAAATTTAGGCTAGTTGTCCATAAGATAGGTTGAACGGTATGAGTTGATTGAGTAATGTGGTTAGTAAATGAGTATTTGAATATGTATGTATGACCTTGGTGGTAGTATTTGTGAATATGAATTGTTAATACAATGACACTACAAAAAAAATACCCATTCAGGTACACTTGAAAAGTGTAGTCAAAAGTAAAAAAAATGATGTCTTAGGCTAAGGCTATGGTCGCTACGCTTTTCGGGCTACGGAGACGCTTTAGTAGGGGATGCCTATTCGGCCATTGCCTATTCTCAAAGGCTACGCTTTTCTGCACCAAGGGCTATGCTTTTGGCGTTTGGGAATAGGTGCGCTTTTCAAGTGATGCTGTCTAAGAACAAAGGCTACGCTTTTTAGCTTCCATTTTTATCAGAATAGGCTACGCTTTTCAATACTACTGCATCACCTGTAAAGCGTAGTCACATTGTATACCATGGCTACCGTTTATAAGTGTAGCTTTAGGTGCCTCATTTTTTTTTTGTATACCATAGCTATTGTATATAAGTAGAGCCTTAGGTCCCTTATTTTTTTATTTTCTATATATATATATATATATATATATATATATATATTCTAATAATTATTAATACAACATAATATTTAGTAATTTGATTACATGTATAATAATTTTGTATTTTTAATTAAATGAGTTAAATATTATAAAATAAAAATAAATACATAATTATACTAAATAATTTTTTTAATTAATAAAAATGATCTCTAACCAAAATATATTTATAATAATGATCCAAAAGTACTAGAATGAAGTTAATTGTGAAAATTCATACATCTCGTACTAAAGTAAGCATAGCCATATCAAAATAACCATAATACCACTTAGAATTTACTACTAATACTCTACAAAAAAATATCCTACATACATAAGTATTTTCTAATAAAAGTCATTAATCAACCATACATGTATCCATTCTCAACAGTCAACACTACTCTATCTTAGCCAATAAACCACAATAAAAATCAGCTTAATCTTCATTATTATCCTGTATAATTATATAGAAAAGTAGTTAGTGATATCATTTTATATATATATATATATATATATATATATATATATATATATATATATATATATATATACTAATCTTACTACCCTTTTTTAAAAAAAATAATGTTGGCACACTACTTTTTTTTCTAAATGCTAGAAATTAAACTTTGGTGACTTAACATTTAGTGATTATATTATTAATCATATATATTTAAAGCAAATCATATATAGGGACAAATTTATATGTACCAAATCATCCCATGTTTCTAGTTCATGGTAAAAAGGAAAAAACCAAAAATAGCAATACAACTTTCAGCCATAGCACAGCAAAGAGAAGTACACAAAATCAGAAATATAACAATTAGAATTGCACAAACAAATTTAGCCATAGCAATACAACTTCGTTAAAGTGTTAATAAAGGTAACAATATATGATTTCCAGCCATAGCAATTAATGTAAATGCAAGCAAAAAACTATGGAACAAGAAACAGCAGGACATACCACATCTATGTTCAGAAAATGAGTTGATCCATGACCGCCATTCACATCAATTGGAGAGTGTTGGGCGTCTTGTAATAAAGCTTCAAGTTCTTTTGGCCTCATTTTCGGTTCAGATCGCTGTACTATTAACTTGACCATATTTCGCAACCCATGAATCTCTTCCTCTTGTTTCTGCTACTTGGCCTCCATGTCTCCAAGTTTATCCTTCAAAGTTGCCACTTTCTCTTTGTGCTGATTCTTGATTTTAGAAATTTCAGCATGTTTTTTTAAATCACTTTTTGTAATAGATCTTCTATACCACCTTACCCGACCTGGTTGTTTCACCAGCAGCTTGGCGGTTTTGGAAGTCTTCCTGCTTAGAAGAAACATTTAAAATTGAATTAGTTACCATATCCGAAATTTGAAATGTAATTATCAATGATTCAATGAATTCTTACAATAGCATTGTGTGTTTCCTGATCAACTTCTTTCCCCTTCCGACTTGTTCGGGTAGCAATGAACATTTCAAACCTTTTTAGTTTTCCGTTTGTTTTCTTTGTCGCTCGCTGCAAAACAATGTCTTACTTCAGTGTCTTCCTTCAATTTATGCAAATATAAGTCCTAATAAATATAAATTTGCTTTTCCATATTAAAGAATTTTACTAAAGCCACTCGTACTCTTCCAAAATTAATTGGCCCCATGCGATGTGAAAACTTCTGTTTTTTCTTATGTTGCTTGTTCCTTTGACTTATTGACTGTAAGTGAATAAAAAGTTAGCATACAATTAATAACACTTGCAGCATAATGAGTTAAGCAAATCTACTAGCATGGCTGCATTATTACCCTAAAGCACAGTCTTGTGTGTTGTAATGTCAATTCTCTTTTGATATATCTTTCTGTAAATAAGAACCTAATAAAATATTTGGTATCTGCGGAAAATTCATATATAAATATAGTACACCGTGGGGAAGTCACTAAATGCATGTTATGATTCTCCTAAAGCTCTACCAAATTAAATGGAAGGCAATATTTCACTAAAGCACTATTTAAATTTCATTTGTACTATCACATGTTAGAAATTTGTTAGTCTTTTTTATTTTATTAGCATTCTATATACCGCCAAATTTTGTTCCAAGCCATTTGTATGTTTACTATATCGACACTTCAAACAATAATATTTGCTTAACCAGAAAGGATATGTAAAAAGAGTTACTAGATTAGAGGATGACTCTAATAATAGATCAATTTTATGAATTGGCTTTTTGGTACTTGTATGGGTCGATTCTTCACCATATCTTCAACAGTGTCATAGGGAACAAAGTGCTTCTGCTTAATCTTTCCTTTGAACCGCTTCCAAACATCTTGAATCGCTTGCATTACCCACTTTTCTCCGCTACCTGGGAGGATAAACTTGGTCTGCATGATTATAAGTAATTGTTATATGCCCTTGTGTTGAATAAAAAAATTGACGTCAATAATTACCAAGTGTCTTACGTTAATATAGTTCCACTTAAACTTCTTAGCTTTAGGAGTAACAACATGCCAACTAGTGTACAAAAGACTAACGAATCTTTTATTTCTACCAAATGGTGCCTACAAAACTAGTTAAATTAGACACACTTTGGTCGGTTGGTCCTATGGGCTGTCTAATATCAAAAGTGACTTCTTCCCGCTATTCCATAGTTCTTGCATAAATCTCTTTGCAAGTTGTTTTTCCACGGGTTTTCTTCTTCTTTGGCTCTCCTAGTTTCATTCATTAGGAAAAAGATTAAAGATTAATTAGTGATGCCAATTGAAAAAAAAAAGCATTACAATTTACAAGAGAAGATAGAAAAATAGTAAAACAGTACCTTCATCATCAATGTCCTCCATCACATGTTGATAATAGTCTTCATCAAGTGCCATGCTATCTTAGTTCAGTGGTTGGTCCTTCAATTTCCACGTTTATCCCATTTTCTTTAAAGAATTCGTCAATTATTGTAGCTTTTACTCCTGGCTTGCCCTTTCCCTTTGTTGATATTCCTTGCTCCAACATTGCACTTTCAACTTGTGGGATAGTTTCAGGAGTAGGCAAAGTTGTGTCATCTTGCCCTTTTTGAGTCCCTTCATCTGTGAGTTGAATATTCTGCTGCTGCTCTTAGTTCTTTGTGAGTTGAGTAGAACTTGGACAACTCCGCTCTTGGCTAACACTTGTTGGCACGTTGATGTTCCTTTTATGAATTGCTTCGAGCTTCCTTGTAAGTTAATCTGCCTCCATATTTGTATGCTTAGACTTCTTCAAGCCTTGTGTTGATTTTCCACCCTGCACTCTATTCTTGACTTTCTCAGCAGTAGCACAGTCAATACCTTCTTTCTTCTTTTTATTTTCTGGCTGTTGCGAAGGAATGTTTGGCTGTACTTCCAAGGTAGTATGCGTGAAATTAGTCCTTTTGCTAATAGCATCGAGTGTGCTTTGCAAATGACTAAAATCCAGCTTCTTTGACATAGATTTCTTCTGCCTTTTGGTTGCACGCATCTCCATTTGATTTTCGACTTTGGTGCACAAAACTGGCTCAGTAAAATTCACACAGATAGACCGGCAAGTATACCGGGTCGTCCAAGTAATATCTCAAGTGAGTGAGGGTCGATCCCACGGAGATTGTTGGTTTGAGCAAAAGCAATGGACACCTTGTAGATCTTAGTCAGGTAGAATGAGAAGATGATCGTTGTTGTGAATAAACGCATAAAATAAATAAAGAAGATAAAAATACCAGGTTGATTGTGAAAACAATAATGGATGATTAGTTAAGGCTTTGGAGATGCCTTGTCTTTCCAGATTACTTTTTTCACTGTCTACTTCAATAGTTTTTTGATTCCTTCAATGGCAGCCGTAAGTGGTTAACTCATGTCCTCTCATCAAGTTAACCTCTTCTACTCTAGCAATCTACCACGTTGAGATGACTCATGTCCTCTCATCAAGCCACCTCTAGGTTTCTCACTGTAGCAGAAGATGAAGCTAGAAGCAATCCACTCCCCTTCACGATCCTACTCAGGGTGCCACAGACAAGGCAGATCTTCCGGATCAAAAAGTGCTGCTTCTCTGACTCTAGCCTTAGTGCCACAAAGACCTCACGCACCCATAGACAACGAGATTTCATGTCACGTATCCAAAGTTGCTCAGATGCTCTATTGGAATCCCCAATGCAAACTCTAGCTTTAGTTCAACGCTATTCGGGTCAGGAATCGCATGGAACCCATGTAAAACAAGGGTGATTGTCACGGACCACCCTCAATTCATGAGATGAAGAACGAAAATGCATAAGAGAATAGAATCAGAATTGTATTGAAAATAGAACAGTAATATTATTAATCCATGAAACTCAGTAGAGCTCCTAACCCTAACTTAGGAGGTTAGTGACTCATACTGTATAATAGACAATGTAATTTGAATGGGGGAGGAATAAGATCCTAAACAAGGGTGATCTCCTCCTATATATACTAATTTACTAACTAAGAATTACAGAAATAGGATGAACTAGTCTAGTAGTGCGAAAATCCACTTTTCGGGCCCACTTGGTGAGTGTTTGGGTTGAGCCAAGGGTGTCTCCACATGCTAGGATCCCTTAGGGGCATTGAAGGCTAGCTTGGGACTCCCTTTTGTGCGTTGAATGCCAGCTGCTCCCCTCTGGGCGTTCAACGCTAGGAATAGGGTAGGTGGTGATAAACCCCGATTTTGTGGTTTATCTTGCGCTTATTTTGGGAGATTTTATCAATATTTCTCACACTTATTCACAAGAAATGCATGGTTTTGTGTTCACTTCCCAATATTACTCTATGGTGAAAAACATGCTATTTTGCCTTGAAATTGCCATATTTTAATCCTCTTCTATTTCCATTCGATGTCGTGATGTTTTTGTTGAGTAATTTCAGGAATTATAGGGTAGGAATGACTTAGAAGAGATGGAGAAAGCATGTACAAAAAGGGAGGAACATGAAAAATTGAAGTCTTGAGAGCAGCAGCATCGGCGCGCCCGCGCACTCCACGCGCACGCGTGGATGGGATTGGCTGGAAGCGGCGCAAAAGGATGGACGCATTCGCGCAGATTGGAAGATTCCTATCGACGCGCACGCGCAACTGGCGCGCACGCGTGGGAAGCTGCACGTGACCTCATTAAGAGAAATCGTGCCTGGTGATTTCTGAGGCCAAGGAGGCCCAACTTCAAGCTGTTTCTGCATGGAAAAGACCCAAGGATGCTAGGGGGAAAGAGGGAGATCACTCATTTTACACTAGGACACAATTTTAGCTAGTTTTAGGTTCTTTGGTTATTCTAGAGAGAGAAACCCTTGTTCCTCTCTAGATCTAGTTTCCATTTTGATCTTCCCTTGTTGATTTGTGAATTGGATTTTGTTAATTACAGTTTTAATTGTTCAATTTGAATTCCTTGTTACAATCTTGCTTACATTTAGTGATAGTTTTATGATTCTTGTCAATTGTCATTTCATACCCATTTCTTGAATGTTGTGAATCTTGACTTGTTGATGTTACATTGATGATTTCTATGTTTAATCTTGTTGATTGCTTGATTGTATGTTGATAATTGTTAGTGGGTATTTGTAGAATTCAATTTAATTGCTATTTTGAACATGTCTTTTATTAATGCTTACCAAGTGTTTGATGAATTGTTTACTTTGATTATGGAGTAGTCTTTTCCACTCTTGGCCTAGGTCAAGGGAATTGGGTAAACTTGAGTCATTGGGTCTAATGGATTTGATGATTTGGGAGCCCTTGGTGGTCAATTTGATACTCATTGACACCAACCCACTACTAATTTAATTATTAGGTAGGTTGGGACTTTTGGGTTGATGTGACCAAAGCCATTTGACGTACTTCAAGTCTAGGGGTAGATATCACGTACTTAAGACTTTGGGGGTAGACTTAATGAGTTTGGTTCCTCATAATTGTCAAGATATAGTTGTTGGACAAGGATTGTGATCCCAATTCCCATGCCTAGCCAAGAGTTATTTTTATCATTCATATTTGAAAACCAATTTCCAATTTCAATTGCCTTAGTTATAGTTACTTGTTTGGTTTAAGTAGAATTAAATAGAATATTGCTTGTTCATTGGAATTGCTCAAGTTTTACTTAGGTGGTTGAATTAGTTTATTGCAATTTAAGATTACTTGCTTGTTAAGATTTCCATTTATTTTCATGCTCATAACTCACAACCCTGGATTTCTAACCAATGTCGAAGCACATGTTTGCCCATTTCTTGTGAGACGACCCGAGGTTTGAATACTTCGGTTATTTCTATTGGGGTTGAACTTGTGACAACCAAATTCCTCTTCTAAATTTGACCCCCCGAGGATTGTTTTTGGTAGAGCTATACTTACAACGAGGTGTTATTAAAGAGAAATTTACCAAAACACCCTTGGGTGCTCCGTTGGTCAAATTTTTTGCACCGTTGCCGGGGAATGGTTGCAACATATGCCTTGATATTAGTTATGTGAATATTGTAGATATTTTGCTCTTTCAATATTTAGCTATAGTTTAAAATTCTTTTGCATTTGTACTATGACTTTCAAGTTTGATGACTCGGTCTCAACCGAATTCTAGCTTAGCCAACTTTGATCCCGAGATTGAAAGAACTTTGTTACACACTCGGCAAGGTAGAAGGCGATTGGACTACACGCCTAGTACTTCAGCCTCTCTTGAGGAAAACACCGAATCATTAGACGTTACCGAGAGTGACTTGGAGTCCGCTACTTCCTATTCTTTTATTGGCACTACTAATACATTTTTGCATCCTACAGGTGAGCCACACATGGCGGAGCCACGCCGGATCACTTTGCATGAGCAAGGAGCTCTGGATATCATACTTCAACCGTTACAAGCAAGGTATCCTAACCTTGATCCAAACTTTGAGTTGAAGAGTAGCTTGATAAATCTACTTCCTAAGTATCATGAGTTGCCGGGTCAAGACCCCATCCGACATTTGAAGGATTTTCATGTTGCTTGTTCTACGGCTCGAAGGCATGAAGCCGATGAGGTAGCCATCATGGTTTTTGCCTTTCCTTTTTCTCTTGAAGCGCAAGCAAAAATATGGTTCTATTCGCTACCGGATGATATTGTGACTAATTAGGATTTCTTGAGAAGAGAGTTTCTTGACAAGTTCTTCCCACCGGAGAAGACCGAGTACATCCAGAAAGAGATTTCGGGCATAATGCAAAGAGACCAAGAGAGCATGTATGAGTATTGGTCTCGATTCAAGAGGTTATTGGAGTCATGTCCACATCACGGAATGACCACTCGCTTGCTCATTAGCTACTTCACCGG
This sequence comes from Arachis hypogaea, assembly GCF_003086295.3. Lineage (NCBI taxonomy): Eukaryota > Viridiplantae > Streptophyta > Magnoliopsida > Fabales > Fabaceae > Arachis > Arachis hypogaea. The sequence goes on along the minus strand of NC_092047.1, from coordinate 71,680,307 downwards.
AGGTCTTTGTGCGGAAGATAGAAGATTGCTTATCGCCTCTAGTGGCGGGTCCCTTTCGAAAAACAAGACGGAAGGAGAAGCTTGGGATTTGATAAAGGATGTCGCCGAATCTACACAACACACAAGAGTGAGGAGTAACCCCTTAAGGGTGTGGTAGAACCGCCCCCCTCCGAAGCAAGTCTAACCAAGGTACTTGGGGATATGACCACCATCCTTACACAAATTCAAAGAGATCAAAGGGAGTACTACTCCATCAAGGCCATCCAAGCCCCTCCTCCGGTTGCTCAACTTGAAGGCCCTCCTAGGATTTGTGGGTTGTGCTCTAGCACCACACATTACACCGACCAATGCCATCAAATTCAAGAGGAACATACCCTTGTGGTAGCCAATGTGAATTACAACAACCGTCCACCATACCCTCCTCAAGGTCAAAACAACTACCATCAAGGTAGTAATCAACATCAAGGGTGGAGAGATAATACACAAGGAAGCAATCAGAACCAAAGGTGGAACAACTCTTCTTCTCATCACAACAACAACCAATCTTCATCCCAATACCACCATAATAACACCAACTACCAAGCCAACCAAAACCAAAACAACTACACCAAGTACCAAATACCACACCATAGACAACAAAACCAAACTCCTACATCTTCCAACAATCAAGTTGATGAGCTTAGAGCCGCTATGGAAAAGCGAGATGAGATCAACAAGGCTCAATTCGAGGCCTTGAACACTCAATTGGCCAACCTCACCAACATGCTCTCAAAGATGAACATGTCAAGCCAACCACCAACTCCCAATAACAACACCACTCAACCCTCAAGTTCCTCCAACCTTCCATCACAACCCCAACCAAACCCAAGAGGCGGTCTCAACGCCATTACTCTACAGTCGGGGACAACATTAGAGGAGATACCCCCAAGAGTTATGAGAGAAATGCATGATGAAGAGGTAGTTGTTGGAACTCCACATGAAGAAGAGGTGGTAGATAAAAGACATGAGGAAGAAGGAGTAAACCTCAAGGAACCCAAGAGGAAAGCTATAGTTGATGAATCAATTCCTATTCCATTTCCTTCCATGGTAAAGAAAGCGAAGAAGACACCGGAATTTGATTTAGACATGCTTAAAGTGTTCAAAAAGGTCGAGGTAACCATACCACTCCTTGACGTTATTCAACAAATCCCCAAGTATGCAAAATTTTTGAAGGACTTGTGTACTCACAAGGATAGAATAGGGAAATTGGAGACACTATCCTTGGGTAGTTCGATTTCTTCCCTGATGGAACCTATTCCAAGAAAATGTGGTGACCCTAGACCGTGCTTAGTGTCTTGTTATATTGGTGGATACACTTTTCATGATTGTATGTGTGACTTGGGAGCTTGTGTTAGCATCATGCCGCTTTCCATCTATGTGCGGTTGAATTTAGCTCCATTGAAGAAGTCGGCGGCGAGGTTTGCCTTAGCCGATAAAAGTGTGATCACAGTAATGGGGATAGCTGAAGATGTACTTGTGGCAATTAAGGATTTGGTTTTTCCGGTTGACTTTTACATCCTTGAGATGCCTCCAACGGAAGGTAGAAGCTCATCCTCTGTCCTACTTGGTAGACCCTTCCTCAAAACCTCCAAATTCAAGCTAGATGCCTTCACCGGTGTATATTCCTTTGGGGTTGGAGACAAGACTATTAAGTTCAATTTAGAGGAAGCCATGAAACATCCTCCCGAAGAACATTCTATGCTCCGATGCAATATAATTGATGAAGTGGTAGCGGAAGTACAAGAAGAAGATCATGACAAGTTGTGCTACCCCACCGTTGAGGAGATGGATGACCAAGAGAATGAACCTAAAGAAGTTGTCAAGAATGAGTCCCATGAGCTTGATGAAAAGGAACCTCATCTTGAGGTAACAAGTGAACTGAAGCCCCTTCCCTCCCGCCTGAAATATGCATTCCTAGAGGACAACTCAGGGTTTCCAGTCATCATTGCCAGTGAGCTCTCAAATGAAGAAGAGGAAAAGCTCCTAGACGTTCTAAGAAAGTACAAGAAAGCAATAGGATGGAGCCTTGCGGATATTGTGGGAATTGACCCGCATAAGTGCATGCATAGGATATTTCTCCAAGATGGAGCCAAGCCGGTTCGGCAACTGCAAAGGAGGCTCAACCCAACCATCATCGACGTAGTGAAGAAAGAGGTCACCCGACTACTGGATGCGGATATCATATACCCTATTTCCGACAGTGAGTGGGTGAGCCCGGTTCAAGTTGTCCCCAAGAAGTCGGGCATCACAACGGTCAAGAAGGAAGACAGAGAAATGGTCACTAAAAGAGTACAAAATGCGTGGCGAGTATGTATTGACTACAGAAGATTGAACGCCGCCACACGGAAGGACCATTACCCCTTACCCTTCATCGATCAGATGATAGACCGCTTGGCAGGTAAATCTCACTACTATTTTCTTGATGGATTTACTGGATATTTTTAGATACATATTGCTCCTAAAGATCAGGAGAAGACCACGTTTACATGTCCGTTTGGCACCATTGCCTATAAAAGGATGCCATTTGGACTATGTAATGCACCCGCTACTTTTCAGAGGTGCATGGTGAGTGTCTTCTCCGATCTAATGGAGAATTGTCTAGAAGTTTTTATGAACGACTTCAGCGTTTATGGTGTCTCATTCGATTGTTGTTTAGAAAGCTTGGCCAAGGTCCTAGCTAGATGTGTTGACACCAACCTTGTCTTAAATTTTGAAAAATGTCACTTTATGGTACGACAAGGCATAGTGTTAGGACATGTAGTCTCTAGTGAAGGCATTTCTGTGGACCCAGCCAAGGTCGATGTTATTACTACTTTGCCTCACCCCTCATCCGTGAGGGAGGTCCGCTCGTTTTTGAGACATGCAGGATTTTACAGGCGCTTTATCAAGGACTTCAGCAAGATTGCTTTGCCATTGTCGCGCCTACTCCAAAAAGATGTGGATTTTGAGTTTGACAGTGAATGTGTAAAAGCTTTTGAAGAGTTGAGGAAAGTTCTCACCATAGCACCGATTGTGCGAGGCCCCAACTGGACGTTGCCATTTGAGATAATGTGCGATGCGTCAAACTATGCTGTGGGTGCCGCGCTTGCACAACGCGATGGTAAACTTCCTTATGTCATTGCTTACTCTTCTAAGACACTAGATGCCGCACAATCCAACTATACCACTACCGAAAAAGAACTCTTAGCCATTGTTCATGCTTTAGATAAATTCAGATCTTATTTGCTAGGTTCAAAGATAGTGGTATACACGGATCATGCAGCTTTGAAGTATTTATTGACAAAGAATGAGTCAAAGCCTAGACTCATACGTTGGATCTTGCTTTTGCAAGAATTTGACATTGAGATTAGGGACCGGAGTGGATCTCAAAACCTGGTTGCGGATCATTTAAGCCGCATTGAGAATTTAAAAACTGATCCATTTTCGATCAATGACTCATTTCCATTGGATAGTTTGCATGCTGTGTCGGCTAGTTTTCCTTGGTTTGCCCCAATGGCGAACTACTTGGTTGCAAGAATCTTTCCTCCCAACTTTTCGAAAAACCAAAGGGACAAGTTGAGGAGTGATTCCAAATACTATATTTGGGATGACCCTCACTTGTGGAAGAGAGGTATAGACCAAGTAATCCGAAGGTGTGTCCCGGAATCCGAATTTCAACCAATTCTGGAAGCTTGTCACTCGTCCGACTGTGGTGGCCACTTTGGCCCACAAAGGACTGCTAAAAAGGTGTTGGATTGTGGATTCTGGTGGCCAACCTTATTCAAGGATGCTAACCGGTTATGTGTGTCTTGCCATCAGTGTCAGAAGTCAGGAAACACATCCCAAAGGGATGAAATGCCTCACCTATGTTGTTCTGTGAGATATTTGATGTATGGGGCATTGACTTTATGGGACCGTTTCCTAACTCTAGTGGGTATCTATACATTCTGTTAGCGGTTGATTATGTGTCAAAGTGGGTAGAGGCCGCGCCTACCCACCTTGACGACACCAATACCGTTGTTTCTTTCATTAGGAATCACATTGTATGACGTTATAGGTCGCCACGAGCAATCGTGAGCGACCAAGGATCCAACTTTTGTAACAGGAAGGTAGAAGCATTGCTCAAGCGCTATGGAGTGTCGCATAAGGTTGCTACTGCTTATCATCTGCAAACAAATGGGCAAGCATAAGTGTCCAACCGGGAAATCAAGAGAATCTTGAAAAAAGTGGTCAATCCACAAAGAAAGGATTGGAGCCTCTGGTTAGGAGATGCACTATGGGCATACAGAACGGCCTACAAGACTCCGATAGGGATGAGTCCCTTCCGGAACGTCTATGGTAAGGCATGCCACCTTCCGGTAGAGATTGAGCATCGAGCATATTGGGCGGTAAAGCAGTGCAACATGGATTTAGCCAAGGCGGGTGAAGCTAGGAAGTTACAACTAGAAGAGCTTGAGTGTTTGAGGAACGAGTCATATGAGAATGTCCGAATTTACAAGGAAAAGACTAAAGCATTCCATGACCATCACATTCGGAAGAAGGACTTTCAAGAAGGAGATGAAGTCCTCCTTTACAACTCAAGGCTCCGATTTATGCCTGGCAAACTCCGTTTTAGATGGGAAGGACCTTTTAAGGTGAAAGAAATGAAGCCCTACGGAGTGGTGGAATTGTTTGATCCCAAAAGTAAAGCAACTTTCAAGGTGAATGGGCATAGAGTGAAGAAATATCATGGTTGCAAACCTCCAAGGGAGCTAGAGGTGTACATATTGGAGGATGCACCAGGTAGAGATGAAGCTTAAGAAGAGGACCGTCCAACTTAAGGACGTTAAAGAAAAGTGCTTGGTGGGAGGCACCCCACCGTGGTAAGATCTTCCTTGTTTATACCATCTTTTAGTATCTTTAGTTCTTTGAATTTTATGATCTTTTGATGATTGATTGAGTGCTTAGGAATGCTAGCTTTGTTGATTCTGTTAGATAGGTAGAATATTCATATAGATAGGTTGTGAAAAGAGATAAAGAAAACAAAATTTTTCTTTGAAAAAGGGCACCGACGCGCAGGCGCACAGTGCGCGCGCGCGCCGGTTGCGAATTTCCATTTTCAGGCCAAAAACCCGAGAGTCAAGCCAACTTTGAGCCCAACTCGTGCCAGGCACCCACGCGTTCGCGTACATGCCGCCTGCGTGCACTATTGCCAGTTGACCATCGACGCGCAAGCGCACAGTACGCGCGCGCGCCGATGGGGCTATGTGGAGTCTCTAGTACCAAAACCAGAGAGTTGTGCCACGATTGGGCCAACTTCGTGCCAAAACTGACGCGTCCGCACGTAGTGCGCACCCGCGCCAGCTGTAGAATACCACGAGCACGCGTCCGCGCGCATGCCTCCCTGGGTCACCCTGGTACAAAAACCAGAGACTTGAGCCAGGTTTGTGCCACTTTTATGCCTGGGGCACAACTCCTCTTGCACGCGCGCGCCACAGACGCGCACGCGCCCTCAGCTAATACCTTCACCGACGCGTCAGCGCACCTTGCGCGCGCGCGCCGTTTGCGCGAGTCAGTTTTATACTTCGCGCCGTTTCACTTCCTTTCTCGCTCACACTTCTTTTTCTTTCTTAGTTCATTCTCCCACCCATCATTTCTCTTCTCTTCTTCTTCTTACACAAACCACCACCATTGTCTCCGGCCACTCACTGGTGACAACCACCCTTTTCCGGTGGCGCTACACTTCTCCTATTTCCTCTCTCATCTTCGCAAAAGAAGATTCAACCTTGCTTTTTCATACTCCTCAAGGTTTAACTTCTTCCTTCCCTTTACTTCCACTTTTCTTTATGCTATTTCTTCTAATAAGATGCTTCTTGTTGCCTTACTTAGTCTCTCTTTTACTTGATGATGATGCTTCTTGTTTTGTTTGCTTATTTTCCCTCTCTTTTCTTTATTTCTCCATGGATGTTGAATTTGAGCTTAGTTGCATTACTAGATCTTTTGTCACTCTTTTACCATTGTGTGATGTTTATGTGATGATTGATGTTCCATTTGGGGCCTTGAATTGGTTTGGTATCTCATAATTGCTCATTGCTTGATTATTGCACGCCAAGTGTTCGAGGAAATGCACGCACCCCATTTTAGCTCCATTTAGCCATGTATTTTCAATTTGGTGCTCCTTCCTCATTCACTTGTTTCTTCTTAAATGCATTGAGTCTAATTTGTGTGTTTCAAGTTTATACTTGCCAATTCCATATTAATTAAACATGACTTGCTTCTTATTAAGGATGCTTAAGATTACTCTTCTCATGCCTTTGCATGTCTTACTTTCTCTTGTATCCCATAACAAGTGACATACCCCTTCCTTTCATATTCATCATGGGCATTACAAGTCACTTGCATGTTTTCATCAAATTTTTTCTTGGGTTTAATGTTCTCCTTCTTTCTCTTCCTTTTTAGGATGGCCACCAAGAAAGGCAAAGAGATAGCTCCAAGGAAACCGGCCGCAAAGAAGGCACCCCAAAAATCAAATTCTAAGGCGCGTTCTTCAATAGGAGCCAAACCCTTATCAAAGAATGGAAAGACACCCGCTCCTATTAATGAGAATGACAAGGGCAAACTGGCAAGAGACTCTTCAAGGTTCCCTAACCGCTTCTGTGAACTTACATTCCCCTCCATAGCAGTAAGGAACTATCACCCCGAGCATCTGCTCGCTCCGCCAAACAATGTTGCTCCTTATATTCTGCCCCGCATTGAACAGTGAGGATGGGAGTTTCTCTTGAGGAAACCAAGAGAAATCAACCTCTCTTGGGTGGAAGAATTTTATACTAACTACTATCTTTTCTCTCTTCAATCGGTATACATGCGCCGTAAGCAAGTCTTGGGAAGCCGTTTCCAGCTTTGGTATCTGACCTAGTCACTGCTGCAGATGTTTCTTGGGAAGCCAAGGATAAGAAGATTATGGTTCCGGCTAAGGGCGATGTGGTCCCAAGCGGAAAATACCTATATCTTCCCATGAACAAACCAAGCCTCGACATGGTCCTGCCACTTCTTTTTCCTTCTAGCTCATCATCACCACCACTGAGATCCACACATCAAAGAATAGAAGATCTTCACCGGAAGCTTGATAGATATGAGAGGCGTAACCACCGCCGATATACTTACATCAAGAAACTTCTGCATTGTGTTGCCCCTAGCATGGAGGAACCTGAGATATTCACATCCACCTCAAACCCAAGCGATGAAAGTTCTGATGGAGGGGGTAGTGAAGACTCCGGTCCCGACCGTTCCTTTCGTATCATTCATAGCACGGAGGACCGTGCTAATTTCTAAAGTGTGGGGAGGTCGTTCGACCGATCTCCATGGGTAACACTCTCTTCCCCTCAATACCCATGGATTTATCTTTCTCTTTTTATATATTGCATGTGTAGTTAGTCTTGCTTGTAAATACTCTTTGCATGATGGTTAGTTTCTATAGAGTTACTTGGTCAAAACAATAACTTTCTTTCCAAGAAACTGTGTTCTGGGTGACCTACCAAAATTTTGAAAATTTCTGCAGTAAACTTGCTTTAAGAATGTATTTTGGAACATAGTGATTGAGTTAAGAACACAAGCATGAAAGTTTTGAGCCTATTACATGGTTACATCTTTTAACCATTATTTCCATTCTTGTGTGCATATCTCTCTCTCTATGAGTGTGATCCTTGCTTTGTCTAATTCTATATGTCCATTGCTTTGTGTATGAACGCATTTGCATGATTGAGGCCATCATTTCAATAGTCATTTTTTCCCAAATAGCCTTAACCCTTATATCTACCATTGCTAACCAATTTTGAGCCTTTGATAAACCCTCTTGTTTTTAGACAGAGCACATCAACAACCCTAAGTGAAAAACCATGAATGTCCCTGAATTTGAATCCTTGATTGGCTTAGAAAAGTTAGGATGTGTATCATTCAAATAAGGGGGGTATACTTTAGAAATTCGGGTAGGTATATAGGCATGTAATTGTAGTGTAATTGAAAATTTTAGGATTTTGGGAACATACTCATGTGCTAAATGATTACACCGTATGCATTGACACTTTGTTTCACAAAGAAACCCCCAAAGAAAAGGGGATGATGATAATGCCAAAAAAAAAAGCAATGAAAGGGGACAAAAATGTCCCAAGATAAAATAATAAAAACAATGCATATAGTAGGTGGATTGAAAAGAATTCATGAGTATGTAAAAAGGGTAAAATTCAAGGGTAGCTAGGAATGTATTGTAGTTGTATAGGTTATTTTAGGTGTCTAGTGGGATCCGAGGTTGATCAAGGACTCAAATTTTAAGCCCACTTAGCCATATACATCCTTACCTTCACCCTAGCCCCATTACAACCCATGAATAAGACCTCATGATACTTGTAAGCATGCATTAAGTAATTGTTGATTGATTAGATGAAAGACAAATCTTGGAAAGCATGATTAGGAGGAGATTGAGTGATGAACCCTATACACTTGAGCGAATAGAGTGGATACACTTCCTGTGAGGGTTCGAGGCTCAATGCTTGCTCCCGGCTTTCACAAGCGTTCGTTTAGCAAGTTATATGCACTCCATGGTGATGTTCAATTTGGTAGAATTCATGAATTGCATACTATTTTTACCCTATATGCTCACATGTATTCTTGAAGGATGGATTCACTTTTGACCAAGTAGGTAGATGATTTTACATTAGTTGCATGCATCCGTTTAGATACTTAGCATTTCATAAATCCTTTCCCATCATAATCTTTGGTCTTTTTATTTTAAGCATGAGGACATGCTTGGTTTAAGTGTGGGGAGATTTGATAAACCCCGATTTCGTGGTTTATCTTGCGCTTATTTTGGGAGATTTTATCAATATTTCTCACACTTATTCACAAGAAATGCATGGTTTTGTGTTCACTTCCCAATATTACTCTATGGTGAAAAACATGCTTATTTTGCCTTGAAATTGCCATATTTTAATCCTCTTCTATTGCCATTCGATGCCGTGATATTTTTGTTGAGTAATTTCAGGAATTATAGGGTAGGAATGACTTAGAAGAGATGGAGAAAGCATGTGCAAAAAGGGAGGAACATGAAAAATTGAAGTCTTGGGAGCAGCAGCATCGGGGCGCCCGCGCACTCCACGCACACGCGTGGATGGGATTGGCTGGAAGCGGCGCGAAAGGATGGACACATCTGCGCAGATTGGAAGATTCTTATCGACGTGCACGCGCAATTGGCGTGCACGCGTGGATCACAAAAGTAATCGGCGCGCGCGCACGCATGGCGCGTACGCGTGGGAAGCTGCACGTGACCTCATTAAGAGAAACCGTGCCTGGCGATTTTTGAGGCCAAGGAGGCCCAACTTCAAGCTGTTTCTGCATGGAAAAGACCCAAGGATGCTAGGGGGAAAGAGGGAGATCACTCATTTTACACTAGGATACAATTTTAGCTAGTTTTAGGTTCTTTGGTTATTCTAGAGAGAGAAACCCTTGTTCCTCTCTAGATCTAGTTTCCATTTTGATCTTCCCTTGTTGATTTGTGAATTGGATTTTGTTAATTACAGTTTTAATTGTTCAATTTGAATTCCTTGTTACAATCTTGCTTACATTTAGTGATAGTTTTATGATTCTTGTCAATTGTCATTTCATACCCATTTCTTGAATGTTGTGAATCTTGACTTGTTGATGTTACATTGATGATTTCTATGTTTAATCTTGTTGATTGCTTGATTGTATGTTGATAATTGTTAGTGGGTATTTGTGGAATTCAATTTAATTGCTATTTTGAACATGTCTTTTATTAATGCTTACCAAGTGTTTGATGAATTGTTTACTTTGATTATGGAGTAGTCTTTTCCACTCTTGGCCTAGGTCAAGGGAATTGGGTAAACTTGAGTCATTGGGTCTAATAGATTTGATGATTTGGGAGCCCTTGGTGGTCAATTTGATACTCATTGACGCCAACCCACTACTAATTTAATTAGTAGGTAGGTTGGGACTTATAGGTTGATGTGACCAAAGCCATTTGACGTACTTCAAGTCTAGGGGTAGATATCACGTACTTAAGACTTTGGGGGTAGACTTAATGAGCTTGGTTCCTCATAATTGTCAAGATATAGTTGTTGGACAAGGATTGTGATCCCAATTCCCATGCCTAGCCAAGAGTTGTTTTTATCATTCATATTTGAAAACCAATTTCCAATTTCAATTGCCTTAGTTATAATTACTTGTTTGGTTTAAGTAGAATTAAATAGAATATTGCTTGTTCATTGGAATTGCTCAAGTTTTACTTAGGTGGTTGAATTAGTTTATTGCAATTTAAGATTACTTGCTTGTTAAGATTTCCATTTATTTTCATGCTCATAACTCACAACCCCGGATTTCTAACCAATGTCGAAGCACATGTTTGCCTATTCCTTGTGAGACGACCCGAGGTTTGAATACTTCGGTTATTTCTATTGGCGTTGAACTTGTGACAACCAAATCCCTCTTCTAAATTTGACCTCCTGAGGATTGTTGTTGGTAGAGCTATACTTACAACGAGGTGTTATTAAAGTGAAATTTACCAAAACACCCTTGGGTGCTCCATTGGTCAGGTGGCTGGCGTTGAACGCCAGTTTTGGACCTTCATTTCCAGAGCAAAGTATGGACTATTATATATTTCTGAAAAGTCCTAAATGTTAGTTTCCATAGCCGTTGAGAGTGTGCCATTTAAACTTCTGTAACTCCAGAAAAGCTCCTTCGAGTGCACGGAGGTCAGATCCTGACAGCATCTGCAGTCCTTTCTCTATCTCTGAATCAGACTTTTGCTCAAACTCCTCAATTTCAGCCAGAAAATACCTGAAATCACCATAAAACACACAAACTCAAAGTAGAATCCAAAAATATGAATTTTGCACTAAAATCTATGAAAACTTAATAAAACTTAAACAAAATATAATGAAAACTATATGAAAACAATGCCAAAAAACGTATAAAATATCCGCTCATCAGACTTCATCCACCCTTCCCTCATATTTCTCCTTGTCATTAGCAACTGCAGCTTTAATTTCATATTTCTTGCATTCGATTACAATCCTTTGTCTTTTAGCCTCAAATTGTCTAAGCAAATTCTTACTTGATGTAGCTTTAAGATCAATGAATTCCTTATTCCTACACAAATAAATTAGTTAAGTAGAGTCAATATAACCAACAAAGAACTTATTATTGCTTCATCAAAGGACATATGCTCGGGGTCTTAGATTTAACAATTTTTTCTATCTTATATTTACTTAATTTGAATTAATAACTTAAGGCATGCTCTGCTCAATCAATTTTTCCATGAAATGGAATTTTGTAACTCATCAATATGTTCATATATTTCTCTGTAAATAAGCCCCTATATTAGGCATTCACTTTGGCTTCATTCAAAATTTTAGTTGAACCTCAGATAGAAAAGAGAAATAAAGCTGGCAGAAATATACCAAGATAAAGTTTTATTGGATGTTGAAAAGATAGTTCACGAGCATACCCAAATTTCTCTTAAGGACGCCCACGAACTACACTTGAAGTCTGAAAGGGGAGGGCAAAAAATGAAAAAATCATTCTCGACAAAACATTAAGGTGTATTGATAGGTATTAGCCATCTTAAATTTTTCCCTTTAAACCATACTCACAACCAGCAAAGCATACAAAATTAAAGATGATTTTTCAAATGCAGAGGTTTCATAGTTGTTTCATGCAGGCTACCTTTATCACCACATCTTTTATGGAAAGACTCATGAAAGTTTACAGCATCATCTGAGAAAAATTACCTAAAGAAGTCTTCAACCTTTATCTACAGTTTGGAAATTTAAAATTTTAAAATTTCTAATAAATTTAGAAGACTAATATTACTAAATTCAACAAGGAAAAACTTGAAAATGAAAAAATAAAATGGTATTTTTTCTAATAAGAAATACCGGAAACTTAGCTTCTGTAACACATGTGTATTCTTCTAGGACTGCACATTAGAAAATAAGCTCAGATCAGCAAAGCTTTTGAAAAATATGATGGATTAATAAAACATATTATAAGTTAAACACAATAGACATTTTTTTTTTATCTTTTTGATAAAAGAATAATTTCATTAAGATTTAAAGAGAAGGATAATATGATAAAAAAGCAAAATAAAGGATTCACTATAAAGCATAGCTTTTCAAACCCTAAACACAATGGGCATGAAAAATTGATCAATTTTGCTCAGGCAAACTTTCCTAGAGTTATATATTTAATATTTTTTAACTTCTCAGACCATAAATAAACAGAGGGGCTGGAGAATTTCAAAGGCGGGATCAATCAAGTCAATTTACCAACTTCTATTTGTAAGAAACAGTAGTTAAGCAAAGAGCTTATATGGCTAATCCACTGCAGTTAACTATTTAAGTGTAACAGAGCTGCAATACAATATAGTATACAAACTCCAATCTCATCTGTACATCAAAACTTCCCGATTGTTACAAACTTCAGGTAGGTTATTTTGTGACAATGTATGATAAAGTATACCCTAAAAACCTGAATCAATAGAAAAGTAAAATTTCATTTTATTTATATTTCAATAAATTTCTCTTGAGGACGCCACGAACTACACTTGAACTCTGAAAGGGGAGGGGGAAAAATGAAAAAATCATCCTCGATATGTCATTTTGATTCAGTGTCACAAACAAAAATACCACGCATCTTCATTAACATTCAACAACAGTATGCATGTTATCAAATCACAGTTCACAAACCCATATTTCACAGATTAAAACCCCTAAAATCGGAACGCTAAACCTCTGAAATTTCAGAACCAAATAGAAATTAATACATACCTATTTAATGATGTGAGTACAGAGAAGACGATGATGAAAAGCACGGAGATGATGATGGCGAGGGCAGCACAGCGACGATTAGTGCAGAACGGCGAAGAAGAGTGATGGTCAGTGCAGTGGTGACAATGAGTGTCGATGGTGAATGGTGACGGTGAAAAGGCGAAGGTGATGAGTGTCGTAGGTGATGAGTATTGAAGGTGAGAATGGAGAAAGTGAGGGTTGTTGTGCGTGAAAGGGTTGGCGAAGGTGAGGGTTACTCGAATTGAAGGTGAGAGGGTTCTTGTGCGTGAAAGGGTAGGTTGTGCGTGTGTGCTTTTGGAGGGAATTGAAAGGAGAATAAAAAATTCACCAAGTGTTAAGATTTGGTCCTACATACATTAGGTATCACTTTTGAAGCGCACCCAAAACATAATAAATAAGTTACTTTTTAAAAGTGTTCTCTTTGATACGAAAAGTGAACCCAAAGATATCAACCTATGGCTACGCTTTATAAGTGATTTCTATAATACCTAAGGCTACACTTTTTAAATGATGCCACAATTGTGTATCCTTTTCTTTATAAAAAGGCAACACGGAAAAAAGCATAGAATAGGCTACGCTTTTCAACTGTAGCTTAAAAAAACTGTGGCTGAATGGGTATTTTTCTTGTAGTGTGAGTTGATGATGATTGGGGATTGTTGATATAAATGTTATGTTTGGTGGAAAAATTATGCATGGGATTGGTGAATAACAAAAAGGGTTTGTATGTCGATATGTGATGGAATGATTGAATGACATGAGGAAGTGGTTAGAGGTATTTGCTATTGATTTGAAATATGAAATGGTTGGTTAGATTGCGTAGAGGTGTATGTACATGTGTCATGAATTGTTGATATTTAATGTTGATGTTGGTGGTAATTATGAGTAGGAATTGTGGCTTTGGTTGATGAATTTAGGTGTTGAAATGATGAGATGTATTTGAAAAATAGGTGAATATGATTTTTGGTGCTATGGGGTTGTTTTAGTTGTAAAGCAATTGGTTTAAAGTTGAGGATTTGGAAAGTGCATGTTTTGAACTCTTTTGGTAAAACTTGATTTTCGACCAAATTTTCCATGCCATAACTTGGCTTCCGAAGCCCCAAATTTTGTTAAACTTGTTTCAAATGAAAACAGAGTCATGAAGTTTATACCGTTTAAAGAACGAATAAAAAAATCATTTAAAATGAAAGAGTTATGCACGTTTGAAGTTTGGTGTCAAATTTCGAAATTCTGCAATTTAGCAGCATTTTTAGGAAATGGAGGGGTTGCGTACGCAAGCATGCACACGCGACGTGAGATTTACTCACTGCCTTGATATCTCGCGTACGCCGACCTGGTAAATCGAATGCTCGTGTACGGGGGGCAGCTGACGTGGCGGAAATTGGCGAGTTAAGAAATTGTTATAAGAGATACGTTGCAAGTACAGTTCTTAACCAACCAAAAATCCACTTATCAATTTAGAAGGGTTGTCACAAAATTATAATTTTAAAATACTGGGAGTATGAGTCCCAGGTCGTCTCCCAACGAGTTGCAGAAAGGTGTACTATTTTATTCATCAGATGTTTTCTAAAATGGTTTGAATTGATAAACAGGAAATTAAATCAGAGAAATTATGTAATTTTCATAAAAACCTTGACTGGGAGTAGATTAGTTGGAAGCCCTATTCTTGTTGGAGTACTCTCAAGATTAATTAATGATTGAAGGTTGTTCTGCTTAGTTATCCCTTATTAGGTAAGGGAAAGTCAAGCAAGTTGGAAAGCTATTTCTATTCACAAGTTCCAATCCACTCTCTTGGAAAGGATTAGTGTCAGTGACTAGAGGACAATCCAACAATAAACCCAATTACAATTTTTCTCTTGAGCATTCCAACTCAAGGTCCTCCTTTCAATCAACTCCCGATCAAGTTATGGAACTACTCGCTCATTATGAATGTAAACTTCACAACATAAGAAAGGAAAATAAAGAAAGACATGATAAATAATAATAAAAAAGATCAATTAAAAATAAAAGTGGTTCTTGTATTAATAAATTCTAAAAATAATCCAATAGTAATTCTGAATAAATTGAAGACATGGAAGAGTAAGAGACAAGTAAGGAAAACAAACTAGAATAATGAAGTCTTGGCGGAGGTAATAACTCTTCTCAATATCTCAATCCAAAAAGCAATAAAATCAAATCCTAAGAACTATGAATGTGTAGAGAGAAAACCTAGAGGAGAGGTAAAATCAGATCTAAAACTAAAAATTATGTGGAATGAAAGTTGTGTCCTGTCTCTGCATGTTCCCTGACTCTAATATGCTTTTATGGGCCAAAAACTGGGTCAAAACAGGGCCCAAAATCGCCCCCAACGAATTCTGCAGATTCTGCAGATCACGCATGTCACGCGATCGCGTCATCCAGGCGTTCACGTCATCCAGCATTTTGCCTTGCCACGTGTGCGCGTCGTCCACGCCTTCGCGTCACTTGTGCAGTTTTCAATCCGCGCGGTTGCGTGAGCCATGCGTCCGCGTCACTTGTCGCTGGTTATCTCCTTAATTTCTTGTGTTTCTTCCATTTTTGCAAGCTTCCTTTCTAATCTCTATGTCATTCATGCCCTATAAAGCCTAAAACACTCAACACACAGATCACGGCATCGAATGGAATAAAGGAGAATTAAAATACAAAATTAAAAGTCTCTAGGAAGCAAGTTTTCAACCATAAAGTATTTTTAGGAAGGAATTATAAATGCATGCTTATTTAATAAATAAGTGGATAAAGATTTGATAAAATCACACAATTAAACACAATGTAAACCATAAAATAATGGTTTATCAACCTCCCCACACTTAAACATTAGCATGTCCTCATGCTTAGTTGAAGGAGATAAAATAAATGAGTAGGAACATGTAAAACTCTTGCAATGCAATGCAACCTATATATGTGAATGCAACTATATGATTCTTGTCCACTTGGTCAAAAGTAAATAAGCTCTTCAAGACAATTGATGAGCGGATATTTTATACGCTTTTTGGGGTCAATTTCATGTAGTTTTTAGTATGTTTTAGTTAGTTTTTAGTATATTTTTATTATTTTCTAGGAAAAATTCATATTTCTGGACTTTACTATGAGTTTGTGTGTTTTTCTATGATTTCAGGTATTTTCTGGCTAAAATTGAGGGAGCTGAGCAAAAATCTGATTTAAGGTGAAAAAGGACTGCAGATGCTGTTGGATTCTGACCTCTCTGCACTAGAAATATATTTTCGGGAGCTACAGATGTCCAAATGGCACGCTCTTAATTGCATTGGAAAGTAGACACCCAGGGCTTTCCAGCAATATATAATAGTCCATACTTTGCTCAAGAATAAATGACGTAAACTAGCGTTCAATGCTAGTTCCATGTTGCATTCTGGCGTTAAACGCTAGAAACAGGTTACAAGTTGGAGTTAAACGCCCAAAACAGGTTACAACCTGGCGTTTAACTCCAGAAACAGCCTAGGCACGTGTAAAGCTCAAGTCTCAGCCCCAGCACACAACAAGTGGGCCCCAGAAGTGGATTTCTGCACTATCTATCATAGCTTATTCATTTTCTGTAAACCTAGGTTACTAATTTAGTATTTAAACAACTTTTAGAGATTTATTTTGTACCTCATGACATTTTTAGATCTAAACTTTGTACACTTTGACGGCATGAGTCTCTAAACTCCATTGTTGGGGGTGAGGAGATCTGCTGTGTCTCGATGAACTAATGCAATTATTTCTGTTTTCTATTCAAACACGCTTGTTTCTATCTAAGATGTTCATTCGCACTTCAATATGATGGATGTGATGATCCGTGACATTCATCACCATTCTCAACCTATAAACACGTGACTGACAACCACCTCCGTTCTACCTTCGATTGAATGAGTATCTCTTGGATTCCTTAATCAAAATCTTCGTGGTATAAGCTAGAATCCATTGGCAGCATTCTTGAGAATCCGAAAAGTCTAAACCTTGTCTGTGGTATTTCGAGTAGGATTCAGGGATTGAATGACTGTGACGAGCTTCAAACTCACAAGGGTTGGGCGTAGTGACAGACGCAAAAGGATCAATGGATCCTATTCCAGCATGAGTGAGAACCGACAGATGATTAGCCGTGCGGTGACAGCTTACCTGGACCATTTTCACTGAGAGGACGGATGGTAGCCATTGACAACGGTGATCCACCAACACACAGCTTGCCATAGGAGGAACCTTGCGTGCGTGAAGAAGAAGACAGGGGGAAAGCAGAGATTTAGAAGACAAAGCATCTCCAAAACTCCAACATATTCTCCATTACTGCATAACAAGTATTTAATTCATGCTCTTTTATTTTTCGCAATCTAAACTGATAATTATAATTGATATCCTGACTAAGAATTACAAGATAACCATAGATTGCTTCAAGCCAACAATCTCCGTGGGATTCGACCCTTACTCACGTAAGGTATTACTTGGACGACCCAATGCACTTGCTGGTTAGTGGTACGAGTTGTGAAAAGTGTAAATTACAATTTCGTGCACCAAGTTTTTGGCGACGTTGCCGGGGATTGTTCAAGTTTGGACAACTGACGGTTTATTTTGTTTCTTAGATTAGGAAAAATTTATCTTTTTAGTTTAGAGTCACTAAAATTGCGTCTTCTATTATTGTTTTTGGTTGAAATTTTCTTTAAATCCTTATTTTCTCTTTTTAAATTTTTCAAAAATTTTTATAAACTAATAATTGAGTTTTTCTGTTTGAGTTTAGTTTCATATTTTAAGTTTGGTGTCAATTGCATGTTTTTATTTTCCTTTAAATTTTCGAATTTGTGTTCATTGTTCTTTCTTGATCTTCAAGTTGTTCTTGCTATTTTTCTTATTTGATCTTTAGTTTTACCTGTTTTGTGATTTTTCTTGTTTTTCTTGTGCATTTTCAAATTATTAGTATCCAAAAAAAATAGTTTTTCTCTGTTTAATCCTTGCATTTGTTGAATGTGTCTATGTTCTTGTGAATATTTGCTCCTTTGAGTCTTTCTTTCTAAAATCTTTTCAATAATAATTTTTCTTTGATTAAATCTTGTGTCAAGTTTTAAATTTGGTGTTTTCCTGTTAGTTTTTATTTAATTTTCGAAAATTTGTTTTTGGTTTTCTAAAAATTTTAAGTTTGGTGTTCTTTTTTTATGTTCTTGAGTCCTTTGAGTCTTTGAATTTTTGTTCTTCGTGTTCTTGTGAATCTTCAAGGTGTTCTTGAGTCTTGCTTGTGTTTTGATCTTAAAATTTTTATGTTTGGTGTTCCTTGGTGTTTTTCCTCCA
Organism: Arachis hypogaea; assembly: GCF_003086295.3. Lineage (NCBI taxonomy): Eukaryota > Viridiplantae > Streptophyta > Magnoliopsida > Fabales > Fabaceae > Arachis > Arachis hypogaea. Next base: position 71,662,164 of record NC_092047.1, on the reverse strand, counting down.
AATTTTTGAAAATAAGGAGCATTAGATCTAAAAATTTTAAGTTTTGTGTCTTTTTATTGTTTTTTCTCTTTCCTCATTGAATTCAAAAATATCTTTTTCCTTTATTTTAATTGATTTTTCGAATTTTTCTTTTAAAAATTTAGATTTTATTTTAAAAATTTTTTATTTTATCTTATCTTAGTTTTAAAATTTCAAAATTCAAATCTTTTTCAAAAAAATCATATCTTTTTCAAATCCTTATCTTATATTGTTAACTTTTCCAAAAATTCAAAATTCAAAATTTAAAATTTCAAAATTCAAATTTCAAATTTCAATTTCAAAATTGAAATTTCAAAACTTTTTAATTTAAATTCCTTATCTTCTCTTACTTAGCTTATCTTATCTTTTCTAATCTCAAATCTTAAAATCAAATCTTTTTCATATCTTTTCTTTTTTTATTTATTTTATTTTATTTTCTTACAAGTATCTTTAATTTTAAGACATATCTTTTTCAAAACTTCCAAACCAATTTCTCTCTCTTCATTTTTTCGAAAATCCTCACCCACATTTTTTTCAAATCTTTTTAATTAATTAATTAATTTAGTTTTCAATTTTCTTTTATTTTTTTTTCTTCTAATTTTCGAAATTATAGTCAATTTTTTATTTATTTTATTTTATTTTAATTTTGGTTTTCAAAAAAAAATATTTTATTTGCAATTCACAACATCTCCCTTTCTCCATCAAGGACCTAAGTGGAAATGAACAGTCCAGAAGGACTCTGAGGTCATATGCTAACCCCACTACTACTTCATATGGGAGTAGTATCTGTATACCCTCCATTGGAGTCAGTAGTTTTGAGTTGAATTCTCAGCTCATTATCATGGTGCAGCAAAGTTGCCAGTACAGGAATAACCTACAGAGTTTCTAGTACAGTTTTTACAAATTGCTGACACAGTACATGATAAGGAAGTAGATCAGGATGTCTACAGATTATTACTGTTTCCATTTGCTGTAAAAGATGTAACGACCCAATTTCTGGTACGTCATGATCATACTAGAAACTGAGCGCTACCAACTTGTCTTCCTAATTATTATCTATTATTTATCATATGAGCCTGATTCGTTGTTAAAAACGTAGTTAATTTGCGAGGTACTTTATTTTTTTGAAAACATTTGGATTAATAGACGAAATCATTCATAAGCAATTCACAACTGATAACAGATAAAATAATTATAAACAACCACACATAAATACATCTCAAGTAGTTAACAACATTCAGTGATTCAACCTTTATTAGAGTATATAGTTTTAGTTAGAACACCCCTAGATATAGCTAGATAATAACTATATACATATATATACATACAACATCCCAAGCCCTGACCTGTTCAAGAAGTCCCTAAGCTGGCGCCCAGGCTAGCCTAGACTCTATACTCACCTAGTCCCTCTAAACTACTAAAGCGAGGGAAAGTACGTTCTAAGTCTTCACAACTCAAGTCAGGTGGAACGTCATCAAAAGATAGAACATCATCTGCTACTCCTCTGCACGATCAGACTTTTCCACAGGACGTCTCTCTGGTACCTCATGAAGTATCCACAAAATAGAAATCTCGTACACAGGATTTAGGTTAAAGTGCGCATACGAAGGGGTGCAAACGTTGGCTGGTCTCACAGTATTTACATATAATCAGAGAACGATATTCACCCTAGACTCATAAGACTATCTAGAGCAGAATCCTCTTCTTGCGAACGGTCATCAGTGAACTACGGAAGGGTACTCATGCTTCCATCTGAAGGGGGAAGGGAGAGAGAAGGGGTAAGAACTGGGGAGTTTTTAGTAGGGTCGGGGTTATTAATTAAGTTCATTAATTTGGGGTCGATTAGCAGACAAATAACATAATATAGCGAAGCAGTAAATAGAAAATAAAGATAGAAAGAGAAAGTAGAGACAACAGAAAGCAGAACACAAAAAAAAGAATACAAGAAAATAAAACACAGAAATAGCATGCAAGCAGACAAACATAAAGAAATAGACCACACTCAGAAAGGAATGCAACAGAGAATGATGTGCAGACAAGAATGATGCATGTCTAGCCCTAGTGTAGGTAATGAGCTCATCTGTCGGTTATTAACCCGCTCCCGACGTTATCCAGCAACCTCTGTCTGGATAAGGCTTTCCTATTGGCTATACCCCTGTGTACAGGAAATAACCCCTCTGCCACCACAGGGTCCATTGCACGCAGGAAATAACACATCTGCCACTGCAGGGATGTATGCCGACACACCTTCTGTATATAGGAAATAACCCGTCTGCCACTACAGAAATGGAACAGGTGGTCACGGTACTTCTGTAGCAGGAAATAACCCCTCTGCCTTACAGAAATAAAATATGGATCTGTACCGTAGGAAAGCGTTCTCAGTGGTCGCACCACTATTTATCTGACTGCCTTCACCCAGTAGATCATCATACAAATATATCCGGCGTTGCCTTAACGCAACAAATGAATAAACATATCTCTTGGGCCTACAGAAATAGCACTCCCGTAAGTGAACTTCGGCTTACAGGGATAGTCTAAACACAACACAACAACTTTCTATAGGTGAACTTCGGCCTAAAGAAATGGCACCTCTGTAAGTGAACTTCGGCTTACAGAAATGACAACTCACTGCAGGTGAACTTCTGCCTACAAGAATAACAACTCACTGTAGGTGAACTTAGGCCTACAGGACCTCTAGGGCCAATGGAAAAGCAGCAGATGAACATACAACAGAACATCATGCCACAAGGCTTAACTCTTTATTCTTATACTTTTCTTCTCTATTCTTTTTGTTATATTACTCTTTTCTCATTGTATCTTTACTCTGTTCTGATTGCTCTTTTCTTTGTATCCCTTTATTCTTCTCTGGTTACTCTATTCTATGTGTTTCTTTACACTGCTTTGATTTCTCTGCTTAACATATGTATTTAAAGCTTATGTAAATTTCGGTATGAATGGTTAGCCTGTCCCAAGTATAGGTTCATTAAGTCTATACTGAAACAGTTTAACTTTTCATATAACACCTAACCCTAGTCGCAACTCAAGTACTAACTAAGTTGCCCTAGTTCGTTCACTAGTCTCTGTCTGTTTTTCTGTCATTAAAACTTTACAGACTTTTCTTTGGTTTTTATCTTTTCTTTAACTTCTTATCTTTCCTTTATCTTTGCCTCACTAATATGTTCTTACCACTCCCTAAGTGTTTTATGAAGGTAATTAGGAAAATTCTGCACTTAAAGTTGTCTTTCTAAAGCTTTTACAGAAAACTGCCTTTTTCGCATTATTTTATTATTTTTATTAAAATATTATTTTTAATTAAATATTATTATTTAATATTTTATTATTATTTATTATTTTATTATTAAATTTTCGAAAATTACCCCACTTTAACTTTTAACCTTTAAAATTCACTTTTTACCACCCGTAACTTTTAATATTTTTACTTTAACCACCCTAACTTTCAGAAATTACAAAATAACCCCCCAAACACCAAATTAATTACTTCCTTGCCCTTTTATGAATCAAAAAGGTGTTCTTCATTGTTCTTTACCACACTCAAAGTGTTCTTCATGTTCTTCATAAATTCTTCAGATTATTTATCTGTTTTTACCCGTTTTTCAGTCTTTTTAGCAACCGATTTTTACTATAATTCATAATAAAATTGCAGCCACTAAAACCCCATCTTTTCTACATGATTTTAACACAAATTGAACCCCAATTTAAGGTCTAGGGTTCGTTTTTCCAGCAGCCATGAAGAACACAAATTCAAAGTTGAATATCATCAAATTTCATCAAATTTTCACCAAAATTTCAACAAGAATTACTCATATAAACAATCAATTTCAAGAATAACCAAACCATATCATAATCACACAACTCAAACACAATCAATCAAGATTAAATTCGTCAATCCCTACCTTGATTTGCTGCTCCAAATTCGGTTAGACTTTCAGGTGGTCCTTAAGCACTTTTTCCTCCTAAATCACATCAAGAACAACTTTAAATCCACAAACTCTCAACTGACCAAATCTCCCTCAGCACGTTAGGAAGAGATATCTCACCTTATACTTGCTGAAAATTAATGTTTCTTGGCCCTCAAGTCAAGTTAAGCATGATTCCTAAGGAAGAACATCAAGAAAACACATGTTTTGCATGGTTTTCCTTGAAAACCGAATTTAAATGGGAAAGGGACAGCCATCTAACCTTATTTCCATCCTTGATAAGTTACATGGTTATGTAGAGGAAGAAGAGAGGATCATTTTGGTGAAATCGGAGTTTTGATTTGAGTTTTAGTTCAGAAGAAATCAAGATTTGAAGATTAAGTGTTCATGAAGTTTTCTCTCTTTTCTCTCCTTTCAATTTCGGCCAAAATGATGAAATGAGACAGCCTTGGAGGTCTTGGGGGTGTAAGGTGAGTTGTGATTGGTTGGCTTGGAGGTGGATTAAAATAATATTAAAATATCTCAGGTGTACAACTACTAAAACTAGATGTATCGGAACACTTGTAAAAACATCTCTAAAAATTATTTTCTGAGCTACTAGCATAAATGACACTAGTAACATATTTATTATTAGAATAAAACATGAATAATGAGGCCTTAGCATTGCTAAAGTCACCAGAGAGTGCTGGTGCTAAGCTGCACCAGTAAACCGTAAACCCGGTTAAACCGATTTTCTGTTTTTAAATAAAACAGACTAGGTAACCTTATAATATCATTCAAGCATTTTCTAATACTAATATAATGATAATATTATACTATTATCTCTCTCCTCTCATAAATCGAGTCTGGTTTGTCAAACTGAGACTATTTACGAAAAACCGAATCAAAACCCCTAACCGATACGGTTCAAAAACTAGGTTCTTTGTGACCGCGTTATCGAGCTTGTCTCAACTAAGGTCCTGAGTTAAAGATAATATAATGACAATGAGGATTGAGATGCTTGATGATACATAAGAGGTATTCCCTTTACTGATCTTTCAGAGAAATCCGTGTATTCAGAAACGATCTTGCGTACTCGAAAATCGGGGTTGTTACAAAAGACCAAGCTAAGAGGTGGTTAAATAACCAACCTAAGGCTAGCATAAGGAAATGGAAACAGCTGTCTGAAAAATTCTTGAATCAATATTCCCCTCCAAAATGGATGACACAGCTAAGGCTGAACATCCAAGGCTTTAAACAAGGAGATAATGAATCTCTTTATGATGCCTGGGAGAGATACAGAGAGATGCTAAGAAAATGCCCCTCTGAAATATTTTCAGAGTGGGTGCAGTTAGACATCTTCTATTATGGGCTTACAGAGAAAGCTCAAATGTCTTTGGACCACTCAGCTGGTGGATCTATACACATGAGAAAGACAATTGAAGAAGCTCAAGAGCTCATTGATACAGTTGCCAAAAATCAGCATCTGTACCTAAGTAGTGAGTCGTCCATGAAAGAAGAGGCTAAAACAGTAACTGCTGAACTCAGTCCTGCAGAACAAGTTACTGAATTCAATCAGCAATTAGATTTTCTAACAAAACAGCTAGCCGAATTCAAGGAGATACTACAAGACACAAGAATGGCTAATATGAATATGGAAGTACAGTTGAAGCAAACAAAACAGCAGTTATCAAAACAAATAACAGAAGAGTGCCAAGCAGTTCAATTAAGAAGTGGGAAAACATTAAATACCTCACTTCAAAGCAGCAGGAAGCCAAGAAATGAACAAATTGCTACCCAAAATCCCTCTGAAGACAGCAAGAGCCCAGAGAGGAATAATTCTGGCACTCAAACGCCAGAAAAGGGTGAAGAGCTGGCGTTAAACGCCCAACCATGCTCAGTTTTGGCGTTCAAACGCCACAAACAGGCAAGGAGTTGGCGTCAAATGCCCAATGGAAGCTCAGTTCTGGCGTTCAAACGCCAGAAACAGGTGAGAAGCTGGCGTCTAACACCAATCAAGCTTCTAACCCTGGCATTCAAATGCCAGTGAGGGATCAGACACACACAAGTGCTGATAACAACTCCTCTAAAAAGGCTTCTCCAACCACTTCTGTAGGAAATAAACCTGCAGCAACCAAGGTTGAGGAATACAAAGCCAAGATGCCTTATCCTCAAAAACTCCGCCAAGAGGAGCAGGATAAGCAATTTGCTCGCTTTGCAGACTATCTCAGGACTCTTGAAATAAAGATTCCATTTGCAGAGGCACTTGAGCAAATACCCTCTTATGCCAAGTTCATGAAAGAGATCTTGAGTCATAAGAAGGATTGGAGGGAAACTGAAAGAGTTATCCTCACTGAGGAATGCAGTGCAGTCATTCTGAAAAGCTTCCCAGAAAAGCTTAAAGATCCCAGGAGCTTTATGATACCATGCATATTAGAGGGTGATTGCACCAAGACAGCTTTATGTGACCTTGGGGCAAGCATCAACCTAATACCTGCATCCACTATCAGAAAGCTTGGTTTAACTGAAGAAGTCAAACCAACCAGGATATGTCTCCAACTTGCTGATGGCTCCATTAAATACCCATCAGGCGTGATTGAAGACATGATTGTCAGAGTTTGGCCATTCGCCTTTCCCACTGACTTTGTAGTGCTGGAAATGGAGGAGCACAAGAGTGCTACTCTCATTCTAGGAAGACCTTTCCTAGCAACTGGACGAACTCTCATTGATGTCCAAAAGGGGGAAGTAACCCTGAGGGTCAATGAGGATGAGTTCAAGTTAAATGCTGTCAAAGCCATGTAGCATCCAGACACTCCAAAAGACTGCATGAAAGTTGATCTTATTGACTCTTTGGTAGAGAAGATCAACATGGCTGAGAGTCTTGATTCAGAGCTAGAAGACATCTTTAAAGATGCTCAGCCTGATTTGGAGGATTCAGAGGAAATAAAAGGGCCTCTGGAAATTCCTCAGGAAGAGGAAAAACCTCCAAAACCTGAGCTCAAACGATTACCACCATCCCTGAAATATGCATTTCTGGGAGAAGGTGACACTTTTCTGGTGATCATAAGCTCTGCTTTAAATCCACAGGAAGAGGAAGCACTACTTCAAGTGCTAAGGACACACAAGACAGCTCTTGGGTGGTCCATAAGTGACCTTAAGGGCATAAGCCCAGCTAGATGCATGCACAAGATCCTATTGGAGGATGATGCTAAATCCAGCCATGAAGGAAGTGGTGTAGAAAGAGGTCACCAAGTTACTGGAGGCTGGGATTATTTATCCTATTTCTAATAGCCCCTGGGTGAGCCCTGTCCAAGTTGTCCCCAAGAAGGGAGGCATGACAGTGGTTCATAATGAAAAAAATGAACTAGTTCCTACAAGAATAGTTACATAGTGGCGCATGTGTATTGACTACAGAAGGCTCAACACAGCCACCAGAAAGGCTCATTTTTCTTTACCATTCATAGACCAGATGCTAGAGAGACTACTAGGTCGTGATTATTACTGCTTTTTGGATGGCTATTCAGGCTACAACCAAATTGCAGTAGATCCCCAGGATCAAGAGAAAACAGTATTCACATGTCCATCTGGAGTATTTGCCTACAGAAGGATGCCATTTGGGCTGTGTAATGCACCTGCAACCTTTCAGAGATGCATGCTCTCTATTTTCTCTGATATGGTGGAAAAATTTCTGGAAGTCTTCATGGATGACTTCTCAGTATATGGAGACTCATTCAGCTCCTGTCTTGATCACCTGACACTAGTTCTGAAAAGATGCCAAGAGACTAACCTAGTTTTAAACTGGGAAAAATGTCACTTTATGGTGACTGAAGGGATCGTCCTTGGGCACAAGATTTCGAACAAGGGAATAGAGGTGGATCAAGTTAAGGTAGAGGTAATTGAAAAATTACCACCACCTGCCAATATTATGGCAATCAGAAGCTTTCTGGGGCATGCAGGATTCTATAGGAGGTTTATAAAGAATTTTTCAAAAACTGCAAAATTTTTGAGCAACCTGCTAGCTGCTGACACGCCATTTGTATTTGACACAGAGTGTCTGCAGGCGTTTGAAACTCTGAAAGCTAAGCTGGTCACAGCACCAGTTATTTCTGCACCAGACTGGACATTACCATTCGAACTAATGTGTGATGCCAGTGACCATGCCATTGGTGCAGTACTGGGACAGAGGCATAACAAGCTTCTGCATGTCATTTATTATGCTAGCCACGTTTTAAATGATGCCCAGAAAAATTACACAACCACAGAAAAAGAATTGCTTGCAGTGGTTTATGCCATTGACAAGTTTAGATCATACTTAGTAGGATCAAAAGTGATTGTGTATACTGACCATGCTGCTCTTAAATATCTACTCACAAAGCAGGATTCAAAACCCAGGCTCATAAGATGGGTGTTGCTTCTGCAAGAGTTTGATATAGAAATAAGAGACAGAAAAGGGACAGAGAACTAAGTGGCTGATCATCTGTCCCGGATAGAGCCAGTAGAAGGGACGTCCTTCCCCTCTATTGAGATCTCTAAAATCTTTTCGAATGAGCAACTGTTTGCCATCCAGGAAACACCATGGTTTGCAGACATTGCAAACTATAATGCTGCAAGATTCATACCCAAGGAGTACAGCAAGCAACAAAAGAAAAAATTAATTACTGATGCAAAGTACTACCTGTGGGATGAATCATATCTCTTTAAGAGATGTGCAGACGGAATAATCCGTAGGTGTGTGCCTAGAGAAGAAGCACAGAAGATCTTATGGCATTGTAATGGATCACAATATGGAGGACATTTCGGAGGTGAGCGAACAGCCACAAAAGTCCTCCAATGTGGCTTCTACTGGCCCACTCTCTATAAAGACTCCCGAGAGTTTATGCGTAACTGTGACAGGTGCCAGAGAGCTGGTAATCTACCTCACAGTTACGCCATTCCTCAGCAAGGAATCTTAGAGATTGAGTTGTTTGACGTATGGGGTATTGACTTTATGGGGCCTTTCCCACCATCATACTCAAACACTTATATTCTGGTAGCAGTCGACTATGTATCCAAATGGGTAGAGTCCATTGCCACACCCACTAATGATACTAAGACAGTGTTGAAGTTCCTCCAGAAATATATCTTCAGCAAGTTCGGTGTCCCTAGAGCACTAATTAGTGATGGGGGCACTCACTTCTGCAATAAACACCTTTACTCTGCTATGGTCCGGTATGGAATTAGTCACAAGATGGAAACTCCGTATCATCCACAGACAAATGGGCAAGCTGAAGTCTCTAATAGAGAAATAAAAAGAATCCAGGAACGGACTGTAAGTACCCGTAGAAAGGATTGGACGAGAAGCTTGGATGATGCTCTGTGGGCTTACAGAACAGCGTTCAAGACTCCTATAGGGACCTCTCCATACCAGCTTGTGTATGGTAAGGCCTGTCATCTGCCCGTGGAACTGGAGCATAAGGCCTACTGGGCAACCAGATTCCTAAACTTTGATGCCAAATTAGCTGGAGAAAAAAGATTGCTCCAGCTGAATGAGCTAGAGAAATTCAGACTCACTGCTTTCGAAAATGCCAAGCTTTACAAAGAGAAAGCAAAAAGGTGGCATGACGAAAGCTGTCATCTAGAGTCTTTGAACCAGGACAAAAATTTCTGTTTTTTAACTCTAGGCTCAGGCTATTCCCTGGGAAACTGAAATCCCGATGGAGGGGACCATATGTAATTACAAGTGTGTCACCATATGGCTTTGTGGAGCTTCAAGACATTGATTCTGATAAGAAGTTCATTGTTAATGGACAGAGAATCAGGCATTATCTTGAAGGCAATATTGAGGAAGAGTGCTCAAGGCTGAGGCTAGATTAAAAGCTCAGCAAGGTCCAGCTAAAGACAATAAAGAAGCGCTTATTGGGAGGCAACCCAATTTTTCCTTATCTATGTTAATTTTCTATTTTCCATTTTTATTTTATATTTTCTTTAGGATGATGATCATGTGGAGTCACAAAAATCAAATCAGAGTAAAAAATAGCATTAAAACAGCTCACCCTGGAGAAAGAGCTTACTGGCGTTTAAACGCTAGTAAGAAGCATCAAACTGGCGTTTAACGCCAGAAAGAAGCATCAAGCTGGCGTTAAACGCCAGAAACAAGCACCAAGTTGGCGTTCAACGCCAAGAAAGGGGAAAAGCTGGCGTTTAACGCCAGAAACAAACAGCAGTATGGCGTTAAACGCCAGGATTGCACACTAAGGCCGTTTTGCATGCCTCAATGGAGCAGGATGCTAAGTCCTTGACCCCTCTGGATCTGTGGACCCTACAGGATCTCCACCTACCTCACCATTCCAATTCAAACCATTTCCTTCCCATATCCACCCATTCACACTTCTCCTTCTACTCCCTTCTATCTTCTTTTGCTCGAGGACGAGCAAACCTTTTAAGTTTGGTGTGAAAAAAGCGTTGCTTTTTGTTTTTCCATAACCATTTATGGCACCTAAGGCTGGAGAAACCTCTAGAAAGAGGAAAAGAAAGGCAGTTGCTTCCACCTCCGAGTCATGAGAGATGGAGAGGTTCATCTCAAGGCTCCATAGTTCAATGGTAGAGCATTTGACTGCAGATCAAAGAGCTATGAGGGAGGAGCAACAAAGGCAAGGAAGAGACATAGAGGAGCGCAAGAGTACCATTGGTTCTTCAAGAAGAGGAAGACGCCACCCTCACTAAGGTGGACCCGTTCCTTAATCTCCTTATTCTTATTTCTCTGTTTTTCGTTTACTATGCTTTATGTTTATTTATGTTTGGGTCTTATTACATGATCACTAGTATCTAAGTATCTATGTCTTAAAGATATGAATGTCCTATGAATTCATCACCTTTCTTAAATGAAATGTTTTCTGAAAAAGAAAAAGAAGTACATGAATTTTGAATTTTAAAATAGTTTAATTATTTTGATGTGGTGGCAATACTTTTTGTTTTCTGAATGAATGCTTGAACAGTGCATATGTCTTTTGAATTTGTTGTTTATGAATGTTAAAATTGTTGGCTCTTGAAAGAATGATGAAAAAGGAGAAATGTTATTTGATAATCTGAAAAATCATAAAAATGATCCTTGAAGCAAGAAAAAGAAGTGAAGAACAAAGCTTGCAGAAAAAAATGCGAAAAAAAAGAGAGCAAGAAAAAGAAAAAGCAAGCAGAAAAAGCCAAAAGCTCTTTAAACCAAAAGGCAAGAGCAAAAATCCAATAGCCCTTAAAACCAAAAGGCAAGGGTAATAAAAAGGATCCAAGGCTTTGAGCATCAGTGGATAGGAGGGCCTAAAGGAATAAAAATCTGGCCTAAGCGGCTAAACCAAGCTGTCCCTAACCATGTGCTTGTGGCGTGAGGGTGTCAAGTGAAAACTTGAGACTGGGCGGTTAAAGTCGAGGTCGAAAGCAAAAATAGAGTGTGCTTAAGAACCCTGGATGTAACAACCCTAGTTTTTGAAAATCAAATAATTAGTTATTTGTGATTTATCTTATTTGTTGATAATTTTATTTTAAGAAAAATTATTTTACTAAAGGTAATTAAATGGAGTTTCATGATAATTGAAGTTAAAATTAGTTAGAATTTTTATATAATCTTTATTGCAAATTTGGTATAATTGAAATTATAATTTTGGTAATTGAAAAAATATGAAGAACTGTATAATTTAATTTAAATAAATTCTATTTTAAATGAATTATGTTATTAATTTGAACTCCGAGAAATCATTTTATTAGGAATGATTAGATTGATATTTATAAATACTTTAAGTTTAAGTCAATTAATATTTTTGTATAATTTTTATTATTAGTTATTTTACAATTTGAAATTAATGTTCCGGTGATAGAAAAATAATGAAAAAAAATTATACCATTTGATTTGAATAATTAATATTGAGTTTAAAACTATATTTTATAAAAATATGATTAATATGTTCATTTTATATTTTAAATTAGAAATAATTGATTGAACTTAGCAATATGATGATAAATAATGTTCCTAAATATTTTTAATAGAGTATATTTGATTTTAAAATTACTCTACCCCCAATTTTATCAAAATATCTATTCATATCTATCCTTATTTCTTTATAAAATCCTAATTTCTAACCTTAATTCCCAAATCAAAGTTAGAAAACCTAATTTCCCAAATTGGAAACCCTAAGTTCTTAATCAGAAATCCTAACCTACCCATTTTCTTCTCCCTTCAGCCGCCGAACCCCACCCCCTTCCATCCTAAACACTAACACAAACAAAAGAAAGGAACTCAGAAAAATGGAAAGGGAGAACAGAGGGCTTGGAATCGGAGAAGGGGGAGCCGCACTCTATGCCGTCCAGTTCGCCACCACCGTCGCATCTTGCCTGTGCTGTCACCACCGTTCCATGGAGCCGTCGTCGTTAACCCCTGCGTCGCCGTCGCTGGTGTGGTCGGAGCCGCTGCCGCTGGAGAGAGAGAAAGCCCGTGCTTGCCGTTGAAGGAGACTCCATCGTCGCACCCAGCCGCTGTCTAGCTCGCCATCACCGGCGTCTCACCGCCGTCACTATGGAGACCAAACGCCGTCGAGCTTCTTGCCGCCGCCTTGGAGTCCGTCGTCAGGTCCGAGTCGAAGAAAGGGGGAGGCATAGAGTCAACGTCGCGCAGAGAGGGATTTGCTGTTGTTGTTTCGTGCCGTCGTGTGCCGTCGCTGTTGTCCGAGCCGTCCCCATCGCCGTGGGTGAAGTCCACCGCTGGCGCCAGTTGAGGTCGCTGCTGTGGAACAGAGATGAGAGAGAGACGTTGAGAGGGAACTGCGAGCTGTGAGCCACTGACCGAGAAGAAGCTTCGTTCTCGTCACTGCACTAGAATCTTCGACGCCAACGCCGCACGCCATTGTCACCATTGCCGTCGAAGGAAACCTCGCCATCACAGTTCAATTACCATCAAGCCTGAAGGGAAGCGCCACTGCTATTGCCCGACAGCAGCTTCCCCTGTGTTCCCAAATCCATTCTTGAAACTGTAACACTCTTGCTCATGCTCTGTTTCCCGAATCTATTTCTCTACCATATTTTGTTTTGATTACAATAGTATATGTTAATGTCTCTGTTTAGTATTATCGTCCTTATCCGGAACCACTGATGTCACCGCTATAGAGATGATTGGGATAGGCGCGATTGTCATTGTTGTTGCTGCCCCAGAAGAAGTGAGGCTGCTGCTGCTGCTGTTTAGCTGAAGCTGAGACCTTTCACCATTACTGAAGCTGCCCAGAATCATCATGGTAGCTGCTAAGAGAGCAGCACGAGTGTTAGAGCTGCTAATGGAGCAGCTGCGTTTAGTGATTTCCGCGAGTTTCGACTTTGAGGTAGGGGATTTAACGTTTTTAATTTAGAATGCCTACCAAGTTCTTGGATAAGTGCAAATGGTTAACAATGGTTAAGAATTTCTTAATTGACATGAATGACTTGAAATGCATTTGAAATTAGTTAGTTGTTGTGATTATTCTGAGCTGTGATTGAATTTAGATGCTGTTATGAATAATGATTAATTTAGTATAGTTTATTAAATTGAAATATGACGAGTTAATTATTGAAAAGCTGTGGTATGGATAACTGATGAATTGAGTTTTGATTATTGATGTGAATGTAATTAGTTTTGTTGTTATGAGAGACTAATTGATAGAAATAAGCTTGGTTTGAGGTTGTGAAATTTGGAGTAAGTTTGATGATGTTTTAGTGCTTCAATTGGATTATTGAATTCATGTTAAGGCTGCGAATGTCTTTGGGCTTTGTTGTGAGTGTTTGAAGTTGTAATTGATATTGTTTTCTCTGATATGGATGGAATTGAGTTGAATTATAACTGTAGTTGGTGATTGATTTGATGATTGTGTGTACTGAATGTTGTAAAGGATAGAATAAATGGTGTTACTTTTGTTGCTGAGCTTGCTGGTGTGAATTGATGAGTTATCGTGTGTTTGAATGATGATGAGTGTATATGGAAAATTATGCTTGGCATAGTGTAGAAAAGAAAAGGTTTGATGATGCTTAAGTACTTGACATCGTGTGAATTATTGATTCTGGGTTCTTGGGCTGTGCTGGCAATGAAGACAATTTTGAATAACTGGAAAGAGGTTAAACGTGTGATTTTGGAAGGGTTATAAGTTCAAATGTGGTTTTTGATAAGTAAGGTTGTTGAAAATGCTTAAGGCAGAATTTCTGCATACATGACAGTAGAAAGAATCAATTTCTGGAAGCATCCCAGGTCATATACTTGAATGAAACTATTTTTGCATGAAACTTTACTGTGTTTTGAGCATCTCATAAAAAATTCAGAATTTATTGATGAGTATTTTGGGAGAAATGAATTTTTGAAGATTGATGGTTTCTGCAGAAAATTCTGTTTCTTTACTGCAGAAGCACCAACTTCCAACTCACTTAACTTTCAATTCTGGTAAGTATTTGAGCTGAAACCAACGGCATTTTCAAGCTTCCTGTGTCCACAATCTTCATTTTAAATTTCATGTCAATATCCTATTTAACCAAGTAGATATGTTGAAAGGAGTATGGATAACTCACTGGATTTTGGAAACCAAATTCTAAAAGGCCTGGCTGTGTTTCTCACTTCATAACTTTTTCATATGATATGGTATTAATCTGGAATTTGATTCAATAAAAAGCTAAAAGAGTCTTGTTTGAGGTCGTGAATTTTGAAAGGCATTGGGTGAAAACTGAATTTTTAAGGAATTTATCAAACTTACTACTTGCTGCTGTTTTTCTGCATTTTCTTAGGAAGCAATAACAGAATTTTAAGAGAGATGGTACAAGTTTTTATTGTGACCAAATTACCTCAACACCAAGTTTCTTGGAATACTAGTTTATTGAGTTTAATTTTGAAAGAATCCTATGATAAGTGAAAGTTAGTTACGAATTGATGAGGTGAAAGTTGAATTGATGGGTTATGTGGGAATTGTGGGTTATTAATGATCTGTTGGCTATTGTAAATTGTGAATTTTCTGACTGATTTGAGAACCTCTTATTTGGTAGTTGTTGAGGAAAGGGGGAGACTTGTTGAGAAAAAGGGAACCCGCAAGGGTGGCTAAGTCCGAGTTTTAGGAGATGTGCTGCCGAAATTTTATAAAATTTGAGGTTTTATTTGAGAAGTTATTTTAGAAGATTTGGATTTGAAAAATGATTATTTAAGTTTTATTTGATTACTTCTAATGAGAGGTTATGTTTTGAAAGGTGTTTAATGAAATTAAAATAAATGATTTTCTTGAGTCTTTTGATAGAGGACTAAACTGAAAAATAGTTTTAAAGTTGGCTTGACTCAAGGTTGCTAAAGCAGAGATTATGAACTGAATTGATGATTGAGATTTTTGCGAACGAATGCTTGAGAAAGTTAAGAAAGGTTTAAGAAAATATGTTAAGGATTCAAAGGGAAAAGAGAATGGGGAACTGATATATGGATTGTTGAGTTTTAGAAAGGAAAATGAAAAGTGATAAAATACGGAAAAACCCCACGAATTGTTAGTTGTTTAACTACGGGAAAAAGCCCACGAATTGATAATTGGTTAAAATCGGGAAGTACCCACGAACTGAATGATCATTGATCTCGGGAAAACCTATAGATTGTTATTTGTTTTATATGCGGGAAAAACCCACGGACTGATAATCATTGATTACGGGAATAACCCATGAATTGTTGTATGTTGATCTCGGGTATAACCCACGAACTGAAGATCGCTATGTTATTGTGTATTGATCTCGGGTATAACCCACGAACTGAAGATCTCTGTTTTGTTTGTGAAATGATCTCGGGGACGCCCACGAACTGAGGATCACTGTTTCTCCTTGTGCGTATATAATGGGGTCGGGCTTCGCGCCGACTGTCGGTAGTCACGAAGGAGTGGTATTCTTACCACCGACACATATGCACTAAGGACACAAAGGGAAGCCATATCTGGGACTTGTTCCTAGGTAATGTCAGGCTGCAGGGTGTAAACCAACACGTGAGCTCATGGCCTGCTTAGGACAGACATGCATCATATTGGTTGTGCATTTGCATTTAGTTGTGTTTGCTTATATTACTTCTCTGTGATTGTGTTGTTTGTTTTATTGTGATTTGTTTGTGTGATTAATTGAGTTACTTACTGGTGCTAGTAGTTTGTGAATGTATAGAGATGATTGATAACTGTTTGTTGTGACCGAGAATCAATTATGTGGCTGAAAGATATTTAATATGTCAAATTTTGTGATATAGATCTGTTTTGGGTTTAGGAATCTAAAGAAAGTAACTATTTATCTAAAGTAAGATTAAAAAGTATTTCAAAGGGTTGACAAAGAATGTTTATTAAGCAAAGTTAATTATTTGCATGTTAATCATTACTTTTACGGCATTCCCATTCCCTACTGAGAACGTGTAGTTTTTTCTCACCCCAAAATCTTCCACCCTTTCAGTGACATAGGTTTGAAGATTCAGTTTGAAGCTGCGGGCGATTCTAGAATTTATTTACGAGTTAAATTTATGACTTGAGTTTTTTTCATAGAATTCCCTCGCCCTTACTGCTTAAGGTTTTATTTTATGCAGAGGGATAGGAGTTGTACCTGAATTTTATTTAAATTCTTTTGTATAATATTACTATTATTAATAATTATGTGATTATTATTACTTGGTGATGTTTGCTATATGATTTTGACTAACAAAAACAAAAATTTCTGGTATTTTTACTAAAATTGAATCGCGATATCGAACTAAAGGCTTAATAGTAAATAGTTAATAAGAAAAACAGGTCAGTAACGCCTTACTTTTGGTACGATCATGACGTATTGGAAGTTGGGTCGTTACACTGGACACCTCTAATTGGGGACTTTAGCAAAGCTGAGTCACAATCTGAAAAGGTTCACCCAGTTATGTGTCTGTGGCATGTATGTATCCGGTGGTAATACTGGAAAACAGAATGCTTAGGGCCACGGCCAAGACTCATAAAGTAGCTGTGTTCAAGAATCAACATACTAAACTAGGAGAATCAATAACACTATCTGAATTCTGAGTTCCTATAGATGCCAATCATTCTGAACTTCAAAGGATAAAGTGAGATGCCAAAACTGTTTAAAAGCAAAAAGCTAATAGCCCCGCTCATCTAATTAAGACTGATCTTCATAGATGTTTTTGGAATTCATTGTATATTCTCTTCTTTTTATCCTACTTTGTTTTTAGTTGCTTGGGGACAAGCAATAGTTTAAGTTTGGTGTTGTGATGAGCGGATATTTTATACGCTTTTTGGGGTCAATTTCATGTAGTTTTTAGTATGTTTTAGTTAGTTTTTAGTATATTTTTATTAGTTTCTAGGAAAAATTTATATTTCTGGACTTTACTATGAGTTTGTGTATTTTTCTGTGATTTCAGGTATTTTCTGGCTGAAATTGAGGGAGCTGAGCAAAAATCTGATTCAGGCTGAAAAAGGACTGTAGATGCTATTGGATTCTAACCTCCCTGCACTCAAAATGGATTTTCTAGAGCTATAGGAGTCCAAATGGCGCCCTTTAAATTGCATTGGAAAGTAGACATCCAGGGCTTTTCAGCAATATATAATAGTCTATACTTTGCTCAAGGATAAATGACATAAACTGGCGTTCAACGCCAGTTCCATGTTGCATTCTGGCGTTAAACGCCAGAAACAGGTTACAAGTTGGAGTTAATCGCCCAAAATAGGTTACAACCTGGCGTTTAACTCCAGAAACAGTCTAGGCACGTGTAAAGCTTAAGTCTCAGCCCCAGCACACACCAAGTGGGCCCCAGAAGTGGATTTCTGCACTATATCTATCATAGCTTATTCATTTTCTGTAAACCTAGGTTACTAGTTTATTATTTAAACAACTTTTAGAGATTTATTTTGTACCTTATGACATTTTTAGATCTAAACTTTGTACTCTTTGATGGCATGAGTCTCTAAACTCCATTGTTGGGGGTGAGGAGCTCTGCTATGTCTCGATGAATTAATGCAATTATTTCTGTTTTCTATTCAAACACGCTTGTTTCTATCTAAGATGTTCATTCGCACTTCAATATGATGGATGTGATGATCCGTGACATTCATCACCATTCTCAACCTATGAACACGTAACTGACAACCACCTCCATTCTACCTTCGATTGAATGAGTATCTCTTGGATTCCTTAATCAGAATCTTCGTGGTATAAGCTAGAATCCATTGGCAGCATTCTTGAGAATCCGGAAAGTCTAAAGCTTGTCTGTAGTATTCCGAGTAGGATTCAGGGTTTGAATGACTGTGACGAGCTTCAAACTCACAAGGGTTGGGCGTAGTGACAGACGCAAAAGGATCAATGGATCCTATTCCAGCATGAGTGAGAACCGACAGATGATTAGCCGTGCGGTAACAGCGCACCTGGACCATTTTCACTGAGAGGACGGATGGTAGCCATTGACAACAGTGATCCACCAACACACAGCTTGCCGTAGGAGGAAGCTTGCGTGTGTGAAGAAGAAGACAGGGGGAAAGCAGAGATTCAGAAGACAAAGCATCTCCAAAATTCCAACATATTCTCCATTACTGCATAACAAGTATTTAATTCATGCTCTTTTATTTTTTGCAATCCAAACTGATAATTATAATTGATATCCTGACTAAGAATTACAAGATAACCATAGATTGCTTCAAGCCAACAATCTCCGTGGGATTCGACCCTTACTCACGTAAGGTATTACTTGGACGACCCAGTGCACTTGCTGGTTAGTGGTACGAGTTGTGATAAGTGTAAATTACAATTTTGTGCACCAACAATCACAAATCAAATTCCACTAATTTAATTCTTATTCAGTAAGAACAGATAAAAATGCAAGAAGGTAGCTCATGAAAGCAGGGAACATAGAATTTAAGCATTGAACCCTCACTGATGATGTATGCATGCTCTAATCTCTCTAGTGTATAGGGTAATCACTCTATCCTTCTCTAATCATGCTTTCTAATTTTTGTTCTTCACCTAACCAATCAACAACATTTAATATACCAATGCAAACATCATGAGGTCTTTTCAAGGTTGAAATGGGGCCAAGGTAAGGGTAAGGATACATATATGGTTAAGTAAGCTTATAAATTGAATCTTTAATTAACCTAAGCTTTAACCCACACATATGTACATTCTATATAACTTAAATTTCATACCTAGCTACCCAAAATTTTTCTTTCACATTCCATACTCATATATCAACTTTTATTTTAATTTTATCATACATGCATTGATCTTTGAATTCTTAACTTAACATTGGGGAAATTTTGTCCCCTTATTTATTTATTGACTATTTTTGGATTATATTTTTTTCATATTTTTTTTCTTTTTTTTTTATCATAAACATAAAAATAAACATAGCTTATCAATGCACATAGATTTCTAATTCTTATAGTTTCACATGAGCAGGCACCCAAATTCCCATTATATCATCATGACACATTCCCTTATTATCTTTTGTTCCCACAATTTTCCCATACTTAATTAACACACAATTCTATCTTAAGCTAACCAAAGATTCAATTGGATATAAAATTGTTTTTCTGCTTAAGGCTAGTAATGTGGTAAAATAAAGAACAAATGGGATTTAAAGGCTCAAAGTGGCTAACAAAGATAATTGCAAGGGTAGGCCTATTTGGGATAAGTGAGCTAACAAATAATGGCCTCAATCATATGCAGGCATATAAATATATTAACATTGGACATATAGGATGAAACAAAATATAAATTACAATCATAGAGAAGTAAACACACAAGAATAAAATAATTATGGTTAAATAATGTAACCATGTATAAAGGCTCAAAGTCTCACAGGTTGTGTGTTCTTTAGCTCAAAAACCATGTTCCAAATACAACTTCAAGCAAATTTAACATAAAAGTTTTGATTAAAATTAGTGAAATTTTGTCTAAAATGGGATCTTAGAAGAAACTTATTGTCTTTTCAATCAAGTAGAACATGCATGCAACTATCTTATTACTATGCAATTTATCCTATTCTACAAAATAAAAACTAACTAAATAACCTATTTTATTGGTGTTAGGGAAGAGAAATTACCTCCGGAAGTCAGGTACTAACCGACCTCCCCACACTTAAGGCTTTGCACCGTCCTCGGTGCCATCTGTCAGGAACAAAGGTGGGCTGGTAGTAGTATTTCCACAGTCGGGACCGTCATAGCTCCCTGTGCTGGTAAAAGAAGTGGAGTCCGGGGTGTCTGAGTCTCTGTATTTTTATTTAAGTAGCTCCTTGAGGTATGTGAATCGGCGCTTGTTACGGCGCTCTCTTAGCTTTGCTTTGTGTTCCTGCCGATCCAACCTTTCAAGTATCTGATGGAGCAGTTGGTTTGTTGTAGGTGCTTGTGGTGTTGAAGGAGGAATCTCTTTAGCCGGTTCAGTAGGCGGGCTTGTAGTGGCTGCTAGAGGTCTGATGTATTTCCCGTTAGGGACATACTGATCTTCCCGTGGAAGCATGGCTTTGGTGTCCCCAGCTCTGTAGGAGACTCCGGCTGCTGAAACGAGATCTGAAACCAAGGCGGGAAAAGGTAAGTTGCCCGCAATTTGTACGTATCCCATGGCATTTCGGATTTGTCTTGGTAGGTTCAGAAGCTGGTCTGTAAGGATGCACCATAGTAGAACGGCCATGTCTGCAGTGAAGGAAGACTCTTGGGTACTCGAAAAAACGTAATGGGACATAATCTGTGCCCATACGCGAGCCTCCAAGGTGAGTGCGGAAGCAGATATTCCATTAGGACGGGAACGATGGTATCCGTAGATCCATCTGCTGCCAGGTAGTGCAATAATTCTGAGAACAGTGTCCTAGTCAAATTGGTACATCTGGTGCTTGAGTGCGGCTTCTTGAAATGAGTCCAGTCCTTCTGGAGTAGGGGAAAGATCTAAAGTTCGTTGAATGGCCTCTTCTGTAATGGGGACTTGCTTTTGACGGATAAACAGACTGCAGGGTTGACCGGTGAAAGTTGGAGTAGAACTCGACTACCCATGAAAGATTAACCTGCCGTGGCTGTCTCTGTAGGAAACCCCATTGTCTTCGTGCAATTTGCGGCTCAACAAATTCAGCGATATGGTTTGGGAGGATAAGAAGGTATTCGTTGTTGTAACTCCTTTCTGTCAGGATGGGGAACATCTGCTCGCAGTAGCGATTGGTAAATCGCGCAGTGTCCTTTGCTGGGAAGGCTTTTTCTTTATCATCAACCTTTATAATCCTCTTAATTCTCTTTATTGAGGGCTTTACTGCAGTTGAAGAAGGCTTTGCCACTAATGCTCTTTTTGTTCCTCTCCTTGCTGATGGTTTGGGAGTAGCTTTCTCTTTTTCTTTCTTGGTGGCCATCCTGAAAAGAAGAAAAGAGAAAGTATGTCAAAATATCAAGGGGTAGAGCAAGGAAGATGATGGTATGGGTGGTAATCAATGCACATTAAAGATGAATGAAGTTAACACATGGTCATGACTGCATGTGAAAAATTATCATGAGGAATATAGTAAGTGCATAGGATGACAATTAAATGCAAGGTGTTTATTGGCATGCAGGTGATGAGCGGGTATTTTATACGCTTTTTGGGGTTAATTTCATATAGATTTTAGTATATTTTAGTTAGTTTTTAGTTTATTCTCATTAGTTTTTAGGCAAAATTCATATTTCTGGACTTTACTATGAGTTTGTATATTTTTCTGTAATTTCAGATATTTTCTGGCTGAAATTGAGGGAGCTGAGCAAAAATCTGATTTAGGCTGAAAAAGGACTACTGATGCTGTTGGATTCTGACCTCCCTGCACTCAAAGTGTATTTTCTGGAGCTACATAACTCCAAATGGCGTGCTTCTAATTGCGTTGGAAAGTAGACATTCAGAGCTTTCCAGCAATATATAATAGTCCATACTTTGCTCAAGAATAGACGATGTAAACTGGCATTCAACGCCAGTTCTATGCTGCTGTCTGGCGTCCAGCGCCAGAAACAAGTTAGGAGTTGGAGTTCAACGCCAGAATTGGATCCAGAGCTGGCGTTGAACGCCCAAAACAGCCTTATGCACGTGAGAAGCTTTAGTCTCAGCCCCAGCACACACCAAGTGGGCCCCAGAAGTGGATTTCTGCACCATCTATCATAGTTTACTCATTTTCTGTAAACCTAGGTTACTAGTTTAGTATTTAAACAACTTTTAGAGATTTATTTTGTATCTCATGACATTTTAGATCTAAACTTTGTACCTTTTGACGGCATGAGTCTCTAAACTCCATTGTTAGGGGTGAGGAGCTCTGCTGTGCCTCAATGAGTTAATGCCAGTATTTCTGTTTTCTATTCAATCATGTTTGTTCCTATCTAAGATATTCATTTGCGCCTTATTATGATGAATGTGATGATCCGTGACACTCATCACCATTCTCAACCTATGAACGTGTGCCTGACAACCACCTCCGTTCTACATTAGATTGAATGAGTATCTCTTAGATTCCTTAATCGGAATCTCCGTGGTATAAGCTAGAATCCATTGGCAGCATCCTTGAGAATCCGGAAACTGTAAACCTTGTCTGTGGTATTCCTAGTAGGATTCTGGGATTGGATGACTGTGACGAGCTTCAAACTCGTGAGTGCTGGGCATAGTGACAGACGCAAAAGGATAGCGAATCCTATTCTGGTATGATCGAGAACCTACAGATGATTAGCCGTGCGGTGACAGCGCACCTGGACCATTTTCACTGAAAGGAAGGATGGTAGCCATTGACAACGGTGATCCTCCAACACACAGCTTGCCATAGGAGGGACGTGCGTGCGTGAAAAAGAAGATAGAGAGAAAGCAGAGATTCAAAAGGCAAAGCATCTCCAAAACTCCAACATATTCTCATTTACTGCATAACAAGTAACCTTTAATTCATGCTCTCTTGTTCATTTGCAAGTCAATTGATAACCACTAATTAATATCCTGACTAAGAGTTGCAAGATAACCATAGCTTGCTTCAAGCCAACAATCTCCGTGGGATCGACCCTTACTCACGTAAGGTATTACTTGGACGACCCAGTGCACTTGCTGGTTAGTTGTGCGGAATTACATAGTGTGAAGTAATTTTCGTGCACCAAGTTTTTGGTGCCATTGTCAGGGATTGTTTGAGTTTGGATAACTGACAGTTTATTTTGTTGCTTAGATTAGGAAAAAAAATTGTCTTTTTGGTTTAGAGTCTTTTATTATTTATACATTGTTAAAACACTTTAAGTTTATAGCTCAATTAGTTAGAGCGTGGTGCTTATGTTCTTGGTAATTGGCTATCCTATTTTTTAAAATCTTTTTCAAAAATAATTTTTCTTTGAATAAATCTTGTGCCAAACTCTAAGTTTGGTGTTTTCTTGTTGATTTTTCTTTGTTTTTCGAAAATTTTAGTGTGGTTTTCTAAAAATTTTAAGTTTGGTGTTCTTTCTTCATATTCTTGTGTTCTTGTGAGTCTTCAAAGTGTTCTTGAGTTTTCCTTGTGTCTTGATCTTAAAATTTTTAAGTTTGGTGTTCCTTGGTGTTTTCCCTCCAAAATTTTCGAAAACAAGGAGCATTAGATCTAAAAATTTTAAATCTTGTGCTATTTTATTGTTTTTCTCTTTTCTCACTAAATTCAAAAATATATTTTCTCTCTATTTTTAAAACAAATTTTTGAAAATTATTTTAAAAAAAAATTCTGATTTTTTTTCAAAATTTAAAATCTTTTCCAAATGATATCTTTTTCAAAACTTCCTAACCACTTTCTCTCTCCTCATTTTTTCGAAAATCTTCACCTATTTCTATTTATTTTATTTTAATTTATTGTATTCTCAAAATAATTAAAATAAATAAATAAATAAAAATAAATATTTTCTCTACATCATCTCCCTTTCTCCATCATGGATCTAAGTGGAAATGAACAGTCCAGGAGGACTCTGGGGTCATATACTAACCCCTCTACTGCTTCATACGGGAGTAGCATTTGCATACCTTCCATTGGAGTCAGTAGCTTTGAGTTGAATCCTCAGCTCATTATCATGGTGCAGCAAAGCTGCCAGTATTCCGGTCTTCCACAGGAAGAACCTACTGAGTTTCTGGCACAGTTTTTACAAATTGCTGACACAGTACATGATAAGGAAGTAGATCAAGATGTCTACAGATTATTACTGTTTCCATTTGCTGTAAAAGACCAAGCCAAGAGGTGGTTAAATAACCAACCTAAGGCTAGCATAAGGACATGGAAACAGCTGATAGAAAAATTCCTGAATCAATACTTTCCTCCAAAACGGATGACACAGCTAAGGCTGGACATCCAAGGCTTTAAACAAGAAGATAATGAATCTCTTTATGACGCATGGGAGAGATACAGAGAGATGCTACGAAAATGCCCCTCTGAAATATTTTCAGAGTGGGTTCAGTTAGACATCTTCTATTATGGGCTTACAAAAAGAGCTCAGATCTCTTTAGATTACTCAGTTGGTGTGTTTATCCACATGAGAAAGACAATTGAAGAAGCTCAAGAGCTCATTGATACAGTTGCCAGAAATCAGCATCTGTACCTAAGCAGTGACTCTTCTATGAAAGAAGAGGCTAAAACAGTAACTGCTGAACTCAATCTTGCAGAGCAAGCTGCTGAATTCAATCAACAATTGGATTTTCTAACAAAGCAGTTAGCTGAATTCAAGGATAAACTACAAGAGACAAGGATGGCTAATATAAACATGGAAGAACAATTGAAGCAAACAAAGCAGCAGCTGTCAAGACAAATAACAGAAGAATGCCAAGCAGTCCAATTAAGAAGTGGGAAAATATTAAATACCCCACCTCAAGGCAGCAAGAAGCCAAGAAATGAGCAAACCATCCAAAATCCACCAGAGGACAGTAAGAGCCCAAAGAAAAATAATTCTGGCGCTAAAACGCCAGAAATTTGGTGGAAGGCTGGCGCTGAACGCCCAGACCATGCTCAGGACTGGCGTTCAACGCCAGAAACAAGCAAGGATCTGGCGTTGAACGCCCAAAAGGAGCACAGTTCTGGCGTTCAGACGCCAGGAAGAACTGGGAAGCTGGCGTCTAACGCCACTCCAGCTCCTAACTCTGGCATTCAATTGCCAGTAAGGGATCAGACACACACAAGTGCTGATGACAACCCATCAAAAAAGGCTTCCTCAACCACTTCTGTAGGAAATAAACTTACAGCAACTAAGGTTGAGGAATATAAAGCCAAGATACCTTATCCTCAAAAACTCTGCCAAGAGGAGCAGGATAAGCAATTTGCTCGCTTTGCATATTATCTCAGGACTCTTGAAATAAAGATTCCATTTGCAGAGGCACTTGAGCAAATACCTTCTTATGCCAAGTTCATGAAAGAGATCTTGAGTCATAAGAAGGATTGGAGAGAAACTAAAAGAGTTTTCCTCACTGAAGAATGCAGTGCAGTCATTCTGAAAAGCTTTCCTGAAAAGCTTAAAGACCCTGGGAGTTTTCTGATACCATGCACATTAGAAGGTAATTGCACCAAGACAGCTTTATGTGATCTTGGGGCAAGCATCAACCTAATACCTGCATCCACTATTAGAAAGCTTGGTTTAACTGAAGAAGTTAAACCAACCCGGGTATGTCTCCAACTTGCTGATGGCTCCATTAAATACCCATCAGGCGTGATTGAAGACATAATTGTCAGAGTTGGGCCATTCGTCTTTCCCACTGACTTTGTGGTGCTAGAAATGGAGGAGCACAAGAGTGCCACTCTCATTTTAGGAAGGCCATTCCTAGCAACTGGACGAACTCTCATTGATGTCCAACAGGGGGAAATAACCCTGAGAGTCAATGATGATGAGTTTAAGTTGAATGCTGTCAAAGCCATGCAGCATCCAGACACATCAAAAGACTGCATGAAAGTTGATCTTATTGACTCTTTGGTAGAAGAGATCAACATGGCTATGAGTCTCGAATCAGAGTTAACCACAGAGGCGGCTAAATCCAGCCATGAAGGAAGTGGTGCAGAAAGAGGTCACCAAATTACTGGAGGCTGGGATTATTTATCCTATTTCTGATAGCCCCTGGGTGAGCCCTGTTCAAGTTGTCCCCAAAAAGGGAGGAATGACAGTGGTTCATAATGAAAAGAATGAACAGGTTCCTACAAGAACAGTTACAGGGTGGCGCATGTGTATTGACTACAGAAGGCTCAATACAGCCACCAGAAAGGATCATTTCCCTTTACCATTCATAGACCAGATGCTAGAAAGATTGGCAGGTCATGATTATTACTGCTTTTTGGATGGCTACTCAGGCTATAACCAGATTGCAGTAGATCCCCAGGATCAAGAGAAAACAACATTCACATGTCCATCTGGAGTGTTTGCTTATAGAAGGATGCCATTTGGGCTGTGTAATGCGCCTGCAACCTTCCAGAGATGCATGCTCTCTATTTTCTCTGATATGGTGGAAAAATTTCTAGAAGTCTTCATGGATGACTTCTCAGTATATGGAGACTCATTCAGCTCCTGTCTTGATCACCTGAAACTAGTTCTGAAAAGATGCCAAGAGACCAACCTGGTTTTAAACTGGGAAAAATGTCACTTTATGGTGACTGAAGGGATTGTCCTTGGGCATAAAATTTCGAACAAGGGAATAGAGGTGGATCAAGCAAAAATAGAGGTAATTGAAAAATTACCACCACCTGCCAATGTTAAGGCAATCAGAAGCTTTCTGGGGCATGCAGGATTCTATAGGAGGTTTATAAAGGATTTTTCAAAAATCGCTAAACCTCTGAGCAATCTGCTAGCTGCTGACACGCTATTTATGTTTGACACAGAGTGTCTACAGGCGTTTGAAACGCTGAAAGCCAAGCCGGTCACAGCACCAGTTATTTCTGCACCAGACTGGACATTACCATTTGAGCTAATGTGTGATGCCAGTGATCACGCCATTGGTGCAGTGCTGAGGCAGAGGCATGACATGCTTCTGCACGTATGCTAGCCACGTTTTAAATGATGCTCAGAAAAATTACACAACCACAGAAAAAGAATTGCTTGCAGTGGTTTATGCCATTGACAAGTTTAGATCATACTTGGTAGGATCAAAGGTGATTGTGTATACTGACCATGCTGCTCTCAAATATCTACTCACAAAGTAGGATTCAAAACCCAGGCTCATAAGATGGGTGTTGCTTCTGCAAGAGTTTGATATAGAAATAAGAGACAGAAAAGGGACAGAGAACCAAGTGGCTGATCATCTATCCCAGATAGAGCCAGTAGAAGGGACGTCCCTCCCCTCTCCTGAGATCTCTGAGACTTTTCCGGATGAGCATTTATTTGCCATTCAGGAAACACCATGGTTTGCAGACATTGCAAACTATAAAGCTGCAAGGTTCATACCCAAAGAGTACAACAGGCAACAAAAGAAAAAATTAATTACTGATGCAAAGTACTACTTGTGGGATGAACTCTATCTCTTTAAGAGATGTGCAGACGGAATAATCCGTAGGTGTGTGCCCAGAGAGGAAGCACAAAGGATCCTATAGCATTGCCATGGATCACAATATGAAGGCCATTTCGGAGGTGAGCGAACAGCCACCAAGGTCCTCCAATGTGGCTTCTATTGGCCCACACTCTATAAAGATTCCCGAGAGTTTGTACGAAACTGTGACAGTTGCCAAAGAGCTGGTAATCTGCCTCATGGTTACGCCATGCCTCAACAAGGAATCCTGGAGATTGAATTGTTTGACGTATGGGGAATTGACTTCATGGGCCTTTCCCACCATCATACTCAAACACTTATATTCTGGTGGCAGTTGACTACGTATCAAAATGGGTAGAGGCCGTTGCCACACCCACCAATGATACTAAAATAGTGCTGAAGTTCCTCCAGAAACATATCTTCAGCAGGTTTGGGGTCCCTAGAGTACTAATCAGTGATGGGGGCACTCACTTCTGCAATAAACAGCTCTACTCTGCCATGGTCCGGTATGGGATTCGCCACAAGGTGGCAACTCCATATCATCCACAAACTAATGGGCAAGCTGAAGTCTCTAACAGAGAGCTAAAAAGAATCATGGAATGGACTGTAAGTGCCCGTAGAAAGGATTGGGCACGAAGCTTGGATGATGCTCTGTGGGCTTACAGAACAGCATTCAAGACTCCTATAGGGACCTCTCCATACCAACTTGTGTATGGTAAGGTATGTCACCTGCCCGTGGAACTGGAACATAAAGCCTACTGGGCAACCAGATTCCTAAACTTTGATGCCAAATTAGCTGGAGAAAAAAGATTGCTCCAGCTAAATGAACTAGAGGAATTCAGATTCACTGCTTTCGAAAATGCCAAGCTTTATAAAGAAAAATAAAAAAAATGGCATGACCAAAAGCTGTCATCTAGAATCTTTGAACCAGGACAAAAGGTTCTGTTGTTTAACTCTAGGCTCAGGCTATTCCCCGGGAAACTGAAGTCCCGGTGGAGGGGACCATATGTGATTACAAGTGTATCACCATATGGTTATGTGGAGCTTCAAGATAGTGATTCTGATAAGAAGTTCATTGTTAATGGACAGAGAATCAAGCACTATCTTGAAGGCAATGTTGAGCAAGAGTGCTCAAGGCTGAAGCTAGATTAAAAGCTCAGCAAGGTCCAGCTAAAGACAATAAAGAAGCGCTTGCTGGGAGGCAACCCAGCCATGGGGAATCACTTCCTCTAAGCATTTTGCCCTATTCTTGATTTTATTTGTTTATATAAAGTTCATTGATCCTAAGGTAAAGAGTCAATTGTATAAGTTCACAAGGTTACAGAAGGATTTTGCACGCAAAACAGAGAAACAGAGCTCACTGGCAAGAAAACGCCAGTAAAAGTCTGTTTTGGGCGTTAAACGCCCAACAGAAGCATCCACTGGGCGTTGAACGCCAGTGAGGATAGCCATCTGGGCGTTGAACGCCAGAAAGAAGCTCTTTCTGGGCGTTCAGAAAAACGCCCAGTAACAAAGGACTTCCTGGCGTTCAACGCCATAAATAAGCAGCAGTTGGGCGTTGAACGCCCAGGAGAAGCAGCATTTGGGCGTTGAACGCCCAAAACATGCAGCGTTTGGGTGTTTAAACGCCAGGATGGTGGGGAGGAGGTAAATTCATTTTTTCTTCATATTTTTCATTTTAATCCTAATTTTCATGTTTCAATTCATGATTTCTTGCATAAACATGTTAAGAACCCTGATTTCTAAAATCCCTAATTTCTAAAAACCCTTCTTTAAAAATATTAAATGTATCTTAATCCATAAGCACAAATCCTTTTTTCAATCCAACTCAACTCTTTTTCAAAATTTTCAAAACAAATCTCTCTCTTTTCATTCAAAAATCTTTTCAACTAAGCAATATCTTTTTCAAATCCCCATACTATCTTTTTCAAAATTCCAAATCTATCTTTTTCAAATATCTTTCATATCTTTTCAATTTTAAACCATATCTTTTCTTATCATATTTTTTTCTAAAAATCATATCTTCTATCTTATCTTTCTCCCTATTTTTTTCGAAAACCTACCCCCTCCCTTTAAATTTGGGTTCGGCCTCCCTCCCCTCCCATCCACCATTGCACCTAGCTCTCCTTCTCTCCCTCTCCTTTCTTTTCTTTTTGCTTGAGGACAAGCAAACCTCTAAGTTTGGTATGGCTCATCCGTGATCACTAAGATCATGGCTCCTAAAGGAAAACAACCCACTCCAAGAGGTAAGAAAGAGAGTGTTCCAAAACCACTTTGGAATCAAGGAAAGTTCTTAACTAAAGAACATTCAGACCATTATTACAAAATAATGGGTCTAAGATCAGTGATCCCGGAAGTCAGATTCGATCTGAAAGAAGACGAATATCCAGAGATCCAAGAGCAAATTCGAATCAGGAACTGGGAGATCCTAGCCAATCCTGAAACGAAAGTGGGAAGGAATATGGTCCAGGAGTTCTATGCTAATATGTGGCATACAGATAGGCAAAGACTATCTGGATCTGATATCTATGACTATCGGACCGTGGTCAGAGGAAATATTGTTCATACCCACCCTGACAAGATCAGGGAGATCTTAAAGCTACCTCAGCTGAAAGATGATCCAGACTCCTTCAATAGGAGAATGATGAGAACAGACAAGGGCCTGGATAAGATTCTAGAGGACATATGCATCCCGGGAGCCAGGTGGACCACCAGCACGAAGGGCGTTCCTAATCAACTCAAAAGAGAAGATCTCAAACCAGTCGCCAGAGGATGGCTGGATTTCATTGGGCATTCTCTGCTGCCCACTAGCAACCGTTCTGAAGTCACTATCAGAAGAGCAGTGATGATCTATTGCATCATGATGGGAAAAGAAGTGGAAGTTCATCAACTGATTTCAACTGAATTTTACAAAATTGCAAATAAAAATTCCAAAGATGCCAGGTTGGCTTATCCAAGCTTGATTTCTATGCTCTGCAAGGACGCTGGAGTAAGGATGGGAATAACTGAGTACATCTCAATTGAGCGACCAATCACCAAAGCATCAATGGAAAAACAACAAGCACAGGATGACCCCATCAAGAAGAAAACACAGGAATTTCTCCCAGAAATCCCTCAATCTGAATACTGGGAGTATCTTGAAACATCAGTCACCAAGATGCAAGAAGCTATGGAACAAATAATAAAAGAACAGAAGGAACAAAGTAGCATTCTTTGCTATTTGATTAAAGAACAGGAGGAGCAAGGGCGCGACTTAAGGGAATTGAAGTGCCAGAAATTATCTCTTGAAGGACCAAGCACCCCACAGATTAGAGGAACATCCACTCCCCAGAACAAAGGTTGTTAAATTCCAATCTTATCCTTAACTCTGTGATAACTATTCTTATTCTAGTTTTACCTTAGGAGTCATATAGTAGTAATTAGTATCTATATTTTTTATTTTATCTCCAATTAAGCTATAATTCAATTTTTGCATCATCATCAAACATGAATAAAATAGAAGAATTTCTTTAGAATAAGAAGCAATAATTTTCGAGTTTTTAATAAGAACATTCTAATTATTTACATGTGGTGGCAATGCTTTCTGTCTTCTGAATGAATGCTTGAACACTGCATATGTCTTTTGAATTTGATGTTTAAGACTGTTAAATATGTTGACTCTTGAAAGAATGATGAACATGAGACATGTTATTGATAATCTAAAAAATCATAAAAATGATTCTTGAAGCAAGAAAAAGCAGCAAAGAACAAAAGCATGCAGAAAAAAAAAAAAGAAGAAGAGCAAGCAGAAAAAGCCAATAGCCCTTAAAACCAAAAGGCAAGGGTAATAAAAAGGATCCAAGGCTTTGAGCATCAGTGGATAGGAGGGCCTAAGGGAATAAAATCCTGGTCTAAGCGGCTGAACCAAGCTGTCCCTAACCATGTGCTTGTGGCGTGAAGGTGTCAAGTGAAAACTTGAGACTGAGCGGTTAAAGTCAAGGTCCAAAGCAAAAAGAAGAGTGTGCTTAAGAACTCTGGACACCTCTAATTGGGGACTTTAGCAAAGCTGAGTCACAATCTGAAAAGGTTCACCCAATTATGTGTTTGTGGCATTTATGTATCCGGTGGTAATACTGGAAAACAAAGTGCTTAGGGCCACGACCAAGACTCATAAAGTAGCTGTGTTCAAGAATCATCATACTGAAAAAGGAGAATCAATAACACTATCTGAATTCTAAGTTCCTATAGATGCCAATCACTCTGAGCTTCAATGGATAAAGCGAGGTGCCAAAACTGTTCGGAAGCAAAAAGCTACTAGCCCCGCTCATTTAATTAGAATCTGCGCTTCACTCAAAAACTCTGAGATATTATTGTTTCTTGACTCATTTGTATTATATTTTCTTTATCTAGTTGCTTGAGGACAAGCAACAGTTTAAGTTTGGTGTTGTGAAGAGCGGGTATTTTATACGCTTTTTGGGGTTAATTTCATATAGATTTTAGTATATTTTAGTTAGTTTTTAGTTTATTCTCATTAGTTTTTAGGCAAAATTCATATTTCTGGACTTTACTATGAGTTTGTGTGTTTTTCTGTAATTTCAGGTATTTTCTGGCTGAAATTGAGGGAGCTGAGCAAAAATCTGATTTAGGCTGAAAAAGGACTGCTGATGCTGTTGGATTCTGACCTCCCTTCACTCAAAGTGGATTTTCTGGAGCTACATAACTCCAAATGGCGCGCTTATAATTGCGTTGGAAAGTATACATCCAGAGCTTTCCAGCAATATATAATAGTCCATACTTTGCTCAAGAATAGACGATGTAAACTGGCATTCAACGCCAGTTCTATGCTGCTGTCTGGCGTCCAGCGCCAGAAACAAGTTAGGAGTTGGAGTTCAACGCCAGAATTGGATCCAGAGCTGGCGTTGAACGCCCAAAACAGCCTTATGCACGTGAGAAGCTTTAGTCTCAGCCCCAGCACACACCAAGTGGGCCCCAGAAGTGGATTTCTGCACCATCTATCATAGTTTACTCATTTTCTGTAAACCTAGGTTACTAGTTTAGTATTTAAACAACATTTAGAGATTTATTTTGTATCTCATGACATTTTAGATCTAAACTTTGTACCTTTTGACGGCATGAGTCTCTAAACTCCATTGTTGGGGGTGAGGAGCTCTGCTGTGCCTCAATGAGTTAATGCCAGTATTTCTGTTTTCTATTCAATCATGTTTGTTCCTATCTAAGATATTCATTTGCGCCTTATTATGATGAATGTGATGATCCGTGACACTCATCACCATTCTCAACCTATGAACGTGTGCCTGACAACCACCTCCGTTCTACATTAGATTGAATGAGTATCTCTTAGATTCCTTAATCAGAATCTCCGTGGTATAAGCTAGAATCCATTGGTAGCATCCTTGAGAATCCGGAAACTCTAAACCTTGTCTGTGGTATTCCTAGTAGGATTCTGGGATTGGATGACTGTGACGAGCTTCAAACTCGTGAGTGCTGGGCGTAGTGACAGACGCAAAAGGATAGCGAATCCTATTCCGGTATGATCGAGAACCTACAGATGATTAGTCGTGCGGTGACAGTGCACCTGGACCATTTTCACTGAAAGGAAGGATGGTAGCCATTGACAACGGTGATCCTCCAACACACAGCTCGCCATAGGAGGGACGTGCGTGCGTGAAAAAGAAGATAGAGAGAAAGCAGAGATTCAAAAGGCAAAGTATCTCCAAAACTCCAACATATTCTCATTTACTGCATAACAAGTAACCTTTAATTCATGCTCTCTTGTTCATTTGCAAGTCAATTGATAACCACTAATTAATATCCTGACTAAGAGTTGCAAGATAACCATAGCTTGCTTCAAGCCAACAATCTCCGTGGGATCGACCCTTACTCACGTAAGGTATTACTTGGACGACCCAGTGCACTTGCTGGTTAGTTGTGCGGAATTACATAGTGTGAAGTAATTTTCGTGCACCAGCAGGCAAAGGCATGAGTAGCATAGATCAAGCATTCAATGTCTAGGTTAGATTACCAAGTCTTTCATACTAACAATCTGTTTGTAATGACAATTATATTAAATTAATATGATATGAAAAAGGGTTTTGTGAAAAGCAAGCATTTAGAGTAGGAGAATAGAAGAATTCAAAAATAGTGCACAATGCCATACGGGCGTTTTCACAAACACATAGCATGCATGGTAAAGAAGCTATTTAAAGTATTAAATTGAACATGCAAGCAACCCTTTTAAAAAGTAAAATATAATCGTCAAATAGTTCCTGAATAATCCACAAGCAAACCATAAGGAATAATAATGACCCTAAGAAACATCCAACACCAATTAAAAGAAAAAGAAAGAAAAGGAAAACATGGATAATGCAAGTAAAAAGAAAAAGAAAAGGAGAAGAAAACATAAATTGAGAAGAAGAATAGAAAAGTAAAGAGGGAAGAAGAAAAGAAAAACCTTGATGATGGTGGTGAGAGAGAGAGTAGAAAGTGAGAAAGAAGGAAGGAGGAAGAAAGGGGAAGAAAATAATGAGGAGGGAAAAGAAAAAGTAGGATTTGGGGAAGAGAAAGATAAGATATTTGGCAAATTAGGATAAGCTGTGCGGCGCAAGCGACGCGGACGCGTGGGGGACGCGTTCGCGCGACTTGCGCTTAAATTAATCGACGCGGTCGCGTCGGTCACGCGGACGCGTGACGCGTTTTTGTGCTACTGGCGCGAGGGCAGCCTCGCGCTCGCACAACTCTTTGTTCAAAACTAAGTATTGCCAAAATCCAGGTTGACGCGGTCGCGTGGTCGACGCGATCGCGTGAGTGGCCATTATAGGGGTATGACGCGGACACGTGAGCCATGCGTCCGCGTGTTAAGGCTTGTGCGTTCAGCACCAGTCCAGCACCACTCTAGCACAACTTTCGGTCGTGCACCCTTTCTTACGTCGATTTCCAGGTCACGCGTCCGCGTGGGTGACGCAGACACGTGGGAGGCATGTTTCCCATGTGACGCGGGCGCGTCGGCGATGCGGTCACGTGGGTTGATTTGTGCCAAAGGCACACCTCCAGCCACGCTCCCGTGTGACTCTCTGTTCGATTTATTATTCTCTCTGAGCCACCTGCGACGCGGACGCGTCGGCGACGCTGTCGCGTCGCGGCTCTCCCTTTTTTTTTAATATAAGTATGCAAATACAGATGCAAACTAAATGTGCTAATAATGAAAAGAATTAGTGAAAAAGAAAACTAAGAATAAAGAAAGGAACGATCATACCATGGTGGGTTGTCTCCCACCTAGCACTTTGTTTTAACGTCCGTAAGTTGGACGCTCCATTAGCTCAGTCTCCTGCTGTGAATGGATCCTCCAAGAGGAAGATATCTAACTCCTTGTTTTTCATCACCTTCTCACCATGATATAGCTTCAAACGATGTCCATTAACTTTGATAATTTCAGAGCTTGAAGGGTGACTTAGGTGAAAAACTCCGTACGGCTCAGCCTTCTCTACTCTATAGGGACCTTCCCATTTTGATCTCAACTTGCCTGGCATGAGCCTCAGTCTAGATTTGTAAAGGAGGACTAAGTCCCCAGGTTGGAACTCTTTCCTCTTGATGTGCTGATCCTGTACAACCTTCATCTTTTCCTTATACAGTCTTGAGTTCTCATAAGCTTCCAGGCGAAGGTTTTCCAATTCATACAGTTGCAACTTCCTTTCAGCTCCGGCCTTCTCAAATCCCAAGTTGCACTCTTTTACTGCCCAAAAGGATTTGTGTTCTACTTTAACTGGGAGATGACAGGCTTTTCCATAAACTAAGCGGAAGGGACTCATCCCAATGGGTATCTTGTATGCTGTTCTGTATGCCCAAAGTGCATCTTATAGCCTGGTGCTCCAGTCTCTTCTATGAGGTTTGACTATCTTCTACAATATACGCTTTATCTCTCTGTTAGACACCTCGGCTTGCCCATTAGTCTGAGGATGGTAGGCTGTTGCTACTTTATGAATTATCCCATGCTTCTTCAGTAATCCTGTTAGTCTCCTGTTACAAAAATAGGTGCCTTGATCGCTCACGATTGCTCGTGGTGATCCAAAGCGACAAATAATGTGGTTTCTAACAAAGGAAACAACAGTGTTAGCATCATCAGTGCGGGTAGAAATTGCTTCCACCCATTTGGAAACGTAATCTACAACTAACAATATATAAAAATAACCATTAGAATTTGGAAATGGACCCATGAAGTCAATGCCCCAAACATAAAAAATTTCACAGAAAAGCATAATTTGTTAAGGCATCTCATCCCTCTTGGATATATTACCAAATTTTTGGCATGAGAAACAAGATTTACAAAATTCAGCAGCGTCTCTAAAAAGAGTAGGCCACCAGAATCCACAGTCTAAGATTTTTCTAACAGTTCTTTGGGGGCCAAAATGTCCTCCACTCTCAGATGAGTGACAGGCCTCTAAAATGGACTGGAATTCTGATTGAGGTACACACCTTCTAATTACCTGGTCAGCACCACATCTCTATAAATATGGGTCATCCCATATATAATATTTAGACTCGCTTTTCAGCTTGTCTCTTTGATGCTTAGTAAAGTTTGGAGGAAAGGTGCGGATGACTAGATAATTAGCTACAGGTGCATACCAAGGGACTACCTCAGATACTGCTTGCAGGTTATCAAATGGGAAATTATCATTTATAAGAGTGGAGGTATCCTGAATGTGCTCAAGGCGACTCAAGTGGTCTGCCACTAGATTTTGGTTACCACTCCTATCTTTAATTTCTAAATCAAATTCTTGTAGTAGCAGTATCCAACGTATAAGCCTTGGTTTGGACTCCTTTTTAGCTAATAAATACTTTAGAGCTGCGTGATCTGAGTACACTACTACTTTAGTACCAAGTAAATAGACTCAGAATTTATCCAGAGCGAAAACAATAGCAAGAAGCTCTTTCTCAGTAGTAGTGTAATTAGACTGAGCGGTGTCTAAAGTCTCAGACGCATAAGCAATTACAAAGGGGTCCTTACCTTCACGCTGAGCCAGCGCTGCTCCTACTGCATGGTTGGAAGCATCGCACATGATTTCAAATGGTTGGCACCGGTCTGGTCCTCTCACAATTGGAGCTTGAGTCAGGGCAGTCTTCAACTTATTAAACGCTTGTTTGCAATCCTCACTGAACTCGAACTCAATATCTTTCTGCAGTAATCTGGATAAGGGAAGCGCTACCTTACTGAAGTCCTTAATGAATCTCCGGTAAAAACCTGCATGGCCAAGGAATGAACGGACTTCCCTCATAGAGGAGGGATAAGGCAAACTAGAAATAACACCCACCTTTACTGGATCTACAGAAATGCCAGTATTAGACACAACATGTCCTAGTACAATCCCTTGTTTAACCAAAAAGTGACATTTTTCAAAATTCAATACAAGGTTTGTACTGACACATCTATCTAATACTCTAGATAAACTATCTAAGCAAAGGTTAAAGGAATCACCGTAAACGCTAAAATCATCCATAAAAACTTCCATACAGTTCTCAATAAGGTCAGTGAAAAGACTCATCATGCACCTTTGGAAAGTAGCTGGTGCATTGCACAAGCCAAAGGGCATTCTCTTATAAGCATAAGTTCCAAAAGGACATGTAAAAGTAGTCTTTTCCTGATCTTCAGGAGCTATATGAATCTGGAAATAGCCTGTGTAACTATCTAAAAAGCAATAATGTGATTTACCTGACAGGCGATCCAGCATTTGGTCAATGAACGGAAGAGGATAGTGATCCTTACGAGTGGCCTAGTTTAGACGTCTGTAATCAATGCAAACCCTCCAGGCGTTCTGTACTCTGGTTGCTATGAGCTCTCCATGCTCATTCTTCACTGTGGTCTTCAGAAGAGTATGTTCCTGAAAAAGCATCCAATTTGAACTTCGAGGTCTTCAGGAATGGTCTTCCGAGTAGGATTGATGATGGCTTCTCTGAGTCATTTTGGGACATCTCCAGGATATAAAAATCAATGGGGAATGTGAGCCCCTTAATGCCCACTAATACATCTTCAGCAACTCCAACCACTGTAATAATGCTTTTATCTGCTAACACAAAATGAGCTGCCGACCTTTTTAAGGGAGGGAGCCTCAAAATATCATATATAGACAAAGGCATTATACTCACACATGCTCCTAAATCACACATGCAGTCAGAAAATACCACACTACCACTAGTACAATTAACCATACATGGACCTGGATCACTACACTTTTCAGGTATACCTCCCATTAAAGCAGATATAGAACTACCTAAAGGAATAGTTTCTAATTCATTAATTTTGTCTTTATGTATACATAAATCTTTTAGAAACTTTGCATATTTAGGTACCTGTTGAATAACATCAAAAAGGGAAACAGTTACCTCAACCTTTTTGAATATTTCTACTATTTTGGGATCAGGTTCCAACTGCTTCCTGGGCTTCCTTGCAAGTTGTGAAAATGGAATAGGAATGGCGTTTTCTACAGTGTCTGTGTCCTTTGGTGCTTCTTCCTGTGATTGAGCTTCTTCTTCTTCAGCCATGTCCTGTATGTCCTCTCCCTTCTCAACATCTTCTATTTCCACTACCTCTTCAGCTGAGGCGTGTTCTGGTGGGCTTGGCTCCTCCTGATTCCTCGCTTGCAATGTGGTTCTGGATCTTAGGGTGATGGCATTAATGCCACCCTTTGGATTGGGTAATGGTTGAGAGGGGATTCCACTGGAGCTCAAAGGTTGGTTATTAGAGTTATTCAGTGATCCAATCTGTGAGACAAGAGCTTGCAAGGTAGAGTTCAGACCATTTAGAGTAGAAGTAAGGTTGTTTTCCATGGCCTGTTATCTCCGATCAATAGATTGTAGTAACTCATCATTAGAAGATGAAGAAGGATAAGTGATCTGAGAGGTCTGCTGTTGGTTGTGCTGTGATCCTTGGAATTGCCTCAGGTGAGGTGCTCTGGAAGGTTGGTTCTGGTTCTGCTGCCTGTTGTTGTTATTATTCCACCTCTGATTTCCCTGATTGTCTCTGCCTCCTCTGTTATTATTGTCCCTCTAATTCTGGTTAGAATTATCTCTCCAATTCTGGTTAGAATTGTCCTGCCATCTATGGCTGTAACTGCCACCTTGATTGTACCCTTGGTTGGGGCGGTCATAGAAGTTATGAGTGGCTGCCACAGTGTTGTCTTCTTGCTGGAGCTGCGGACATTCATCAGTATAATGACTATAATCATCACAGATTCTGCACACTCTCTGTGGGACTAACTGTTGGCTTTGCTATGGTGGAGAAGGTTGAGCTTGCTGAACTTGTTGTTGATTCAATTGCATCTGCTTCAGTAAGTTGATCATTTCACAGATACTCTGAGTTAGAGCAGCAGTCTTTCTACTAGAGGATACTTCTGCAACAGCTTTTGAACGACCTTGTTTCTACCTGTGATTTCGAGTAGATTCAGCTAAGTCGCTGATCAATTGCCATGCCTCATCAGTGGTCTTGTACTTTTTCATAGACCCATTGCTAGCACTTTCCAATGTGGTCTTATCTTGGGGCTTCATGTCCTGTGTGACGTAGCCGAGCAACACTATCTTGTCAATCATATGGTGGGGGCATGCTTCCAGAAGATTGTTGAAGCGCTCCCAATATTCATAGAGAGTCTCGGATTCGTCCTGAACAATCATGGAAATGTCTTTCCTCAGTTTATCA
Source organism: Arachis hypogaea (assembly GCF_003086295.3). Lineage (NCBI taxonomy): Eukaryota > Viridiplantae > Streptophyta > Magnoliopsida > Fabales > Fabaceae > Arachis > Arachis hypogaea. The sequence goes on along the minus strand of NC_092047.1, from coordinate 71,623,122 downwards.
GTAACTTCAGCTGGAAAGAATTTTTCCAAAAATTCTCTTCTAAGCGTATCCCAGTCAGAAATAGTTGCTGCGGGTTGAGTGTAGTACCACTCTCTTACTTTTCCCTCAAGAGAGAACGGGAAAGCTTTCAACAGAATAGAAGTTTCATCTGCACCATCACGCCTGACAGCAGAACAGGCTGCTTGGAAATCTCTCAGGTGCTTGATAGGCTCTTGAGCAGGTAAGCTATGAAACTTAGGCATCAAGTTGAGCAGTGCAGTCTTTATTTTAAAGTCTGTAGCCACTACTGGGTGATGCCCTTGAAACGGTTGCATTGTGAAATCAGGAGCTCCAGCCTTCTGGATAGTAATTCTTCTAGGTGCTGCCATGTCACCTGCACGTAAATCAACCGAATCAGCAGAAAGGGAGCTTGTTTCTTTCTCAAGTGACGCTTCAGATTCGCCCTCAGAGAGGACTAACCAACGCCGAGCTTGCCTTATTCGTGAGATAGTTCTTTCAATCTCAGGATCAAATACTGGCAAGCTTGGATCAGGAAGTGAACGCGTCATTTAACGAGAGAAACATGCAGCTCATAGTAGCAAAATAAAATAAAATGTAAATAAATAAAATCCAATCAATAACTTAGCACTCTATTGCAACTCCCCGGCAACGGCGCCAAAAATTGATGTGGCGGAAATTGGCGAGTTAAGAAATTGTTATAAGAGATACGTTGCAAGTACAGTTCTTAACCAACCAAAAATCCACTTATCAATTTAGAAGGGTTGTCACAAAATTACAATTTTAAAATACTAGGAGTATGAGTCCCAGGTCGTCTCCCAACGAGTTGTAGAAAGGTGTGCTATTTTATTAATCAGATGTTTTCTAAAATGGTTTGAATTGATAAACAGAAAATTAAATCAGAGAAATTATGTAATTTTAATAAAAACCTTGACTGGGAGTAGATTAGTTGGAAGCCCTATTCTTGTTGGAGTACTCTCAAGATTAATTGATGATTGAAGGTTGTTCTGCTTAGTTATCCCTTACTAGGTAAGGAAAAGTCAAGCAAGTTGGAAAGCTATTTCTATTCACAAGTTCTAATCCTCTCTCTTTGAAAGGATTAGTGTCAATGACTAGAGGACAATCCAACAATAAACCCAATTACAATTTTTCTCTTGAGCATTCCAACTCAAGGTCCTCCTTTCAATCAACTCCCGATCAAGTTATGGAACTACTCGCTCATTATGAATGTAAACTTCACAACATAAGAAAGGAAAATAAAGAAAGACATGATAAATAATAATAAAAAAGATCAATTAAAAATAAAAGTGGTTCTTGTATTAATAAATTCTAAAAATAATCCAATAGTAATTCTGAATAAATTGAAGACATGGAAGAGTAAGAGACAAGTAAGGAAAACAAACTAGAATAATGAAGTCTTGGCGGAGGTAATAACTCTTCTCAATATCTCAATCCAAAAAGCAATAAAATCAAATCCTAAGAACTATGAATGTGTAGAGAGAAAACCTAGAAGAGAGGTAAAATCAGATCTAAAACTAAAAATTATGCGGAATGAATGTTGTGTCCTGTCTCTGCATGTTCCCTGACTCTAATCTGCTTTTCTGGGCCAAAAACTGGGTCAAAACAGGGCCCAAAATTGCCCCCAGCAAATTCTGCAGGTTCTGCAGATCGCGCATGTCACGCGATCGCGTCATCCAGGCGTTCGCGTCATTCAGCATTTTTCCTTGCCACGCGTGCGCGTCGTCCACGCCTTCGCATCACTTGTGCAGTTTCCAATCCGCGCGATCGCGTGAGCCATGCGTCCGCTTCACTGCAATTTCCTCTATGTCACGCGGTCGCGTGAGCCATGCATCCGCGTCACTTCTCGCTGGTTATCTCTTTAATTTCTTGTGTTCCTTCCATTTTTGCAAGCTTCCTTTCTAATCTCCAAGTCATTCATGCCCTATAAAGCCTGAAACACTCAACACACAGATCACGGCATTGAATGGAATAAAGGAGAATTAAAATACAAAATTAAAAGTCTCTAGGAAGCAAGTTTTCAACCATAAAGTATTTTTAGGAAGGAATTATAAATGCATGATTATTTAATGAATAAGTGGGTAAAGATTTGATAAAACCACACAATTAAACACAATGTAAACCATAAAATAATGGTTTATCAGCAGCACACGCTATGCAAGATGTTCCTCCTATTTAGCCCTCTCGCATATGTGGACGTAAACTTGCGTAAGTGAAACCCTTATTTTGGCTAAATGTGAGATTTTTGCATACTAAACTAATTCTCTAACTTTCCAAACTTCCTTTATACTTGTTTAAGGTCCGTTAGTAAGCTTTTAAGCTTTAGAATGTGGAAGAGTCTGTTGAATAATGGAGGAGATATTTGGAAGGATTTTCCGTAGTGTTAGCTAAAGTAAAGAGGCATTGGTAATGTTGAATGAGAGGAGATTGATGAGGATGATGGAAGTAATGATGATTTGTAATTAGATGAGATATATATGACCGGGTAAGAGGCAGTGACGTTGTCCACTCGCTCCGGGTAAGAGTTTGAGACTCTGGGTAAGATGCAGTGGCGTTGTCCACTTGCTCCAGGTAAGAGTTGAGGAAGAAGAATGATGAGAATAATTGAAAGTGATTATGAGGATAATCATTATGATTGGAAAGTGTGACGGACACTATATCCTAAAAGTGTGCTGGGTAATATATCCCTGATAGGTAGTGACTGTGACTATGATGAGGTGGATTGAAGAATGATTATGTTAAGTTACGTTTTTGTTTGTGATACTGGTTGTGTATAATTTATTCTGTTTTTGTTGCATCATTTTCTCTCTATTTGTAAAGTGTGTTGATAAGTGAATATCTTATACCCTTTTTCATGGCATTTTCTTAGTGTTTTTAGTTATATTTTATTAAGTTTTGGTATGTTTTAGTGCGAAACTCATCTTTTGGATGCTACTTTGAGTTTTTGTATTTTTTCTATGATTTTAGGGGATTTTTGGGCTAATTTGGAAGAATCTTGTTCAGAGACGAAGAAAGGATAGCATATGCTGTCAATCCTGACCTCCGTGCATTCCAATGAACATATCTTGAGCTACAAAAGTCCAATTGATGCAATATTAATAGCGTTGGAAAGCTAACGTTCAGGGCTTTCCAGAAATATATAATAGTCTATACTTTTCTTCCAAAATGACTGCCAAAACTGGCGTTAAACGCCAAGCTTGGGCGTTTAACGCCCAAGAAGGACTGACCTCCCAAGTTGAACGCCTAAACTGGTGTTCAACGCCAGCCAGGGAGCAGGACCAGCGAAGTTCAACGCTCAGAACCTGAGTTGAAGCCAATCTTCAGCCCGGATCACTCCTAGTAGGCCCCAAAGTGGATTTTAGCACCCTTTAGTTTATTTTATCTTATCCTTGTAACTTTTAAATTTAAATTAACATCTTTTAGGTCTAGTATTTACTATAAATAAGTGACTCCTCTCCTCCTGAAGATCACGCCTCCCAGGAGGGGAGGATCAGACACATTACTTTACACCTTCTTCTTTGTTTTTTCTATAAAGTATGAGTAACTAAACCTCCTAGTTAAGGTTAGGAACTCTGCTTATTTCTATGGATTAATATTATTACTCTTTTATTTTAATTGATATTTGATTCAATTCTAAGGTGTTGTTTTCATTCTCAATCTCATGAATCTGGATGGAACGAGAGTATAACCCTTATTCTACATGGGCTCTTGTGATTCTCGAGAGAGCTATCTCGCTTGAGCTACAGCTTGAAAACACTCCTCCCAAACTTCTAATTACATGAACTAATCAGATATGTGACATGAAATCCTGTTATCTTGGGGTAATTGAGGTTTTTGTAGCGCTAAATGGGTTTTCTAAACTTCACCCTCTAATATGAATTGAATGGCCATGAGAGTGGCTTTTGATGAGGATTAGCAGAGATTTATTCACTACGAGAGTATGCTTTAGTCACTTATGGTTTGCCATAGAATGAATCATTCATTGTTAAAGTGGTTGGTAAGAAGTCTTAATCTGGAAAGGTAAACATCCCCAAAGTCTTAACTGCTTCCATATATTATCTCTTTAACAATTCTATTGATTGCTTTCTTTATTTTCTTTATTATCTTGCTTTATGCGAATTCAACAACAACCATCATCTTTTACTCTTTGCCTGACTAAGTCCAACAAGATAACCATTGCTTGCTCAGTTCGACAATTCTCGTGGGATCGATCCTCACTCACCTGAGGTATTACTTGGACGACCTGGTGCACTTGCCGGTGAAGTTGTGCGAGTTCAAATTTCGCGCACCAAGTTTTTGACGCCGTTGCCAGGGATTGTTCGAGATTGACATACTATCGGTTGTCTTGTTACTTAAACTAGGTACTTTTTATTGATTTTTCTTTTAACTGTGTTTCTTATTAAGTTTTCAAACCTTCTTTGCTTCTTTTTTTAAAATTTTTCAAAAATTCATCTTTGGTCATCTTTTTCTCTTTTTTCAAATTTTGTTTCAAATTTTAAAGTTTGGTGATTATCTTTTTCTTTCTTTCTTTTTGAATTTCAAAAATTTTTAAAACCCTTCCTCTTAATTTTTGAAAATTTCTTCATACTTTTTTCTTATCTTGATTTCAAATTTTAAGTTTGGTGTCCTGTTAGTTTAATTTAATCTTCTTTTTAAAATTTTTTTAATCATATTTTTGTTTATCTTTCTTAATATTGGATCTTTATCTTATCTTTCAAATTGAAATTTTGTTATCTTATCTAATCTTTACTTCAAATTCAAATTTTAAAAGTTTAGTATTTTGTTAATTTTTCTTTCTTTCAAATTTGAATCTCAAAATCTTTATTTGACTTTCTCTCTCCAATTTTCAAAAATCTCATCTTTAATTTTCAGTTCTTATTAGTTAATTGTTTGTCTTATCTTGTTTTAATTTTATGTTGGTGTTTCTTGAGTTTTTCTTTCTTTCAAATTTGAATTTCAAAATTTTTAAAACCCCTTTATTTCTAATTTTTTAAAAATTTTTCGAAATTTCTAGTTGATTTCTTGAATTAGTACTCGAATTTCTTATTTATTTTTGAATTTAAAAAAATTTAAAAATTTTAATTCTTATTTCTTTTTGGATATCTCACTGGGGGTTCTCTAGACTTTGATATAGAGACTCCCACTTCTCTTTGTCTCTTGTTGGTTTAGGAACACTAAAATCACCATAAATCCAATCAGGAGTGCACAACCCAAACGAACTTTAGGATCCTATATAGCTCTCACTCCTGACTTCTATGGAATTGGAAGGGGTATTATTGTACTTCCTATTGACATAGATGACTTTAAGGTCAACATAGACCTGGACATGCTAATGTAGCAAAATTTCCAGTTTTATGGACGCCCACAGGAAGACCCCAATAAATTCATCTCCGACTTCCTACAGTTCTGTAACACTGTAAAGACCAATAGAATGGATCATGAAGTCTACAGGCTAATACTCTTCCCATTTGCTGTGAAGGATCAAGCAAAGCAATGGTGGAATGCTGAACCCAGAGGAAGTTTGAACACTTGGGACAAGCTTGTTAACAAATTCCTGAACAGGTTCTTTCCCTCACAAAGATTGACTAAGCTAATGACAGATGTTCAGACTTTCAGGCAGGAAGAAAGCAAGTCCCTTTGTGATGCTTGGGAGAAGTACAAGCTGATGCTCAGGAGATCCCCCCAAATATGTTCTCAGGTTGGGTAAAGAAAGTCATCTTCTGTGAAGGTATCTCTGAGATGGCCAGGGGGTCAGTGGATCACTTTGCAGGCAGTTCTCTGTACATGATAGAGACACGAAGGGGCAAATGAGCTCGTTGAGATGGTTACCAATAACCAGTACTTATACTCATCTGAGAGGACTCTAGTTAGGAAGGAAGCTCAAGAAGTGGAGGCTGTAGATACGATCCTTGCTCAGAACGCACTCATGTTGCAACAAATAAGTCTTCTCACTCAATAATTGAGCAATATGCAGAGTCAAGTTGCTGAGGTTCATAATGCTCCTCCAGATACTCCTTGTGATATGAGTGGTAACTTCTCTCAAGGTGAAACTCACAATTATGGCCAGTAGACACTTGAGCAGGTTAATTACATAGGAAATTCCTCTAGAAATCCCTACGATGACCCTTATTCTCAGAATTTTAATCAAGGGTGGATGAATCACTCAAGTAGAGAGGAAGTTGAATGCCCAGGAGGGGGTAGAGCTGAAGTAGAATGCCCAAGAGGGAGTAGGGTGGACGTTGAATGCCTAGAGAAGGGGGCAATAGACATCAATTCAAAAGATGTTCCCCCCAGACACCCTGACAACCCTTTTCCAGTCATTTTGGACACTCATCCTACATTACCCAAGGCTCCAAAGTACAAGGCCAAATTGCCATACCCTTACTCTTCCCGGTGACACAATGTCTTCGCCAAGAAAAAAGTGCAAGGTCACAGATGCTAAAGAATCAGAGCAAACAGAAACACTAGAAGAGGCTGAGAGCATTAAAGTACACCCTCAGAAGTCACAAAAGAAGATCGAGAGTGAGGAATTCATTCAGTTCTTGTACAATATCCCTCTTGCTGAGTTGATGGAGGAGGTGCCTTCCTACAAGACCTTCGTAAAAAGCCTGCTGCTCTCTAGGAAGAAGACCTTGAAAGAAGATGGTACTGTGGTCTTTACCAAGAAAGCCGAGTCTAAGGAGTTATATGTTGCTGAGAAATTGAAGGAAGAAAAGGCTCAGGAAGATATTGAAAGGACATTTCTAAATGTAACACCCTAATTACCCTAAGTCTTACCTCATGTCGTAAAGCAAAGGTTAATCAAAGGTTACGATAATTCTAAGGCTTATACATAAATATATATAGAAGGAATAATAATTTTAGAAGCCTGATGAAGAAAATAAGCTCAAATACAAAATTACAAAGCGCGAACATTCACACGAAGCCATAAGCGAAAAAGGCAAGATCTACTATGTAAGATAACAAGATATATGTAGTTATATACAAGTATAATAATCATAAGATACTAGCCACAGCACGCGGAGTTTAGGCCGACTAGTTAGATACTGACATACAGAGTTTTGACAATAAAATAGCTTATACAGAATATCTCTCATAAAGTAAGCCTCTAAGGCAAAATAAAATACAAAAGTGAGAATACTAATAAGAATGAACTAAAAGACTCCAAAACATGATAAAGGTCCTCCGCTCTGTCACCATCAGGCAACTCACCGAGGTGGGTTGCGACCTGCATCTGAAAAATAACAACACAGTATGGAGTGAGAACCGGAGGTTCTCAGTATGGTAACAGTACCCAATAATGTAAGATGTAAGACCCCGGGACGCCAGAGGCAATCCTAGAGCTTCATACCAAACAGATATTCAAGCTTAAACGAAATAAATAACTTAAACCGTAAACAATAAATAGAGTTTAAAACTTAAAGAATTTCTAACTAGTACTAGTCACACCGCTATATCCCACAGCCTGCGCCCACCTAACCTTCGTGCGATCCCATCGTCACCACCTACCCAACCTCCTCAGTACCAGACAAACACAAATAATGCAAGCAAGGAAAATACAGGTAGTATTTAGATATATAACAAGTAATTCAAGAAGCAAGTAGGCATGTTATACAATTAGGCAAACTCAAGTAATCAAAGCAAGCAAGCATAAAGATGATGCATATAATGAATGTCTGTCCTATTGGCTGTGATATCACATGTCGGTTATAGTGCCAAGCCTGACATAAAATCCGGTCAGCAACTCCCGGATTAGTCTCTCTGTTGCGCATACTCAAGAGGAATAATTTCGAGGGATAAGTGCCCTACCACCTTCTCCTTTCAGAGGGAAACGTTCCGAGGGAGAGTGCCCTACTACCTTCCTCTGGATGCCGTATGATTCCGTGGCTTAGTGCCCTACCACCTTGCAACCAGAGAGAAACCCATGCTCAGGAGGAATAATTCCGAGGGATGAGTGCCCTACCACCTTCTCTTTTCAGAGGAAAACGTTCCGAAGGAGAGTGCCCTACCACCATCCTCTTAAGCGATAACTATGAGTGAGAAGCCCAGCTTCAAGCCTCACATCCGAACGTAGGTGAAAGACTGCCACAGCCCCTACGACGGAGAACAATGCATATCATAATCACAATCTCACTCTCAGAGATCACTTTCAATTATCAATTCTCAACATTCCAAGGATATAGTGCCTGGCACACTTTCCACATCCAACAAGTCCATCAACCTCAAAGTATCACCAGTCATCACCAAGATCACTACTCTTCCTTCTCTCTCAACCAAACTCATTCTCAATACACCAGAAACCTAAGCCTCTGTTCTCTAACTTTTCAAAGTATAACCAAATTAAATTTCCTATGACCTTTTCCCATGTTTTAATACGCGAAAATAAGCCAAAGGATCTTAAATAGGTGTCATAGAAGGTTACAAGCTTGTTGGGAAGGTGAAATAGTTAAAAACAAGAATTTAATTGAAAAACAAGACATGTGCGTACGCACAAGGGTGTGCGTGCGCACGCCCAAGAAAGTTTTCAAATGTGTGCGTACGCATAGAGGTGTGCGTACGCACAGGTAGTAAAAATTTCAACTCTGTTCATCCGCACAAGGCGTGCAACGCCTTTAACAGAGTGCACCTTCCATCGTGTGCGTGCGCACAGGGCTGTGCGTGTGCACAGGTTGCCAAACTTTGTTGGTTGTGTGTGCGCACAGGTCATGCTAGCGCTCTCATCAGCAAGCCTTCCCCCTGTGTGTGCGTGCCCACAAGGCTGTGCGTGCGCACAGGTTCAAAAGCTCACATGGGTGTGCGTGCGCACAGGGCTGTGCGTGCGCACACAAACCAGAAATCACAAATTCTGCAGCATGCACAGAATTCAGATTTTGACACCAAACTTTAAATGATCATAACTTCCTCTACAAAAATCTATTTGTTACAAAATTTATATCCATTTAAAGAGTTTTCAATGAACTTTAATTTAAATCAATTTTCAACAAATTTTAAAAACTAAGGCTTAAGTTATGATCTGTCAAAGTTTACTGAAAATTCATTTTTACCAAAAATACTAAAAGCTCAATTTTGCCACAACTCTCAAATCAAGACCAACTCAAACCCATTCTTAACTATACCAAAATAACCCAACATTCATACCAAAAACTCCTTCAACATTTTATCAATCACACAACCTTCTCAGTCATTAAACTATTTAATACTCACCTCATTCCGACTCTAAATTCAACCTAATATCCTATCCAAATTTTTCAACCACCATTCAATATTATCCCCATCCACAAGATTCAAAACCTCAAAATCATCATCAACATATATCATCACACATCATAATCATTGTTCAACAACATCCAAAATCATCATAAAGACTCATAATTCTCCTCATTCACCAATAACATTTTCACAACTCATCATCAATCATCAACAATACTAACAACTCTCAACAACTATAATAATTCTCAATATTCATCACCAAATCATTAAGCTCCCAAACATTTCACAACAATATTGAACATCAATAATTTCTCATACATAGATCCATCACTTACCAACCATGATTATCATAAAAACCACCCAACACTTCTCAACACAACATCAAAAATCCATTATCATGCTACATATACTCAAAGTCATCATACATCATATTCATCAACATCCAATTTCTATCCTATCATGTGGTCCACTAGCCTAAGTGTCCAGAGATATTACATATTACATAGAGGAGACCAAAACTATACCTTGGCCGATTCTTAATATGCGCAAACACCAAAAGCTTGATTCCAACAAGATCAACAAGCCTCAAGCACCAACACCACCTCAAAGACTCACCAACTATCAAGCCATACACATATAACATACCAACATTAAGTTTAGGGTTCACAAAAAAAAAACTAAACACAAGGGTTTAGTGAAACCTTACCTTTACCCAACGAAATTAGGGGTAAAATCCAATAATTACCCGCTACTAGAGATCACCTAAACAATCAAAACCACAAAACTTACTCAAAAACCAAACCCCAAAAATGTAGAAATCTAGGGCAGGAAACTGGAGCACTAGCTTCATATTCTTACCAGATTTTCTTGAATATAAGTGAAGAGCTCGACAAGAGCTTCATGTGGCCGCAAATGGCTCGTCAATCGGAGTTCCGTAGCTCAAGTTATGGCTCCCGGAAGGTGGATGTGAAAAGTGACCACACCATCACCTCTCCTCTCTTCTCAAGCTGCGCCCCCTTCTTCAAATTGAAGTGGAATGAGCTAAAATGCTCATTAAATGAGCACATATATGTTGGGCCTTGGGCTCGGTTTGGGTCCGGTCCAACTCATTGATGCATGGAAAACTTGTCTCTCAACAAATCTCCCTTCGGCAAGTGTACCGAAGTTGTCGTCAAGTAAAAACTCACAATAGAGTGAGGTTGAATCCCACAGGGATTGATTGATCAAGCAACTTTAATTAGAAGAATGTTCTAGTTGAGCGAATCCAGGATTTGGGTTGAGAGTTGCAGAAAATAAAATGGCGGGAATGTAAATAACAGAAAAGTAAATGCTAGAATTAAAGGACTGGAAGTAAATGACTGAAATTAAATTGCAGAATTGTAAATGGGAATGGGGGATTTGCTCATAAAAGTAAATGGCAGAAATTAAAGAGAATGGGTAAGATCAGAGATGGGGAGTTCATTGGGCTTAAGAGATGTTGCAATTCTCCGATCAAGTTCATTTTCATCTCTTCCTCAATCAATGCACTCATTGATCTCCTTGGCAATCTTAAGTGATTGAATTACAATTTCTTGCAATTCAATCTCTCAAATCTTGATCAATAGCCAATTCCTTGGTCAATTGCTCATGAGAAGAGATGAAGTATGGTCACTGATTATACCACATGCATTTCCCAAACCAAGTATTGAGAGGGTTATAGTCACATACCCATCCAAACCCAATTTGGTCCAGCATGAGAAAGCATTTCTAGCTTGATCTCTTCATTCCTCTTCCAAGGTTCAAAAGAGATCCAAGTTTAAATAGCTTCTCTTCCAAGATAACTACTCAATGGGATGAAGATCGAAAGCTTTCAAGTAAAATCAAGAGGAAAGATAGAAGAAGAATAATGAAGATTAGTATTGATCCATCAAATTACAACAGAGCTCCCTAACCCAATGAAAGGGGTTTAGTTGTTCATAGCTCTTGAAAATAAAAACAAAGATGGAGAATACATCATAAAACTAGAAATTTCAAAGAAAGTAAAATACAGAGAGTAGTTCTCCTTTTTCCCAGCTTCCAGCCCTTTTTTACAATTCAAAGCTACTCCTATATATACTACTCTTCTCAGCTTCTAGTTTACTCTTCAAGTCTTGGGCCTTTGGATCTTGAGTTTGAAGCAGTTCCTTTCTTTATTTGGGCTTGGCTTTACTTGCAGAGAGAAAGTGCGAAGTGGGCAGAGACTTAAGCTCAGGGCGTAAGGAGTGTTAATCATTTAGTGAAAGTCTAAGTTCGGGAACGTTAGTGACACTTAACATTGTCACTAACGTTCCAATGCACCCCTTTGCCTCACGTTAAAACCCACGTTAACTAGGTTAACGTGGCTTTTAACGTTGCCTTGTCAACCTTCGAGAACGTTAGTGACACTCAACATTGTCACTAACGTTCCAGTGTGCCCCTTCTTGCTTCACGTTAAAGTTCACGTTAACTAGGTTAATGTGGCTTCTAACATGGCCTTTGCCATCCTTCGAGAACGTTAGTGACATTCAACATTGTCACTAACGTTCCAATGTGCCCCTAGGTCTCACGTTGGAGTCCACGTTAACTAGGTTAACGTGGCTTCTAACGTGGCCATCTTTTAGCCATCCCAACGTTAGTGACAATGTTGAGTGTCACTAACGTTGGCTCATCCTTCATTTCTCATCGTTAGCTTCCACATTAACCAAGTTAACGTGGAAGTTAACGTGACTCTTGGGGGTTGTGTGGTTGCTTCAACGTTAGTGACAATGTTGAGTGTCACTAACGTTGTCGACAACTCTTCATCCTCTACGTTAGTTCCCACGTTAACCAAGTTAACGTGGGAGTTAACGTGGTACTTTGCACCATAGGCCAACGTTAGTGACAATGTTGAGTGTCACTAACGTTGGCTTCTCTCTCCCCCTTTAACGTTAGAGGCCACGTTAACTAGGTTAACGTAGCTTCTAACGTGGCCACTTATGAGTAATTGCCAACGTTAGTGACAATGTTGAGTGTCACTAACGTTGGCTCAACTTCTTTTCTCCACGTTAGAGTTCACGTTAACTTGGTTAACGTGAATCTCTAATGTGGGCATTGATGGCTTTTTGAGAGTGTTATTGGCAATCACTTTTCTCATTAATCTTGCAAGTTACCTCCCCTTTTCTTGCTTCCTTTTGGTCCTGAAATCAAGCAACAAAGTGCATCAAAGCTCTAGTCCAAGTCATGAGTAATGCAACATAATATTTGTCACTAAACTTATGCAAAATCCTCATGAAATTATGTAAAATACACAATGTATGCTTGAGTCAAGGCATAAGTGAATATTTACCCAAAACTAGCTTATTTTCTAAAGAAATGCATGAAACTAACCTAAAAACAGTAAAGAAAAGGTCAGTGAAACTGGCCAAAATGCCCTGGCATCACAACACCAAACTTAAAGCTTGCTTGTCCCTAAGCAAGTACTGGAACAAGAGAATGATGAATGGAATATCCAGAGGAATGAGTCATCCTTGTGGAAGTCATATTACTGATTTTATGGTGGTTTCATGCATAGCAACTTAGGTTCATTCCATTACTGGCTTTCAGACCTTTATTCTGTCCTAAAACACCCACTTTGTTCATATCCCATGAGACTTTTATTCATTGATCCTTTTATTGTTATTACAAGGGTTGTTTGTGTTATTTAGGCTAAGTGCTCTGTAAGGGGGCAACTCTTTAAAATAAGCTTTCAGCCAACACTCCCGAACCAGTTGGTTCAAGGTGCTAGGTGTTGAGACACCCCTAAGGACTTATTCCCTCAAGCCTATCCCCCATACATACACACTACAGGCATTTAGTTTATTTATTTTCTTTTCTTGAGACCTTGGTGTCCAGCACCTCTTTGGGTTACTAAGTGTTCTGTAGTGAAGGTTACTCTTGATAGTGGACTTTCAGCTGATAATCCCGAGTTAGTTAACCAAAGTTACCAAGTGATAAGGCACCCCTAAGAGCTTATTCATCCAAGTAGATCCCTCACACAGGAGCACCACAGACACTTGCCTCAAGCTTAAAACCATTGATGCCTAGCCTTATTGCTTACTCTTTTTCTTTTGTTTTTCACTTCCATTGTTCTTTCCCTTTTCTCTTCTTAGGATCTTGTTATTAACTTAGTCTCATGAGTGTATCCAAAGCAAAGTATTCAGGATAGATAGTTGTCCTCCTAGCCTTGTGGTTGAACCAACTTAGCTAACTTATGACTACCCCAAAGATTCATGAATGCACTTCCACAATATAAACTCCACTCTGGTCTTTTACAAACATAATCATTCTCTTTTTATTTGATTTAAAAGGGACAAGTTTACAAGTAGGTTAAGTGATGGTGCAGTGACATAAAGACCAGTGCACATAGACTCTCTTCAATACCAAAAACTAAAAAAAATAACATGATTTGAAAAAGGTTCAAACATAACATGGAAGCAAGTTCTATTTCATACAAGATCTTCCTTATTTAAAACACAGAGAAAGATGGAACAAAGAAGGAACTCCACCACCTTTTACTGTTGTGGATGTCCACGCTCTTTTCCTTGCTTGTCCTCCTTGTTTCCTCTTGTATTTCCTCGCATCCGTGCCAATCTTGCTTGCTTCCAATCCTCAAGTGCCTTTCTCACTGACTCATGACTCTCTTCCACCCTTTGTCTTTCCTTTCGTGCTAATTCATCCTTCATTTCATCATACTTGGCTATTCCTGGATGCAATATTGGCAGCTGTCCCACTAAGTAGCCGAGCCTGGCTTGAGTATTTATCTGATGTCCTGTTTGACTCATGTAAACTCCTTCTGCGAAAGCCCTTTGCTCGTCCAATAGTTCTGCCTGTTCTATTTGTCTTCGATGCATCTCATGTATGTGTACCCCTTGATGTGCTTGGATGTTGATTAGCCTCTGGATGGATTCTTGTTGCTCGTTTTGCCTTTGTTCCATCCTGTTGAATGCTTCTCCCCATTGTTGTCCTTGGCTTAGTTGCTGTTCCATCATTTGCCTTTGCCACTCATCTTGCTGCCCATCATCTGTAGTTGAAGCTCTTTCTGTGCTCCTTGGCTTTCCAAATATTGTCTAGATAAGCCATCAATGGCTTCCTGTAATTGGTGCATGTCCAAGGTCTGTGGTGCTTGTCCCTCTAAGACTTGTCCTTCAACCACTTGAGGGGCTGTCCTCTTTCTTTGCTTCCGTTGAGGCAGGGGGAGTGCTGCAGCATTCATCCTTCGGACCGTTATTGGAATGCCTTCCTTTATCCAAACGGGGTCCTTGGTGCGCAGAAAACGTGATTACACTTTGATTATGTAAAATTCATCGCTCTTTCTTTCCCTGGTAATGGCGCCAAAAACATGATGCCAATACCATGGTTCACAACTTCGCACAACTAACCAGCAAGTGCACTGGGTCGTCCAAGTAATACCTTACGTGAGTAAGGTCGAATCCCACGGAGATTGTTGGTATGAAGCAAGCTATGGTCACCTTGTAAATCTCAGTCAGGCGGATATAAAATAGTAATGGGGTTTTCGAAATTAATTAATAAAATAGGGATAGAAATACTTATGTAAATCATTGGTGAGAATTTCAGATAAGTGAATAGAGATGCTTTCGTTCCTCTGAACCTCTGCTTTCCTGCTATCTTCATCCAATCAGTCTTACTCCTTTCCATGGCTGGCTTTATGTGATACATCACCACTGTCAATGGCTACTTTCGGTCTTCTCTCGGGAAAATGATCCAAATGCCCTGTCACGGCACGGATAATCGTCTGGAGGCATCACCCTTGTCAATGGTTTCATCCTATCCTCTCAGTGAAAATGGTCAACGCACCCTGTCACGGCACGGCTATTCATCTATCGGTTCTCGATCATGCTGGAATAGGATTTACTATCCTTTTGCGTCTGTCATTACGCCCGGCAATCGCGAGTTTGAAGCTCGTCACATTCATTCAATCATTGAATCCTACTCGGAATAGCACAGACAAGGTTTAGACTTTCTGGATTCTCTTGAATGCCGCCATCATTCTAGCTTACACCACGAAGATTCCGATTAAGAGATCTAAGAGATACTCATTCAATCTAATGTAGAACGGAGGTGGTTATCAGGCACGCGTTCATAGGGAATGATGATGATTGTCACGTTCATCACATTCAGGTTGAAGTGCGAATGAATATCTTAGAAGCGAAATAAGATGAATTCAATAGAAAATAGTAGTACTTTGCATTAATCTTTGAGGAACAGCAGAGCTCTACACCTTAATCTATGGAGTGTAGAAACACAACCGTTAAAATTACATAAGTGAAAGGTCCAGGCATGGCCGAGACGGCCAGCCCCCAAAACGTGATCACAGGATCAAAATACAATCCAGGATGTCTAATACAATAGTGAAATGTCCTATTTATAATAAACTAGCTAATAGGGTTTACAGAAGTAAGTAATTGATGCATAAATCCACTTCCGGGGCCCACTTGGTGTGTGCTTGGGCTGAGCTTTCAGTGTTGCACGTGTAGAGGTCCTTCTTGGAGTTGAACGCCACCTTTTGTGCCATTTTGAGCGTTGAACTCCACTTTGCAACTTGTTTCTGGCGTTGGACGCCAGAATTGGGCATAGAGCTGGCGTTGAATGCCAGTTTGCGTCGTCTAAACTTGGGAAAGTTATGGACTATTATATATTGCTGGAAAGCCCTGGATGTCTACTTTTTAACGCAATTGGAAGCGCACCATTTTGAGTTCTGTAGCTCCAGAAAATCCATTTTGAGTGCAGGGAGGTCAGAATCCAACAGCATCAGCAGTCCTTCTTCAACCTCTGAATCTGATTTTTGCTCAAGTCCCTCAATTTCAGCCAGAAAATATCTGAAATCACAGAAAAATACACAAACTCATAGTAAAGTCCAGAAATGTGAATTTAACATAAAAAATAATGAAAACATCCCTAAAAGTAACTAGATCCTACTAAAAACATACTAAAAACAATGTCAAAAAGCGTATAAATTATCCGCTCATCACAACACCAAACTTAAATTGTTGCTTGTCCCCAAGCAACTAAAAATCAAATAGGATAAAAATAAGATAATATGCTATAAATTCTAAACTATCAATGAAACATAGCTCCAATCAGATGAGCGGGACTTATAGCTTTTTGCCTCTTGAATAGTTTTGGCATCTCACTTTATCCATTGAGGTTCATAATGATTGGCATCTATAGGAACTCAGAGTTCAGATAGTGTTTTTGATTCTCCTAGTTCAGTATGATGATTCTTGAACACAGCTATTTTATGAGTCTTGGCCGTGGCCCTAAGCACTTTGTTTTCCAGTATTACCACCGGATACATAAATGCCACAGACACATAAGTGGGTGAACCTTTTCAGATTGTGACTCAGCTTTGCTAGAGTCCCCAATTAGAGGTGTCCAAGGTTCTTAAGCACACTCTTTTTTTTTTCTTTGGACCTTGACTTTAACCGCTCAGTCTCAAGTTTTCACTTGACACCTACACGCCACAAGCACATGGTTAGGGACAGCTTGGTTTAGCCGCTTAGGCCAGGATTTTATTCCTTTAGGCCCTCCTATCCACTGATGCTCAAAGCCTTGGGATCCTTTTTATTTGCCCTTGCCTTTTGGTTTTAAGGGTTGTTGGCTTTTTGCTCTTGCCTCTTGGTTTTAAGAGCTTTTGGCTTTTTCTGCTTGCTTTTTCTTTCCATTTTTTTTCGCCTATTTTATTTTTTTTATTTATTTTTTATTTTTTTTTTCTGCAAGCTTTGTTCTTTGCTGCTTTTTCTTGCTTCAAGAATCATTTTTATGATTTTTCAGATTATCAAATAACATGTCTCCTAATCATCATTCTTTCAAGAGCCAACATATTTAGCATTCTTAAACAACTTCAAAAGACATATGCACTGTTCAAGCATACATTCAGAAAACAAGAAGCATTGTCACCACATCAATATAATTAAGCTAAGTTCAAGGATAAATTCAAAACTCATGTACGTCTTGTTCTTTTGAATTAAAACAGTTTTTATTTAAGAGAGGTGATGGATTCATAGGACATTCATAACTTTAAGACATAGTTACTAACTACTAATGATCATGTAGTGAAGACACAAACACAGATAAGCACTTAACATAGAAAATGAAAAATAGAAGAAATAAGAACAAGGAATGAATCCACCTTAGTGATGGTGGCGTTTCCTTCTTGAGGAACCAATGATGTCCTTGAGCTCTTCTATGTCTCTTCCTTGTCTTTGTTGCTCCTCCCTCATTGCTTTTTGATCTTCTCTTATTTCATGGAGCATGATGGAGTGCTCTTGATGTTCCACCCTTAATTGTCCCATGTTAGCACTTAATTCTCCTAGGGAGGTGTTGATTTGCTCCCAATAGTTTTGTGGAGAAAAATGCATTTGAGGCATCTTCGGGATCTCATGGTGATGAGCTTCCTGCGACCCTTGAGCTCCATGAATGGGCTCTCTTGCTTGCTCCATCTTTTTCTTAGTAATGGGCTTCTCTTCCTTAATAGGAATGTTTCCTTCTATGAAAGCTCTAGCTGAGTAACATAGATGGCAGATAAGATGAGAAAAAGTTAGCCTTGCCATGGGGGATGACTTTTCGGCTATTTTGTAGAGTTCATTAGAGATGACTTCATGAACTTCTATTTCCTCTCCAATCATGATGCTATGAATCATGATGGCCCGATCCACAGTAACTTTAGATCGGTTGCTAGTGGGAATGATTAAGCATTGAATGAACTCCAACCATCCTCTAGCCACAGGCTTGAGGTCCAATCTTCTTAGTTGAACCGGCTTGCCTTTGGAGTCAATCTTCCATTGAGCTCCTTCCACACATATGTCCATAAGGACGTGGTCCAACCTTTGATCAAAGTTGACTCTTCTTGTGTAGGGGCGTGCGTTCTCTTCCATATTTGGCAAGTTAAACGCCAACCTCACATTCTCCGGACTAAAATCTAAGTATTTCCCCCGAACCATTATAACGTAATTCTTTGGATCCGGGTTCTTACTTTGATCATGGTTCTTGGTGATCCATGCATTGGCATAGAACTCTTGAACCATTAGGATGCTGACTTGTTGGATGGGATTTGTTAGAACTTCCCAACCTCTTCTTTGAATTTCATGTCGGATCTCTAGATACTCATTTCTTTTGAGTTTGAAAGGGACCTCGGGGATCACCTTCTTCTTGGCCACAACATCATAGAAGTGGTCTTGATGGGCTTTGGAGATGAACCTTTCCATCTCCCATGACTCGGAGGTGGAAGCTTTTGTCTTCTCTTTCCCCTTTCTAGAGGATTCTCCGGTCTTAGGTGCCATCAATGGTAATGGAAAAACAAAAAGCTTATGCTTTTACCACACCAAACTTAGAATATTGCTCGCCCTCGAGCAATAAAAGAAAGAATAGAGGAAGAAGAAGAAGAAAATATGGAGAAGAGGGGTGAAGTGTGTTTCGGCCAAGTATAGAGGAGAGGGTTGTGTTGTGTGAAAATGAGGAAGAATGGAGGGCTATATATAGGGGAGGGAGGGGAGTTAAGGTTCGGCCATTTAGGGTGGGTTTGGGTGGGAAATTGGTTTTGAATTTTGAAGGTAGGTGGAGTTTATGAGGTAGGTTTATGGGGAAGAGTGGATGGATGTGAGTGGTGAAGAGGTGATGGGGAAGAGAGATTGAGGTGATTGGTGAAGGGTTTTTTTGGGGAAGGGTGTTTATGGGATTGTGTGAAAGAGAGGTGAGAAGAAGTGAGTGGAGGTAGGTGGGGATCCTGTGGGGTCCACAGATCCTGAGGTATTCAAGGATTTACACCCTTGCACCAAATTAGGCATGCAAAATGCCCTTGCACGCAACTCTGGGCATTCAGCGCCAGGTTGGTGCCCATTTTGGGCGTTCAACGCCCATTTACTGGCCATTTCTGGCGTTGAACGCCAGAACCATGCTTGTTCTGGGCGTTCAGCGCCCAGATTCTGCCCATTTTGGGCGTTCAGCGCCAGAACCATGCTCTGTTCTGGCGTTGAACGCCAGACAGATGCTCCTCCAGGGTGTGATTTTTCTTTTGCTATTTTTTTGATTCCGTTTTTAATTTTTTTGTTTATTTTGTGACTCCATATAATCATAAACCTATAAAGACATATAACTAAGAAAAATATAGTTAGATAAATAAAAATTGGGTTGCCTCCCAACAAGCGCTTCTTTAATGTCAATAGCTTGACAGTGGGCTCTCATGGAGCCTCACAGATGTTCAAAGCATTGTTGAAACTCTCCAACACCAAACTTAGAGTTTGGATATGGGAGTTCAACACCAAACTTAGAGTTTGGTTGTGGTCTTCCAACACCAAACTTAGAGTTTGACTGTGGGGGCTTTGTTTGACTCTGCTTTGAGAGAAGCTTTTTATGCTTCCTCTCCATGGATGCAGAGAGAGATCCTTGAGTTGTAAACACAAGGTTGTCCTCATTCAATTGAAGGATTAATTCTCCTCTGTCCATATCAATCACAGCTCTTGCTGTGGCTAGGAAAGGTCTTCCTAGGATGATGGATTCATCCTCTTCCTTTCCAGTGTCTAGGACTAGGAAATCAGCAGGGATGTAAAGGCCTTCAACCTTTACTAACACGTCCTCTACTTGTCCATAAGCCTATTTTCTTGAATTGTCTGCCATCTCTAATGAGATTTTAGCAGCTTGCACCCCATAGATTCCCAGTTTCTCTATTACAGAGAGGGGCATGAGGTTTATTCCTGAACCAAGGTCACACAGAGCCTTAAAGATCATGGTGCCTATGGTACAAGGTATTATGAACTTTCCAGGATCCTGTCTCTTCTGAGGCAATGTCAGTTGATCCAGATCACTTAGTTCATTGGTGAACGAGGGAGGTTCATCTTCCCAAGTTTCAATACCAAATAATTTGGCATTCAGCTTCATAATTGCACCAAGAAACTTGGCAGTTTGCTCTTCAGTAACATCCTTATTCTCTTCAGAAGAGGAATACTCATCAGAGCTCATAAAGGGCATAAGGAGGTTCAATGGAATCTCTATGGTCTCTAGATGAGCCTCAGAGTCCTTTGGTTCCTCAGAGGGAAGCTCCTTATTGATCACTGGACGTCCCAGGAGGTCTTTCTCCTTGGGATTCACGTCCTCTCCTTCCCTTACAGGTTCGACCATTTTGGTTATGTCAATGGCCTTGCACTCTCCTTTTGGATTTTCTTCTGTATTGCTTGGGAGAGTGCTAGGAGGGATTTCAGTGATCCTTTTACTCAGCTGGCCCACTTGTGCTTCCAAATTTCTAATGGAAGACCTTGTTTCATTCATGAAACTCACAGTGGCCTTAGATAGATCAGAGACTAAGTTTGCTAAGCTAGATGGGTTCTGCTCAGAATTCTCTGTCTGTTGCTGAGTGGATGATGGAAAAGGCTTGCTATTGCTAAACCTGTTTCTTCCACCATTATTAAAGCCTTGTTGAGGCTTTTGATCCTTCCATGAGAAATTTGGATGATTTCTCCATGATGAGTTATAGGTGTTTCTATAAGGTTCACCTAAGTAATTCACCTCTACTATTGCAGGGTTCTCAGGATCATAAGCTTCTTCTTTAGAAGATGCCTCTTGAGTACTGTTGGATACAGCTTGCATTCCATTCAGACTCTGAGAAATCATATTGACTTGCTGAGTCAATATTTTGTTCTGAGCCAATATGGCATTCAGAGTATCAACCTCAAGAACTCCCTTCTTCATAGGCGTCCCATTATTCACAGGATTCCTTTTAGAAGTGTACATGAACTGGTTATTTGCAACCATGTCAATGAGTTCTTGAGCTTCTGCAGGCATTTTCTTTAGGTGAATGGATCCACCTGCAGAAGTATCCAATGACATCTTTGATAACTCAGATAAACCATCATAGAATATATCCAGGATGGTCCATTCTGAAAGCATGTCAGAAGGACACTTTTTGGTCAACTGTTTGTATCTTTCCCAAGCTTCATAGAGGGATTCACCTTCTTTCTGTCTGAAGGTCTGAACATCCACTCTAAGCTTGCTCAGCTTTTGAGGAGGAAAGAACTTGGCTAAGAAAGCCGTGACCAGCTTATCCCAAGAGTTCAGGCTGTCTCTGGGTTGAGAGTCCAACCAGATTCTAGCTCTGTCTCTTACAACAAATGGGAAAAGCATGAGCCTGTAGACTTCAGGATCTGCTCCATTAGTCTTAACAGTATCACAGATCTGCAAGAATTCAGTTAAGAACTGAAAAGGATCTTCAGATGGAAGTCCATGAAACTTGCAGTTCTGCTGCATCAGAGAAACTAATTGAGGTTTCAGCTCAAAGTTGTTTGCTCCAATGGCAGGAATG